>NC_137815.1:39079161-39639522 GCF_963921795.1 Nannobrachium achirus
TTTTTTTAATGACCCCCCCATAATGTTTTTTAAACACTAGGACCAAAGGACAAACTCTTTTTTTTAATAATGCTGCTATTCTTATTACTGATTTAATTTTTAAGTATTTCTGCTGCCACAAAGTCAGAGGAACAAGAAAGGAAGACTCTTATGTACCCGTAAGAGAGATGTAACAACAAAGAAACTTAGAGTGTTGAAGCATATACTGTACAGTAGATCGGCTATTTGTAGCTATTCGTCGTAGTACGATATATATAGGTCACAGTGGTGAGTAAAATATTCAGTGTCGTAGCATCTTCAGGCCCTACTGAAACCCCACTGACTCCTGCACCAAAGTAGCTAATGTAATGGAGCGTTCCACTACATCAATTCACAGCCTCCACACCCACTGCAATGCATTTGATTAGTCACCCCAGCACAGCACAGCAACCGGGACATAAATAATTCATCTGTGCAAATGACAAATGAGGCAATCAATTCTGGGACAGCATTCAAAGAGAAACTATTCAAATCCCTTCTAAATTAATTTTCTGCCTTTTAGTAGTCTTAGGCCTTGAAATATTAATGTGAACTTATCAGTTGATGTTTTCCCTCAGATTTCTGCACTCGAGCTATCCTGTCTGGCAGGAGGAAAACACGTTTAAAACGCAGCCTCGCGACACGTCGCGGCGCAGTTCAATTGCCTAAATCTTGCTACATGTGATTAACTTTATGTGGTCTCCACAGCCTTATGTTTTCTTCTCCTACAATACACAAACAAATTAAATACGCAATTTGTATCAGTGACAACAACAGTCCTATGTTCATGGGTATGAGCTTTTAGCTGTTCTTTCCCCCCAGCCATAAGTCTCTCATCCTGACCATTCCACGCCACTATTGACAACACTAATTACTGGAAGTAAGCCGGGGTAGGGACAGAGTAAGAATGAACGATCTTGTGGGAACCACAGAGAAGATGGCCTGAGTGGTAATTAGACGGCATGGACAGTTATGGACAGTAATAGACAGACAGGATGAAGTATCTGACTCTTGTACAGTAGCAATAGAGTACCGAAGACCTGATGTCACTCGTTCATCCCCTGGGTCGCAGAGTGTTTTCTCTATGGAGAATTAAATTGGGATTATCTTATAATTGTCTCATGTAAGCATTGTTGTCCAAAAATAAACAAAATCTCTCTGAGATATTGTCGGGGAGATGGCTCTGTATTGTTCTTATTTGACGGAATATAAAAAAAGTCTTTGGGAAATCAGAAGAAAGAAAAAAAATCGAACCTCTGTTCGAAGTGGAGCTGTGTGTGTGTGTGTGTGTGTGTGTGTGTGTGTGTGTGTGTGTGTGTGCAACAGCGCCCCTCCCTTAACATGTGTGGTCAGAAAAGGTTACTGCAGGCTACAGACAGACAGACAGACACGGAGACACAGAGACAGACAGACAGACAGACAGACCCACACACACGGCCACGTATAGGGAGCTTGTGTTCCACACAGCTCCAAAAACGCAACCCAGGTAGGATGTGTAAATTACGTCAGACTTGGGTGCTCTACAGTGATGGATGGATACAGTGACAAAGTCTTCTAATCTATTGTATCGATTCTCAGCCTTTTTAATTCAAAGGACTTCTGGTTTTATATCGTTGTCAGGTGGAAACCTCATATGTCAAAACCGTAACTTTTCAGGAAATGAAATTAAAAGATACAAAATAGCAGATCTACAATTTTGCTTGACACTCATTTGGCGATAAAAGGTTTTTGCCCGACAGCAACGATATGCGTTATGATAGGCCAGACCCTCCTTTGTTACAATCTTTATCTCTGGCACCCCAGTCTACACCGTAAGTTCATTTAACTCATTTTGGTTTACAAATGGAACCAAAATGTGTACACACTCCGAATTATCCACCTCTTTCCGCAGGAATTTACTGGAGAATGTTTTGCACCACACTTCCGGTTAACAGCAGACATACAAGCTCACGTCGCGTCGCAGATGCAGCCGTTGTGAGCTTGTAGATCACACTCGGCTGCGGCGCCGGAAGCTCCGTCCAATTTCTGGGCAATGCACGATGGGATGTTGGAAACTTGTGGAAACATTTGGAACCCTGGCGGTCCCCCGGCCGGACCCAACGTTGAGAACCAGTGTTCTATTGTAAGCCTCAGATGAGGTAAATAAAGCAGGGACAAACAGACAGTTTGGGACAGCAAAAACTACCTCTTCTCCAGGGGCGTCATTTGGGGCATCAGTGGATGGCAATTGCCACCCCCTAGTGTTCACATTTAACCTTACTTTCAGTTATTTTATGCATTATTGTCCCCAACTCTGAATCGTTTTAGCAGATTAATCTGATTTAATCGCAATTGATGCCCGTCCATCTACATCTAATTACATAAGACTTTTATTGTTTAACGCAACCATTAATGTATTAACCACTTTCAACATGGCATTGCTATTTTGGGAATGTCGCCCCCAAGCACATAGTGAAAAAAGTTGATCTATGAGCTCCCAACGCAACACGTTGAGAGCTTGTAGATCCACTATTTTAGCTATTTTAGAAATGGGAACATTGCAACTTATTTTTTGCCACCCCCCTATGTCTTCCTGAAATCACGCCTCTGCTTTTCTCTACCTCTGGAGTAGCCTTAGTAACTGCCATCTGTCAGTTAAGCGGGCAGTATAGCCTCTAGTGCTCTCTGTCCAGAGTCCTGACAGTTCAGAGCCATCAACCAATGGCCTCCAAATGTCACGCTGTCCTCGGGAAAACAACAACTGGCAAACAGGGAGAAAGCAGTGCTTGGACTGTCAGACAGACACGGCAGCACAGGGCCAACATGGTAGACAATCTGTCATACTGATGGCCGTCTCAATGCTTCGCTTAACATTGAAGCATGCAGTGGAAAACTTTTTTTTCTTCCTATGAGCAGGGCAGGGGTGTCGCACCAAATTCTGGGCCCTGGGTACAAGGATTCACTGTGGGGCCCCTGTGCTTTAACTATTGAAAAATAGCAGATATACAAGCTCACAGCGCGGCACCGAGTGCCGCGCTGCGAGCTTGTAGATCTGCTATTTTTGAAAAATCATGAAAATCTTTGAATATTTCAAATCCTTCTAAGGTTTTTTGAAAAACCTATGATTCGATGTCAGTGGACATCTATTCAAAGATTTGCACACATTTTCACGACTTTTCAAAAATAGCAGATCTACAAGCTCACAGCGCGGCACTCTGTGCCGTGCTGTGAGCTTGTATATCTGCTATTTTTCAATAGCTAAAGTATAAAATAATTAAGGCCCCCTCCTCCACCTTGGGCCCTAGTAACTCAGTCCCACTTTCCTACCCCTTGTGTAGGAAAGTGTACTCTGCCTATGAGTACAACTTCTCAGCGAGATAATCGTCACTCCGTTCATGGCTACACAGTCCTCGCTCATCCATCAACTCTCCCGGTGCTGTGTGTATGCCCCAACCCCAGAAAAACTGACTGCGGGGCTAACAATCTTTCACTCCGACTTGCATACGATCGGAGCTAAGGTGAAAGCAATGGCCTTTTACTGAATTACTCTCCCTTTAATCAATGACAGAAAAAATATATCTCCAGGAGAGCGGCGAGGGGACCTGGTATCTATCACGCGGGGGGGGGGGGGGGGGGGGGGGGGGGGGGGGCTTGCGACACCGCTAATGGATGACCCAAATTCATCATGGTGTCATGCTTTAACAAACATTTATCAAAGCATGGAGATAATATAAATGAGGAGACAAGAGATGGGCCAACATTTTTGGAAGATGAATTATGGGCCCGTTCCCAGGGAAAGCGGGGAGACCAAAAGCATTGATTTTCTTTTTTGTGTTATTCGTTTGCCTTCTTGTACACTTAAGCACTTTCAACCAGGCGTCCCTATTTTGGGCAGTGTCATTATAGGAGAGAAAGGAGAGTGAACACCACAAAGATTATTCATCACGTTGTTGTCTCACATGTTTAGCCAATATGAGTTCACTTGTGACTGGATAACATTGGTATCACTTATTTTAACAAAGGTAAATGTATATTCACTTACAGCACCTTTAAGAAACACTAGCAAAGTAGCATAATCATTGACCATATAAATAATTTGGGGGCCCCAACTCAGAGGACCAGGAGGATGTTAAAGACCCATGTTCTAGGCCAGTGGTTCTCAACCTTTTCTGGCCGCGACCCTCAAAATAATCATATTTGAACTGGGGACCCCCAGTTTTTTTGTATAACATGGTTCTATTGTGAAAATAGCAGATCTACATGCTCACAACGCCGTTGTGAGCATGTAAATCTGCTATTTTCAAAAAATGTGCCTCTAGAGGTATTAAAAGGTCCTTAATTGTCACTTTAGAATGTGTATACCCTCTATACACTTACATTTTATGTTGGGTTGTTTACTGAGTGAGAAAAATAATTTGGGGACCCGACCCACAGGTTGAGAACCACTGTTCTAGGTTAGGGGACTTGTGTGAGGTGGAGAAGGAGGGAGGATGGTGTTACCTGTGCGTCCATGAGCAGGTGCCTCATCAGGGCCATGGACTTCCTCAAGGTGTCCCTCTCCCCAGGCATGAAGGCCTGCTGCTCCTCATCCAGGCTGCAGGACCGGCTCACCATGAAGTGAGCGATCTGGTCATTCAGACTGTTCAGAGACTGCACCGCTGCCAGAGAGAGAGAGAGGAGCACAGAGAGACATAGAGAATGAGTGAACTTGAATTATTATACCTGTGAGGACCAAATGTATCCACAAGTATAATAGAATTTGACCAACACCAGTCTTTTTTAACCATTTGATCCGTAGTGTCCATAATATATTCTGAGAACTTGTAGCCAAAAATAGCAGATCTACAAGCTTGCAGATCGGCTATTTTCGGCAAAGAGATTTGGTGTAGAGGAGAAAAAGAGCAGACTAAAACATGATGTCCTCACAAGTGTAGTACAAATGCACACGTGTGTGTGTGTGTGTGTGTGTGTGTGTGTGTGTGTGTGTGTGTGTGTGTGTGTGTGTGTGTGTGTGTGTGTGTGTGTGTGTGTGTGTTCATGCTGTGGGCTAGTAGTGGTGAAAAGAAACAAATATTCAACCCCATTTAGACACACAAAAATTGCAGACAGAAAAAGAGACAGACATGCATGCATACACACACACACACGCATGCACTATAATAAACACACATTCTCTCCAAAGGCCAATCTCCTCCATTGCCATGGAGACCCAGTTGCTCAAGAGTTTCCAGCCGGGCTGTGGCGTCCTCCCTCCTCAGTGAGCCCACCAGGTCGGCCCTGGATCAGTCATTAAAGCATTCCCAGAGCCAATCTGTAAGCCTACACCCCCCTCCCACCCCCGTCGTCAGCCACAGCGCCAGTCTCTGCGCTGCTCTCGTTTTCTATCAAATCCCGCCCATGGACAAGAAGGGCATCATTAGGCTAAATCCATTAGCAGCACACACAAACAAGAAACAAAAAAAAAAACACGTTCAGCCCATCATAATACAGTAATGCCTTTCTTCATAGAGAAAGCCCCAATGGTAATGCCTCTGCCCTAGGTTTTTTGTTTAGCTAACGGCTTAAACAACACAATGTAGAACCCATCTGACCATAACAGCTTGGATCAATGGAACCAAATAAAGTGGGACACTTTTTATATTATTGTTAAAAAACGATGTGTTTGGTTAATTATTTTGGGGCCACGCGGTTCAACAGTGGTCCCCGGGCCTACAGTTTGAGGACCGCTGCTTCAGAATAAACAGTTAAACGCAAAGTATCTTTGGTCCGTAAAAGGTCTCCCAGAGGCTGCCCAGTCAGTGGTCTCCATTAGTTTGAGCTGCCAGTGAGGGAGCGCTTATGTGGAAATGTATTATTGATACTGACAGTTTTCACTCTACGATGGAACTTTCAGCCTTGGAGTTGGCAGGGTGAGAGAACGGGAGATCGGTGCCGGTCAGTTTTCTCCCACCAGACACTGAATTATGGGATCTTCATTCATGAGTAACTCGGCGAGAGGGTGGAGGCCACAGAGATTATTCTGAGTCAAATGTCTCTCTCTCTCTCTCTTTCTCGCATACACACAGTCTCTCTCTCCCTCTCTCCATCTCCCTCTCACACACATACAAAATCATAAACACACACACACACACACACACACACACACACACACACACACACACACACACACACACACACACACACACACACACACACACACACACACACACACACACACACACACACACACACACACAGTGGGCAGGTTGAGAGGTCAACCTGGGTGACAGAGAGACGCAGAGCCATGTGTGACTCACTTCATGACAACCAAGGTCAGCATCTCAGCGGAACGGTCAGAGATTTATGACCTCTCCTTCCGCCCGCCCATATAGAACCGCGGGAGCGCGGCGAAAGGGAAGGCATGTTTACGAGCACACGCTCGCCCGACCTGGCAGTATACGCACCGGGAGGGGGAAAAAATTAAACGTTTATGACGGCGGTTGACGAATGGATTCTAATTTCACATTCAGCACTTACAAGGTGTACCCCCGGCCTGGAAGACGGACGGTAATACACGCTGTGTGAAGCCAAATTCATGCTGCGTCGTAAGACCGCATCGCGAGATCGGAAACAGCGGATCTATAAGCTCACACAACGCGGTGTGAGCTTATAGGTCAGGCTGTTTCTGGTCCTCAGCGCCGTCATACAACAAAGTATAAATGGGGTTTTAATGGAACGCTGCTGCTGCTGAAAATGACATGCTGTCACCGGGAAATAAGAGGCACACCCTCTTCCCTCGCGGCTCTGCACTCTCTCGATTTCCATTCAACACGTTCTGTCACACACCATGATGCTCAGTGGAGAAGCCAAGTGGCTTTCTGTGAAAGCAATTCAATAACGTTTCATTTCGTGTATGCCGGCGCCGACACGCAACACAGCATTGGATTCAAAACACCACACAGCCCCTGGTCACGGTCATAATGCAGCAGAGCGGACGCATATGACAGAACAGTACTGCCCACATGCATGCACGCACACGCGCACACAGTTTCTGATTTTACATTGATATTGCTGTTCTTATATATTTATTGTTGGTACTAATTCACCACTCTTATGTAGTCATTATTTTCTGTATGTCCATTTAGTATATTTAGTTGGAGGCTTCAAACAAGCCCAATGGGTTTTCTCCCACCCCTTGCACTATTTGTTATTTTTGTAATGCATATTTTTTAGTTTTTTTTATTGTGCAAAACTACAAAACTAATACAAAATATACCTCGCAAAGCACTCCACACTCGTATATAGGGGTGGGCGATATGGTGTTAATTATCGTTGAGACGATACAATGTCTCTACGATATGCCTTTTCAGAGATATCGTATGTATCGTGATACAATTGAGGCACAGAGATTCATTGCAGAATTAATTTAAACCTGCATTTTGGTCTAAATCACTAGTTCTCAAACTTTAAAATGTCAAGGTCTCCACTTAACTCTGACAGTATACAGGCCACAGGGTCCATTTGGTTACATGCTTGTAAAGTTCAATTTAGAACTCCCAAAAGGTAGCCAGAGAGTCTAGTTTTGACTTAACTTGAAAAATAACCATAAAAAACAACGTGAAAAATTATCGCGATAAAATCGTGTATCGTGATACAGCTTGGGAAAATATTGTGATATTGTATTTTTCCATATCGCCCACCCCTGCTCGTATAGTTGTAATGGAAAGGGATTAGTCTAAAACCGTCATAATTTAAATTGCTTTACCATCATAAGAAGATTGGACGGGAGTCAGACAAGTCATCAGGGCTCCACTGTCAGGGGTGAAAGGAAACGAGGAGACAGCGATATCACTGATATCGCCGGCTCCTGAGTGTGTGCCTCCTTAAGTCCCTGCCACCCCGCACATTAATATTCCTCTGACTAGGCCAAACTAGATGAGACATTAGTATGGAAATGAATACACACCCTCTAATTCTGCCGGGGACACAACAGTGAATGAATGTCAAAACTTGTTTTCCGATCCATGATTCCTTACAATAACTACTATACAGCCAAAGGTGGGAGCTGCAATCATTTCACGTACATAAGTAGCACCCTAGCACAAGGAGATAAAGGATTAGATGTACACTATTAGCAGCATAATAATAATAATAATTGAAGCTCTTGGTGTGAAATGATAGCCGACTATATGGTCTGTCTAATCGGGACACAGAGGCAGCATGCATGGCCTTTCTGTAGTTCAGTGTTTCTCAATCTTTTTTGGATTGAGTACCCCCTTTCCCTGATTTCGGAATCCAAGTACCCCCTTTACCCCGGCAACAACATTTTGCTTATAAAACTGCAATTAAAGTATAAATAAATAAATAAATAGTGGTATATGACACTATATATTAAGCCGCCATTCAAAGAATATAAAAACACAAATAAGAAATGGAGTAAAAGAGTTTTCAAACTGTTTTCATGTCAACTTCAGTACAATCAAACAACTTTAAAACACATCCCAGTTGCCTGGTACCATGTAATTTGTGTTAGCAACTCAGGCTCATATCAAGTTTCTCCATGTGTCATCATTAAACATAACAGTACATGTTTTTTTTACCCTCCTAATTCAATTGTAGTCAATTATTTAACTATGAACAATATTAGCATGATTTATACCTCTATTTTTCTTTTTGGGGTAATGTTCTTGAATACCCCCTGCAGTACCTTCACGTACCCCTAGGTACGTACCCCTAGGCAATGTTTCCCATTTGAGAAACACTGCTATAGTTGTAAATGTATAAATGCACATGCATAATTAAATTTGGGTGTGGTTCTAAGTTGATTGAGCACAAACTAAAAGAGATCAACATTACAGCGTCTGAACCATAGGACTGGCTCTGTGCATACATGTACTGTAGTCCTAGGTTTCCATAAGGAGGCATAGCCGTTGGCTATTATTGTTTTCCTAAGAGATGCGACCTAAGGGAGCACTTGTTTTCGGTAGAGACAACGGAAGCACAGTGTCTCAAGCGGGCTTGAGCCACTTGAGACACTACCAAGCGAGCTAAAGCGTGTGTGTGTGTGTGTGTGTGTGTGTGTGTGTGTGTGTGTGTGTGTGTGTGTGTGTGTTAGATGCCATTGGAACAAATCCTCATTTACAATGATGCCAAGATTACAAACAGAATTAATACAGAAAGAAAAACAGTGTTGACAACAATTAGTTAAAACAGTTACAGAATTAATACGAAAAGAAAAACAGTGTTGATAACAATCAGTTAAAACAGTTACATACTTGTAATGCACGGTTATTAAGTAAACTCCTGAAATGACCTACAGATGCTAGGGTACTCATCTTAAAATCTTGTTGCAAGAGATTCCAAGAATCAGGTGCACTAACGCTAAAGGCAGTTTTTCCCAGTTCCGAATTAACAAAGGGGACCTTAAGGACCAGCCAATCGCTGGAGCGAGTTTGAATGTAACTAGGTTTCTCACATAGCATGGAAGAGATGTATGGTGGCAGTTTTCCAACCAGGCCTTTATAAATGAAGAGATGCCAATGATAGTTGCGCCTCTCTGACAAAGAACCCCAGCCCACCATACCATACAGGTCGCAATGATGAGTGTTGAGATTTGCACCAGTAATAAACCTCAAAGCTAAATGGTAAATTGAGTCCAGAGGCTTGAGTATGGAGGCACCTGCATGACGTGTGTAGCGAGTATGAAGGGGTGTTAGGATAAATTATGATACATAATTATGTTATTGGTGTATGAAGCTCATATGACCATATAAGATATTATTATGAACTGAACTCACAGTATAAGAGACCACATTTTGGTCGCATACTGTAGGTTCAGGCAAACTGATTAAAGGTCATAATAACTTTGAATGCCCTGAATAGAATCATGTTTTGATATACTGTGATACTATGATATAAGTCACTAGTGGTGGAAAATTACCAAGCACTACGTGTCCCTTTCTTCCTGTTACTTCCTTGTTATGATATAGGAACGAATCAATGAGTTCCTACTACTTCCTTGTTATGATATGGGAACAAATGAATAAGTTCCACGACTTCTTACTGTCATAACTGTACTCTTTATATACATGTTAAACTTCCATTTTGGGAGAGAGAGAATTCTCGACCTGACCGCTATGGTTGGGGAGAGATTTAGAACTGTTTGTCTCTTTGTCTGTCTCTCCTCAATACAGCTATGGATTTAGAGATCCATAATTTATTTATTAAGTGGTCCTTCTCGAGTGGAAAAGCTGCGGTGCGTTTGACCAGCCAGCGGGGATTTGAGACCGGTACTGTACGGTCCCTCTCTCACCAGGGCTGGTCAAAGCGCTCCGACACGCTTTAAAATTACCAGCCAGATTTTATCTCTACATTGCTGTATTTTCAGACAAAGGAATTTTATTTGACAACAGTGTTATGAGTTTTCGATTAATGTGGAACCGCGTGGACCCCCAGGAGCAGCGGACCGTGTTGGACCGTCTTCCTTGAGGTTGGATACTCCCCCGGTCCTGGGCTGCATCTGGGATTTCCACGCTCGGCAAATTCCTAAGTGATTAAGATAAGTACATATTTACTAAATCCCTGTAACGTGTCGTGTCTTTGAATTTTGAATTAACGATGTTAATGTTATGATAATTGATATGATTTGAGAATGATGTTCTCCCTCCGTCTGGAGGAGTCCGATAGCTCCTAATAATGTTTTGGTTTGACACGCGTCGTAAATTAAACCCTTATCTATAGACAGAATGGTCGTAAAACTCTTTGTTTCTTCTTTGAACGTTTGAAGGGTGGTGCGCAACTCCCTATTCTATTTTAAACTATTTCTCTGGTTCGTGCTCTCGCTCTCTCATTGTGATGAGGAGGAAGAGACAATACTGATTTTCAAACTTTAACCTTTTTCGGTACAGTCATTATTTGTTTGTCTGGACCCTATGAAGGGTCATTATTTGTTTGGTTTATAACCTAGGGCGTGAGCTTTCTAGCCAGCCTGATTAGAACCGTGCTCATAGTCAGTTCGTGGTTATGAATTATCTTGTCCTCCGCAAGTTCAGTGTCTGTTAGATCAAGTTGCGGAATGTTTTGTGGAACAGCGACTCAGGCAGTCGGCTGTTTATGTTATTTGTAACTGTATCGATTAATCTGTGTTTATTTAGGTCTCTCAGTTTCATGGCTTTGCGCCAAGCCATTCGGAAATTGAGAAACAATATTTTATCTTTAAGACTATGTTACTGACCAGTTCTGTTTTCTGTAATATTAAATATTTTTAAGACGTTTTAAAATGTCTCTGAGAAATTAAAGTTAAGATTTAAGATTAAGAATAACTAACTAAAATTATTGATGCCTAAATTCATTTAAACTGTTGTAACGTTAAGATTTAAAACCTGCTAGAGGATTCTGGCTGTGTATTATACTATAATTTCATTTATGTGATGAATGGATTCTGTGAGAATGAGTTTGCCGTAGGCTACTGTATGTGTGAGGGCGTGCACGAATTTTGGGGAAGTGCGTGTGAGTGGTGTTCTGAGAGAGTGTGCGGGCGTGCATGCCGCCCCCCCCTCCCTCATCTTGTCAAACCCCCCCCCCCCCCCCCCAACTCTGTGTCTCTGACCCAGTATGTGAGTGTGTGTGCACTTCTGAGTGCAGCGTCTGTTTGACTGTCTGCTAGAAACCACCTGGATCTCTCAAGGTCAGATGGTCTGTGTGTGAGAGAATTGTTTTGGGAACATGTCTCTGTTTAGACTTTCCTTTCTCCTATTTTTCGGAAACATTCTGATTGTTTACTCTCTGAAGTATTTTGTTTAATTGTCCTGTTCTTTTACTGTTAAGACTGCATTACCCATAAGTCTCTTGGTTGGGAACGTCATGTCCCAGGTTACCATAACAACCAAATTAGTTGGGAAGGACACAAGGTCGCTTCTCGCCCTTCAGGCGTATTACTTATCACTAGTGTCTAGCAACTCTCCCCATTCCCGACTGGTACTGTATAGTGCCCTTTTCATTGATTTAAATAATTTAAATTATTTTATTTAACTTTTACAACTTGTTGTAAAATAGGGGGGAGTTTAAGGTTTAATATATTTTTATTTTAATCTGATTTTAATTTATTTAATTTGGTTTTTCATCGATTTAAGATTTATTTGAAACTTAATTTGAAATATTTCTGTTTACATGGGCTTGACGGAGAGAGGAGGAAGGCAGTGTGGGGAAGGAGGAGAATTGGGTCATCATCGAGAACCACCTGACTGAGATGGGGTGCAGACGAACCACGACCTGAGGCCCAGCCAGACCAGTGCACGCCAATCAACCGCAGCGGCACGATGTAAAAATCGTGCCTTGTCGGTGAGAATTCTGTTGCACTGTTGTTGATGCCATGTGTAGTACAAACACTATCATGATGAACTAAATTGTTGTTGAAACAGTAAACTGGCCAAGTCTTCGTCCCCGTATAGGAACTACCTGAGAAGAAAGAAGAGAGACCCAGAAGAACGACCCCACATCAACTGCATCCTGCCTCCTCCTCCCTCACGTCTCTACAATGCCCCACCACATCATCATCATCATCATCATCATCATCATCGTCATCATCACCATCATCATCATCATCACCCTCATCATCATCATCGTCATCCGATCAATGGTCATCCAATCAACTCATATTTTCTTTTTTCATTTTTCATTCTTTATTCTTTATTTTTATCTGTTTATTCAATTTTAATTCTGTCTTCATTCATCTGTAAGAAACGATGAATGAAGGTGTCAAGTTTCTTTAACTTTAAGGATTTATTACAGTTCTTTAAAAAATATATTACAGTCCTTTTCGAAATTTGAATTTATAAATATTATTAAAGTCTTCATATTATTATTATTATTACCCTGATAAAATGTTTAATATGGAGGTCATATGAACCTCATACAAAAATTAAAAGGATAGATTGTTAGGATAAATTATGATACATAATTATGTTATTGGTGTATGAAGCTCATATGACCATATAAGATATTATTATGAACTGAACTCACAGTATAAGAGACCACATTTTGGTCGCATACTGTAGGTTCAGGCAAACTGATTAAAGGTCATAATAACTGTGAATGCCCTGAATAGAATCATGTTTTGATATACTGTGATACTATGATATAAGTCACTAGTGGTGGAAAATTACCAAGCACTACGTGTCCCTTTCTTCCTGTTACTTCCTTGTTATGATATAGGAACGAATCAATGAGTTCCTACTACTTCCTTGTTATGATATGGGAACAAATGAATAAGTTCCACGACTTCTTACTGTCATAACTGTACTCTTTATATACATGTTAAACTTCCATTTTGGGAGAGAGAGAATTCTCGACCTGACCGCTATGGTTGGGGAGAGAGATTAGAACGCTACCACCAGGATGGCAGCCCACTGCTCTGTCTACCTTGTCTGTCTCTCTTCAATACAGCAATATAAGAAATATAGTCCTTTGGCTCTTTGTCTTATTTTCTCTATGGATTTAGAGATCCATGATTTATTATTAAGGGGTACCTAGAAAAAATTCTCCCCTCCATGCAGTACCTTGGAGGGGACCACACTTGATATTAAAATGTGTTTTAAATGCAAGGCAGGCAACATTTACAATTGTGATTTCTGTTACATTTTGCCCACACAGTAGGATGGAATTTTTATTTCACTGTGTGGATTTACCTCTAACACTGCCTCATGCGTGGTCCAAGTGAACACAGCTACACATCCCTAGCCCGACTCAGCCAATCACAAGCCGTGGCCGACGTCGCATCTCCTATGAACTCTATTTGCGGCCCGTTGCCCCTTCATTTCCTCACAGCTTTGAGTGACAACATAGAGGTATCAGGCTCGGCAAGCGGAAACACATACACTATGACATTCATGTGTTTCCAGTTCAAATGAGCCAATCAAACAAAGTGGGACTATTATGCACAGACCAGAGCCAATAAACCTTGCCAAAATAACAAAATACTGTGTAGCCTACATATAAACTGGAAAATGAAGTAAAATTGGGTTGAATGGTAGCCTACTAGCTTCTATAAGAGGGGTTCTCAAACTTTTTTGGGCCAGGTACCGCTTGGAGGGGAGAATTTTTTTCCAGGTACCCCCCCCCGATCCTCACAACACCGATAAGCATATATAGCTACTTACAATCATGTGTACATTTATAAGCCATTGGAATTTTTATATTAAAAACCTTTCATTCAAAATCAATCAGAGCCATTTCATAGTCATAAACAGAAACCACTATATAAATCATGTGTTAAAGATGTGAAATATCCGATAACCAATCTGACTTGTTATATGGTGCCTGCTAACGCTAACGCTAACACACACACACACACACACACACACACACACACACACACACACACACACACACTCTAACTACATTAACCTAATGAACAAAAAAACATCAAAGGCATCAAATAACCAACTGTAACTTAACATAAAACTGCTTACTTGGGGTCATGGTCATGGATGCACATCAACTGAAGCTCTGAACATAAAATGAAAGCTACTAGATGGGAATCAATAAAACAATTAACCAGTCTGTAGCAGAGCCAATCATAGCGATCCATCTCTCTCGAGGAAGCCTAGTGATTGGGCTCTGCTTAATAGTCCCTTGATCCTTTTGAACAAGTACCATGAGAGAAATATACTACAGTAGATGTAGACTAAATATATGGACCAGAGCTAAATGGTACCATGAGGGAAACTTTACTTTATTGTCACATTACAACAAGTGTAACAGTGAGTGTTTTACACTGTTTTTGTGCAAGCTCCATTGTTTCCATAAAAGAGAAGAAAATAAGGGGGGCAGGGGGAAGAGAGAAAAAAAAACTATGTATCTACATATTATTTTACACGTAGTATACAGCATATCCGGTGCGGCATGTACCTGAGGTAAGACATAAGGCGGTAAGTACCTGAGGTAACATGGAGGTGTAGCACCAAATATATACTGTACTTGATATGCTATGGACGTTAGTTAAGTGCGAGGAAAAAAAAAACAAGTATCATAACAGTACAATGAGAGAGGTATTGATGAATACATTAATATGCTAGTAGCTACCGACATTGCAAACTAAATGAGTCCACGTGGTACTCAGTTTAGACACATTGGCACTCAAATAGTTTCGCGTAGCCAGGCAACTATTCTACAATCTCCGAATTAAGCAATATTACACGAGAGGGTGTGCATTATAACAGTTATTTGCACGGCCAGCCTTGCTGCAGGAACGAGCCGAAGGAGAGTTACGTAGGCAGGGCTGAAGTTTTGCGATTAGTTACCCTTAAAAAAACATGTCAACTTTATTTCATTGTAATTAAGATATTCGATAGGAATCTGTACATTTTTAACGCCTCATTTAGCTACAGTACAATGTCCCTGAACTTCACATGAAAACTGCTAGCCTAGCAGCCTAACATATAGTGTGGGGAGAGGGAGAGCTTCAGCTCTTTCTCAACCAGCACAGCTGAAATCTTTGTTTGATGAGACAGTGCAGTAGTGCTCATTAACTGCACTGGTAGAGAGAGCCTGTTCTACCCTGAGAGCCTGACTACCTTATAATGCTATATAGTCAGGAACTACAGCTTCTGAACGGTGAGTAATGGAAGCTGACATTTCCGTTCATGAAAATATATTTTAAAATGTAATTTCTGCTAAGCATCAAGCTATGTATGCTTAGATGATTTTTATTTATATTAGGACTTATTGTGCGCAATGTTAAAAACGAAACGGAAGTGGGGAGGAGGCTTCACATCCGCTTTAACCGAATGTCAACAGTCAACGGTCTGGCCAAGCGAGAATAGCACTCAAAGGACCACAATGGATCTAAGCAATCATGTTTTTTTTTGTTTTATACTTTTGACTGATATGTACAAATATATGGTCATGCTTTTATATGTTTCATCAAGGAACACTTGGTGACTTTACAAGTCTTTTATTTTAAGCTTATTCGCCCAACAATGTCAAAATAACACAGTTATGTGGAAAGGACAGCCATTAGAGTCCATTCAATTTAAAGGAGTAGTTCACCCCCAAAATGACTGTTTTTCTATTGATTACTCATGCCATGGAGACTTGAGTTCAATCATATTTTTAGTTTTTTGTTGCATTCCTAAGACAATAATTTGATTACAATAAATGTACCCCAATATTGATTCCGGATGGGGACCCGAATCCATTTGGGTCCCCATCCAGAATCAATGGGGGTACATTTACTATAATCACATTTTTTGTCTAAGGAATGCGACAAATACAAAAAAAATATTATTGAACTCAACTCTCTATGGCGTGAGTAATCAATAGAAAAAGGTCATTTTGGGGGTGAACTACTCCTTTAATATTCGTACATCTCAGTATCATGAATAACTCAGAATACTTCATCTGGAGTCCCATGTACGTCACCAGTTAGTGGATCATTAGAATCACCAGATCATTGTTAAATACGTAATTCAAACTCCCACACGCAGGTGGCCCAGTATCACTGGTGGCTGTGAGATGTGGACTCCTCATTAAGCGCTTTGTGTCCTTCCTTTTAGAAGCAAAACATCAACAACAAACTCTAATTAAGCCTGCTAGCAGAAGAGATATGCCATGTTCCAAAAGTGGAAACCTGATGCGAGTAGAAGAAAAGACAAATAAAAAATAAAAAAATAAATGTCAATAACAGAAAACTTTCAACAGGGAATTGTATTTACTCTACTTTCAGCAATAACATGCCAATTAGCTAAAATTGAATGAAGTATGTCCAAGGGGCTTTTATGTTGTTTGGTAGTGGTGTATAATATATTGCTAGTTGTAATTAAAAAACTCTAATGATTTCGACCTACAAAAGAAAAAATAATAATAATAAAAGATTACAACCCATCTTACAGCATTTTATACCTGCTGCTTTTTGATGCAGTTTTATACTGTACCTGATGCCGTTTTACATTTCTTTGTCACTTTAACCATGCACATGGAATTTTATATACATACTGCTTTTTATAGGCTGGACGTGTTTTACACCCACACAAGAAGCATTTCTGGCTTCCGTAGTGCCAATTCTTAATCATGCACTGTGCGTGCGTATATATGACTTTGTATATTGGATTTGACTGTGCGTGCCTTCCTGTTATTTGACTTGTTCAGTGATCATTTCTCCTCTATTCTCTCTCACATATTCTAACTTTCCCTGTAACTGCGATGTTGGGAACTTATACAAAAATCACACCCGTGTGAACTGAGCGGTGGTTTACCCCCCCCCCCCCCCCCCCCCCCCCCTTCCCCCCTGTGTGTGTGTGTGTGTGTGTGTGTGTGTGTGTGTGTGTGTGTGTGTGTGTGTGTGTGTGTGTGTGTGCGTGCGTGCGTGTGTGTGTGTGTGCCTGGCCTGGCCTGAACAACAGCGCCCCTCCCTTAACATGTGTGGTCATAAAAGGTACTGCAGGCCTGCAGGCTACATACAGACACGCACACACACACGGACGGACGGACGCATACACACACGGCCACGTATAGGAGACGGTGTAACCACCGCTCAAAAATAAATACACCCACTCTACTAAAGCTATAACCGTGTGACATGACAAAGTTAATTCTTCCAGTTCTGATTGGAGACCAGTGTTTACAGTCCCTAACTAAGCTCCAGTAGACACCTTCTGCCAAGGCAATTTGGAGTTCCAAGAACTCCAAGAAAAGTCCACAGGCTACAAGTTTACATGAAAGGATAGTAGAGCACACTATAGGCAACATCTCAATTACACTCATGCCAGGCAAAACACACAGCACAATCATAATCACAATCATAATCATTATGTTGGGGGACAAAGCTCTCTATTCATCTAAACCAAGAGAAAAACATGATCTCCTCCTTTCAGAATCAAAACTCGTGAGAGCTCATTTTAGAGGCTTTAGGAGGCATGCATCTGTAAAGCTTATCGTGACTCTGCTCAAACACAACAGCCATTTGGACAGATCTATTATAGTTTACAGGGGTTTGCTTTGCATAGAAATAACCAAATCCCATTTCGGTATCTGACAGCATCAACAGAAGCTTGCAATTTTAGCCACTTCATTGTTCTGCCTCAGTATCCATGGAGAGTACTGCATTTTATACGCAGACTGTCTATGCACTGCAATTCCCTTATGAAAATTGGACACGTTTCTCCCAGTGGCATTCTAAAAAAACACATCAACAAACAAACATCAAACTAGTGAAGAGTATCTTTGAAAAGTGTAAGGAATCAAACAGCTTTGTGCACTTGTCAAAATAAGTGTTTACTTTCCAAGATATGGTGTAGTCCTGTTTCAGACACTACAACATAGCAGTATTGTGCATTGAATGTGCACACACACAATACTCTGATGCCATGATTCCATACTTCCACCAAAAGCCTTAAATCCCTAACCTCCATGTAGCGTGTGTGTGTGTGTGTGTGTGTGTGTGTGTGTGTGTGTGTGTGTGTGTGTGTGTGTGTGTGTGTGTGTGTGTGTGTGTGTGTGTGTGTGTGTGCGTGTGTGCGCGCGTGAGTGTAGCCCTCTCAGCATGTATGGGCAAAGCTGTAACATGGAGCACAGCACTGAGATGGTGGGTTTAGCTGATTGATCTCGATGGGAAATAAAGTAAAGTTCATTTTCTCTGGACTGTGGCTCTGACAACTCATAGAATCAAATACAACCAACAGTGCCAGATAAAGCTGGCTTGCACTGAGGCAGCCAGTCAGGCATGCTCTCCCACTCCACTTGTGTCTTCTCCAGCCATGGTTATCCCTTGGGTCCCTGTCAGTTTTTGTTGCCACTGTTTGTCTCCCAACGGGTTTGTCTTGGCCTGTGCAAATTCAAACCTTTGCTCTGCTCAGTAGTGCATGTTAACCCAAATGCTCAAATGAATTCAAGTGCAATTCAGCCAGCCCCAGAGGGAAACATTATCACACCTCCCAAGTTCACTGCATAAAAGAAGGGATTTCACATGAATAAATCATAGCATCAATGTCTGAGGCTAATTATAAGTGTTACAATAGGCTCTGTGCATCACTCTTGTGCCGGGACCCAGAACTTGGCATACCCACTTCCAGTTCATTTTCCCATAGCTCAGTCTCATATTTCCGAACGTCATCCCAGGAGTGAATCTCTTAATTCCAATGGAGAAGTGGAGTGACTGCATGCACTTAGGACACTCTGTGTGTACATTTTCTGGTACTAGTGGCAAGGCCTGGTATTGTCTGTCTTGTTAAATGAAGGATCTCTTTGGTTTGATTTGCTGATTTGAACCTGAAACACTTAAGTACCATGCATAGTAGTACATAAGGACCGCAGGAATACACAAGCAACGGAGGGTGAGAGAACTTTACTCCGTTTGGTCCGGTTTGACTCCCAGTACGTAACACTCCGGATGATTTATCTCCGTATACGGACCTTTACGGACAGCACCCAACTGGACGGACTGAACGGACTGAAGATGTATCCGTAGCAAGAAGTACCCACGGCCACCGTTGTCAATCGTAGGCGCAGACACGCAGTAGTGAGGAAAATTACTTTTCCTCTGCTCTATGACAGCGGTTCTCAAACTGTATGTCCCAATGAGAAATATATTGTATCAAGTAACGTCGCAACAGGACGGCTTGACATATTTTGGCTGCTTCGCTTTTGTTAGCTATTCTGTTCTGTGCTGCGAGGCACAATATGTGGCGCGCGGCCCAACGGAGAGCGCTCGGCACGGACATAACGTATAGGAGGAACTATGTATAAGTCGACGGAATTACTGTACGTAATCCCTCACCCAAAATGTACACAAAATCAACCATACGTAACTATAAATGGCCCTTTATTAGGAAGTTGATGCAGTTGTATGAAGTTGTCATGTGTTCCCTGTGACTAGAAATGCAAAGATGCATTCTGGTCTGGGAATAGAATAGAGAGGGAATAATGCCGTAGCAACTGCACAGAGCAGATATGGGGAACGACTGGAGAGGGACTTCAGCCATGCCTGAAAGCTCTGCAGTGACTAACCTACAGTACATGTACTACTAACAGAAAAGCTGTCCAGCTCAGGCCCTATGGAGGGAAAAGGCTTAATAAAGATAGAAATGTAAAAATGAAAGGCTCAATTATCAAATACACAAGCAGGTTAATTAGAAAATAAGTCATTATGCACAGAAATAAATAAATGCATTTACAGTAATTCTTTTGCAAATTGAAAGGTTTTGCATGAATCATATAAGCTGTGTGTGTGTGTGTGTGTGTGTGTGTGTGTGTGTGTGTGTGTGTGTGTGTGTGTGTGTGTGTGTGGGGGTGTGTGTGTCTATTGTACAATACAATAGATAGATAGATATAGCCTACTTTTTGATGCACAGTCTGGTATGTCGCCTACACAGCCTCAGACCGCAAGGCCTTGCAACGACCAGCGGGTGGCCGAGACAGCCCAATTCATCATCATGGATCCTCACGCCCACCAATACAGAACATTTACACCAAGCTGTGTGAGATGATCAGCAACCCAACAGACCTCAACCATGCACTGGTTGCCATCTGGAAGATGATACCCAAGCAGTAGTCTCGCGTGGCCAGACTGTTGACTCCGCGATTTGGAGATGCTCCGTCATACAGTCTGGGGCAACGTAAGAAGAACGATGAGTATCCGGTTAAAGCGGTAGTGAAGCCTCCTCCCCACTTCCGTTTCCGTCTCACATTGCGCACATTTATGTTAATATGAATAAAAATCATCTAAGCATATTTAGCTTGCTGCTTAGCAGAAATGACAATTTAAAAATGTCATGAACGGAAATGTCAGCTTCCATTACTCGCCGTTCAGGAGGTGTAGTTCCAGACTCTATATAGCATTTGGAGATTGTGGAATAGTTGTCTGGCTACGCAAGACTACCCAAGCAGAGTCCAGCTAACCTGACTGAGCCAGATGGTGGCAGTAGTGCATAGGCTACCGCCCTACTTTACCATCTGAGATCTCTCTGGGGAGTTGATAACGCTCGTAAAGTCCCGTGCCGGACGAATCAGCGGCAGCTACGGGCGGGCTCTGAGCGGCTCTGAGCCAATAGAGTCTGATTGCAGACCACGTGGATGCAGACAGGCCAATATGAGTGGTTGGAGTTGGCACTCCCAGACTGTGATAGAGAGACGGCCACATCCAATCACCTGCTAAAGAATTTGAAAAAATGGCCCGCCCCTTACATCGGGTCTGCCGGAGCGATCCCAGATGATGGTAAGCAGAGCGGTATGCAGCCAGGCATACGCACTGCTGCCATCATCGGGCGCAGTCAGGTTAGAGTCCAGCATCAGTAGACACAAACTACCCCCCACCCCCCCCGGACATTATTACTTATTACTTGAATACTGTGATCTCTTTTGACTGACCTACGAGCAACAAACAACAATAGTCCAATTTTATACAAAAGTTACACAATTCCATTTTAAAGGTACAATCCAGAACTTATTTCAACCACATTAATGGCAGTAAGAACAATGTTTATATTCAAGTAAATTATTTTAGTATTCAAAAGTACATTTTCTGGACATTTTCAGAAATAGTGAAAATAGCAGATCTACAAGCAAGTGGTTAATGTATAATATAGTTTGGTCCCAAATGTAGTGTAAAAAGTACAACATTTATATTTAGAAGGTATATACTTTCATCTGCTTTCAAAAATAGTACTCAAGTAAATGTACTTTATTATTGTCCAATGCTGGCTTCCCTATTTTGGGCAGATTCTGTCTGCCCCAGACACCTGCCACAATGACATACTGTAGGCACCAGAAAATGTACAAGAAAGGTTATTTATTTATGCATTGTACAGTGAACAAATAACTTTCCTGACAACTTGTTGAGTTCCAAAATATCTTCAGGTGCTAGGAACGTTCATTTTTTTTAGCAGTACTTCCGTATAGACAAACCCTGCTTGCTCAAGCCCTCCACTCAGCTTGCTGGCGCTGCTGATAATGTATGAAACAGGTAATTTTCTACATCAGACATTTAGAATTTCCAGATTTCAGTCCACTTGGTTTGAGACAATAAATCTAGGCATTTAGCAGACACTCTTAATCCAGGGCGATTTACAACAGTGGTTCTCAACCTGTGGGTCGGGACAAAACATCAACAATCTCTACATCAATGCACACTATAGCTTTGATGTACAATAGGTTGCCAAGTCGAAAATGGCCTGACACCATCGGTCTATATAAAAAATGCATTCTAAATGACATGCATGGTCATTGAGGGTAGGCAATTGCTACGGTAAGTGCTATGGTCTAAGGTGGAGTCTGAAGAGGTGAGTCTTCAGACCACAGTGGAGACATTCAGTGGAGACATTCTTCTTTCTAACCGCTTGCCACATCAGCAAACACCATAAAGGCCTGTCCATAGTATCTCCGAAATGTTCGGTGGCGACGTTCAACGTGCAAATTTCCGAACTTCGGTCTAATGCTTTTCAGAAGTTGCGAGTGACGTTATTTTGTTGTCGAACTTTTGTTGTCGGTCAAAGTATGGACAGGCCTTTAGATGACAGGCTGACCTTAGTGTACGATGTAGAGCACTTGACACACACAGACACAGACACACACACACACACACACACACACACACACACACACACACACACACACACACACACACACACACACACACACACACACACACACACACACACACACACACACACACACACACACACACACACACACACTTTGTGATGTAAATAGGATCACTTTTTGTAGAGTTGTTTTTTTTATTATTCAAATCCTTGTATTTATTCTGTTAATCTGCAGGGTTATGTTGGAGTGGGGGAGTTGAGTTCAGGCCATTTGCCTGTCACACTACAAAATCTCCCTCTTCTTCAAAGTCTAATGTAGGCAACTAGGCAGGTATGGCTAAAGTACCATCACACTGTAAAGACTACACTGGTTTCTTTCGTCTTGTACTCCCTTTGTCTCATGCAAGTAAACTGCTTTGAAGTTAAACTTGCAGAAATGTAATGCATATTAGTAGCCATCAAAACTTTTTAAATGTTCGAAAATAGCTGATCCACAAGCTCACAACGCATCGCAATATGTTGCGAGCTTGAAGATTCACTAGTTTGGAGAGAAAAAAAGAAAAGAAAAAAAAAGGGCTTAAGTGGTATAGTTTCCAGGTGCAGGATAAAAAAATGAACAAGAACACAATAAAGTCTGCACACTGCTAACATGCTGTTTATTGCTAGTTCAATGTTTGGATCGAACTTGCAATAAACAGTGGGAGCATAATATTATATTAGCAGTTTGCAGACTTTATTGTTTTCTTCATGTTGCCCTTGAACAGGTCCTTTGATTTTACAGTCACTTATTCAACTTGTTCAGCAAGGCGACTATAAGGCAACCAAAGTAAAAGACCATGCAGGCTTTCAGGATATGGAGGGCAGGGAGCCAGGGACCCTGTCATGCAATCTCCAAACCCCAATTTCAGAGGCCAAATTACAAACGAGAATAAAATAAAATACATCTCAAGGTTCAGCACAGGGCACCACCTGTGAGAGTTTCTACACTAATGACTTATATACAGATCCCTCTAAAAAAAGAATTATAGTGTATATTTTTTCTTCTAGCATGGCTGTCTGTAACCATTGGTAACTAAATGAACCCAAGCATCCCTATTCTGGGCACGTCATAAAAAAGAAATAAGTCTGCAAAGTCTGTCTATATTAAAATAGTCTAATGGGAGGATCGGCCGGCGGATGGACGGACCACGCGGTCACATTCATGTCACTATGGCTCAGCCATAACCATTAAATATATGGAGCTCAGTGACATATGCAGCCTGAACTCTAGTAGCAGAAAATTGCTTTGTGAGCTTGTAGATCGGCTATTTTCAGTGAAGAAATTTGGTGTAGAATAAGGACAAGACCAGACCTCAACGAAGTATGTACTGTAGGGTTTAAGTGGTTAAAGGGAAATACCTAATTTATGTACAGTAAGTAAAACATTAGAAAAGCATGAAATTGCTGTTCCACTGTGACTAGTTTAAAAGACCCAATAATCACACACCAAATATCACATTTATGTTGGTCTATCATATAAATAAACAGTTTTTTTGAACATGGCAACATGCATTCTTCTGTCCTTTCCCCCAATTTAGCAAATGTCTGTGTGCGTGTGCTAGAGTGAGAGTGTGTATTGGCCTATCACTCAAGAACAATAGACCCATATATGGAGAAATATTATTTAAATCAGGGATCTCCATATATGGAAATAAAATGGACAGACAGACAGGTGGGAAATCTGACCATGGGTACCACAAGGATTGCATAATGGTGGCATGCATTCCCAACAGGCATGAGCCTAGTTTATCTAGTCTAGTCTCTATATGAAAGGAATCTGTACTCTGTACTCTGTACTCTGTGTGTGTGTGTGTGTGTGTGTGTGTGTGTGTGTGTGTGTGTGTGTGTGTGTGTGTGTGTGTGTGTGTGTGTGTGTGTGTGTGTGTCTGCTTGTGTTCAGAACCCTCCGACCGATCGATTGTTCAGAACCACAAAAACCCAATTCTCTGTATAATATCTCTGAGTGTCTGTCCTACTGTGTCCCTTGTATGGCCATATACAGAGATCCCTGTACTCAGTAAACACATTATGTGCAGTGTACTGTATGTGTACTGTGGTGTACTGTAGGTGTTTACGTTGTCTGTCTTTATGTCCGCATATCTTGGAACACCTCTAACCGATCGACTTCAAACTTGGCGAGTGGATCGCCGAAAACCAGAGAAGAGCAAATCTGGTGGATCAGTGGTTGTCCAGAATCATAAATCCACAAATCCCTGTCTGTCTGTGTCCCTTTTATGCCTGTATGGAGATCCCTGATTACATAGTTCGGACATCATAGACTGGCTTCCAAGTACCATAATGTGTACTTCCCTAAGTACTGACTACAAGGACAACGGGTACAACGGGTGTGGCATAAGCATACAGGCATGCATTCCAATCGGATGTCGTCATAGACTGGCCCCCTAATGTATATACGTAGGACCTTTTATCCAAACCCTTTACATAGATTGTGCATTGCTTCACCCACTCACACACACACATTCATATTTCATACACCAATGGACAGAGGAAAAGATGTACAAGGCACCAACCTGCACATCGGGAGCAATTAGGGGTTCAGAGTCTTGCTCAAGTACTCTTCAGCACTAACTCTGGGAGTGCCCAGGATCTAACTGGGAACCTTGTTCCCATCCGGCTGCATTACCAGCCACTCTACCCCTGAGCCACTGCCCATGATAATGGGTACTGCACCAAGTACTCTGACAACTGGGCATTGCATAACTGAGGGACATGCATTCTTAACGGGCATCGCCCTAGTTATGCCAATGCCCAATAAGCGAAGATAAGTTGAAAACAACATGTTGTGGTGCAAAATGGAAATGTCCAAAACAGGTGAACATTCTGCAAAGATTGTTGCACATTCAAGTATAAATAGCAGATCTACAAGCTCACAACACTGTGAGTGAGGTTAACTTTTTTTAGGACTGTATATAGGACCGAATAAGTATAGGGGTTAGGTCGGTCCCACGGTCTCCACATGTCATGTCATGTCATGTCATGTCATGTCACTCCTGAACCCTACAGGTTGGTCTGGTCAGTCCTAGGGATAATATTGAAACCACATTGTTCTTCAGATACACGTGTCGTGTAATCACTACCTTTTTCACCTGCCAGTGAGGATCTTCATTTTGAGGGAACGCAGTGCGAGGAAACACCCTACTGAAGGTGATCTTAAGACGCCTTAAGATTGCCCTCTCCGTTCAGCTTCCCTCCCATGAACACAGCCAATCGTGTGTACATGAGGCCAAGTTGGATGCACCGTGGAGTATTCAGAGCTCTAAGTCTCCCTGGTGGCGGGCAGGAACTTTACCCCTGCACCGCCCATAACATGGGGATTCTAAGCATTCCGTGGAAGCTTTCCATTTTGATGTTCTAGAATCAGCGGAATTTGAACTGGTCTTCTGGGGACTGTCATTTTCAAAATGACCCTGGGCTGTTATCCAGTCTTAACAATTAAAATACATTAAAATCCTCTAGTTTTGAGGGTATTAAGTTTAACAAATATACCATGAGTATTTTATTACATAGCAGAGGCAAAGGAAGGGTTATAAGCAACATAAAATGACCAACAATGTTCCTACAAAATGAATAAGTGCCAACACATTCTTTTGCACATTCTTTCCGCTGTAAGTCGGGCCAACCATAATATACATCAGGTTTCTTGCCTTCGTGAATATCAAATGCTAAAAAAATGCACACAACGGAACAAAATACTTTTGCTTATGTTCTGCATTTCTGTGCACAGACAAAACAAATCACATTCTTAATTCGGGGCATTGATCCATATCCTCAAGCTTTATCATTAAAAAAGCAGACAAATTTGCCTTTAATCCTCGAGCCAGCTGTGTGTGATCTATAATGCACACTAATTAGAGTTCATTATTGACCCAATCCAAGGAGGGGAAGCTAATGTGTAATTGACGAATCCTATAAATAGTTTCCTAGGGTGAAGGACCAGCCAGACACGCTGTGATCCTAGTAGTGCACCTCAGCATGGTAAAACAGGGCTCTGCCTTCTAGTGTGAGGCAGAGGCTGAGGTACAGAAGCAGCACTAGCATACAGTAGCAGTAACTACATTTTGCCCAAAGCAACATTGCCACCAACTGGTGGCTCTGCTATATACATACTGCATGAGATCACAGCAAAAATAAAATCTCATGACTGAAAGATGTTGTGAGGCAAACCAAGACCTAATCTGTGATTTGTGAAACAGTGTGAAAGGAGTACACACTAGCGTTGTGTCTCATAAACAATTAGCCCAATATGTAAAATTATGATATTTTGGTAGCCATACAAGCAATGGTGTAAACTGTAAAGAAACTAAGTACATTTAATTAAGTACTGTACTTAAGTACAATGTTGAGGTATTTGTACTTTACTGAAGTATTTCCACATTTCCAATACTTTTACTACAGTATATCTCAGAGGCAAATATTGTACTTTTACTCCACTACAATTATTTGAAAACTTTAGTTACTAGTTACTTTGTAGATTTTAATTATTATTACAAAACATGCATGAACCACTTCAGCCCTATATACATTTCGGCCATTTTAAAATAGACAATAAGCTCACAATGAGTCACGATGTGACACATTGTGAGCTTGTACAGTAGATCTGCTATTTTCAAAAGATTCTTTACTCATTTTATACATATGATACCTAGTGAAATGGGACATTCTGCATAATGAGCACTTTCTACTTTTGGTAAATTAAAGGGATATTCCACTTTCAAAAAACTTTTTGTCATTGTATGGTCCAATCAGGCTTGTATGAACACCCTGAACAGTTTTAAAATTTCTTCATTCAGTATTTAGATATCTGATGTAAATGTTATCTGGCCCTCCAGGCTCAGGGCCTCTCCCCACACACACTCATTGTAACTTCAAACTCCATTTTAACCATGATAGATTCATTAAAAACACCCATTATTTTTGCTGGTGACTCATACTACCCTCCTAATACGTGAGCAGGCCATGTTTTTTCCATAACTTTTTTCATGTATTTTTAATAATTCTTTGGGAAAATGGAAAAAATTAAATACAATAGAAATATATAAAAAAAATACATGAAAAACATTATGGAAAAAACACGGCCTGCTCACGTATTAGGAGGGTAGTATGAGTCACCAGAAAGAATAATTGGTGTTTTTAATGAATCTATCATGGTTAAAATGGAGTTTGAAGTTACAATGGGAGTACATTTGATAGCAATACTTTTGTACTTTTACACACAAAAAGTTGAATTCTGGACTTTCACCTGTAAGAGTGTTTCTACCTTGCAGGATACTTTTACTTAAGTAAAAACTTTGCGTTTATAAAATATCTGAGATCGTCAGGGTTTTCTGGAAGATTGAATATAGTACAGTATGTATTCTATCACCAGTTTAACCACTTGAAATAACTAAATGACCAATGAGCCAAATAGGCTATCTAAACCTTATAGTGGTGTGAGCTTGTAGATTGGCTATTTTAAGCTATTATTTCACTATAGACATGAGTGAAATCAGTCTGATAACAGTCTGATCACTTTAATCTATGAGTTTGGCTCAATATCTTACACAGCTGCATTTCCCCAGGAAGAACATTTACTGTAAGTCAAAGAGCTCTTCATATAATGTGTTTTGTCGTCTACGATTGCTTGTTCATGAAGGCATGAAGAAATCTCTGAAAAGTGTAGTAAATGTTATAGAAATATAAGGTTAGTATAAGAAATTAATTTGATGTGCTGATTATGTTAAATTGGATAGTCATTTGACGATAGTTAAGAAAGAAATGCTGTTCCATCTTACACTTGAATGAACACAGTGAGAGGTCTTTGGTCTCTTTGTGAGTACTACTGTATGATCCTTAATGGCCTTCAGCAAGGTATAAAAGCAGAGTTATCCTTGCCAGTGTGAAGCCATCTTAAACAGGCTACTGTAGAAACACGCATTAAAAAAGTGGAGTAACAATTAGTGTGGTTGCTATAGGCAATACACTATTGTTCTGGGTCTGCAACATTTCTTGTTAACCTTTGCACAACAGAAACGTGAAGCTTTTGGTCATGCTTCACACACTGTTGTCAATGTTGTCATGCTTCACATGACATCTCAATATATAATTGCTTGCGACCGAAGGTCGCATATACTCTGAAGAATCGTGTCGCTTGAGTGTCCGAAGCCTCGTGACCGTCCTTCCGAAGCCTCTGTGATGTCAGTGTGATGTCAGCGAGTTGTGACATCACTTCCTGTACAGGGCAGCTACACGAAATGTGGATAACACTATATATGGAGATAGTCCAGTCCATCATGTCATATGGGACTACCGTCATAGAAAGTAGCCATTGTTAGGCCGGAGTCAATGGCTGTCTGTCTGACTGCCAAGTCTGCCATTGACTTGCAGCGCATGAACGCCGCACTGGAGCGTGAAAACCAACAGGCCTGATGGAAAATGATACATGGCCGCAGGCTTTGTGACGTCCCACATCTTATGTGCTGGGCATACTACTAACCGACGCCAAGGACCTCCAGAGGCCATACAAAGAGTATCTAACCCGAGGCCCCTTACTAAGTAGCATACATTTACAACATACCTTCTCCAAAAACATCAATATTGAACTCCATATGTATATGGATACATACATGTATTTTTATTAATAAAGGATTTGTAAAGAGAAGACTGTCGCACACCCAGTAGCTCCTCTCAAGCAGGTGCGTCGGTCACAAAGTAGTTGAATGAATGAATCTTCAATGAAGAAAATACACCCGCACACTGCCACTTGCAAGTTCCAAGTATAAATTTATTAAAAGCAACGTTTCGGTCGGTAGACCTTCCTCAAGCTTGAGGAAGGTCTACCGACCGAAACGTTGCTTTTAATAAATTTATACTTGGAACTTGCAAGTGGCAGTGTGCGGGTGTATTTTCTTCATTGAAGATTCATTCATTCAAATATTAATAAAGGATAAAATAAAATAAAAATGCCATAGATGGGCATTCCCAAAAGCAAAATCCCTTTATGCCCATATATGGGGATTTCTGATGTCATCAATCTCTGGCCCTAACTAGCTCAAAAGCCTGCTTTACTCTGATTTACACCCTACCTTTCCAGATGATGACCTATTGGGTACACACTTATGTCCAAATATAGAAATCCCAAGGCATCAAACCTAAGCTTGGCTTTACTAATTAACATATGTTTCATGCCCATATATGGAGATCCCTGTCCCAATGTTATCAATATTAAGGACATATCTGGAAATGCCCATATTTGGTAATGTCCACATATGGGCATGTTTTGACATAACATAGTCAGGGAACTCCATGTATGGGCATAACATTGATTCTGTGAGTGTGCCATGATTCTGTGAGTGTGCTGAGCTCCTAGGGTTGATACCCTCACAAAAACATGAACAAACTCCCCCCAGAATGACAACAACTAGAATCGTCAGAGAAACGCTGTGGTTGGCCAGATTGTCAAGAATTGGCGCGACCTCGCCCTTTAGGGCGAGGTTGCATGTCACCCTGAGGTCGCATTCCACCCTTGGGTGTCTTACTAGTATAAATAGAAGGACGGAATTCACTTCCCAGTGGATTCCTCACGACTTGCATCAGTGCAACCACACCTTTCTAGTTGTTAATTATTACTATTAATTATATAGTATTTTGTCATTTGTAGTTTTTGGATGAATATCAAACATTATAAATGAAAAAGCATTGTAGATCCTGCAAGGAGTAGCCTATGATTTTGAAATAATAACTTAAACTAACTTTTTGTAACCGTGAAAAATGTCATACTGTACATATACTGTACACATACATGAGGTACTCTCTCTCAGAGGTACACAACTACGGTACACACACACACACACACACACACACACACACACACACACACACACACACACACACACACACACACACACACACACACACACACACACACACACACACACACACACACACACACACACACACACACACAGTACAAGTTGTACCTCTACTACGATAACCAAGTAAAGCTGTTTTGAAGTATTTAACAAGCACAAATTATGTTGAACTAGTACAACACTGTGCGAAGAAAGGTTGCCTTTCAGTCTTTGCACATGCTCTGTTGCACTTCATCCATACTGCCCTGAATTTAGCATTGTGGGGACACCGTGGGGAAAATGCTCATTTCAAACGGAGGCTTATTTCAGGAATAAGAGGTTAACAGTTGGCATAGTAAGTCTTAATTTTGTACAATGGAAAAAAAACAGGGCTCCATCACAAGTAGGTTTACACAAATAGATGGACCTACTTCTGGTGCAAGTAGAGAACAAAAGAATGCTCCTTTGAGTACAAATGTACTTATTTCAGTTCTACAGGCCACTTCTAAAAGACTTCTGAACAGAAAGTACTGGAGCACTGCTTTACTTCAAGGTTTAATATGGTGCAAACAAAAATGCAAAGACTTTGAAGTTTGTTTTCTCATTATAAAAACGTTGAAGTATGTTTGTTTGCACATTTGGGTTCAGTCATTCAGAAATGGCCTGTAGAATCGCCTTTCAATTTTGTGTCCTTTCTGAGGGTACCGGACTCCATTTGCCAAGTACTTATTTCAGTACTTATACAGTGAAATTACTGAATTAGACACATTGGTTAGTGAATGCAGACTAGTTATTCCGAAGTCTGCCAAGATTCCGCCGGCCAGATGTCCAATGTTTATTTATTATGTGTAGCATCTTTAAGCTGGTTTGACGCTGAGGTACTCACCACAGGTCAAGAATATCTTTGATCAGTGTGCTACCAAGCGAGACAGTAGTACAGTATTAGAGGACAGCACTGACACTTCCACATTCTCGCTTTCTTTATTCCTTTAGAAAATAAATAAATTATAATCTCACCGAGAGATGAAGCTGAAATACCCCATTGGCCCTTTGATAATAAGACATATTAATATTATACATCCTCATCACTCAGCCAAAGTGTACTGTGTATTATTATGCACATTGGCACTTCTCCACTAATCAGGCGAGACTAACACAAAGAATAATTGTAGCTAATTACTAGCTGCAGTAAATAACAGGCAGGACATATTGATAATGCTAATGCTAATGGAGTGTGTAATGACACAGGGGGGAGAGGGGAGCATCTATTTGCTTGTACAAGAGATCAGGTGTCAGGAGAGGGTCTGGTTGAATGATCCAGATCGATCCTAAGGTTTATAAGTAATTTAACACCAACGTCCCCAATGATACAGAACTGCAGTGAATATAACACAGCAATACTGCAGAAAGCACATGAATCATTTAACAGCAGGTGACAGAAGTATTCATATATTTTAATTTTTACTTAAAGTAAAAGCAGCAATACAATAATATAAAAATACTCCGGTACAAGCAAATGGCCTGTGTTCAAAATACTTTTGTACTAACAAAAGTATTGGCGTCAAAATATACTTGAAGTACCAAAGTAAAAGTACTCACATTCTTTCAAAATTTGTAAAACCATTTAGAAAAATATAGCCTCTTTTCATGCTTAGCCTCACGTAGCAAGGCTTACTCATATGTGAAGAGAAAAGCCTGGTTACGACCATAGGCTAACCCATTGAACGGTGCTACTTCCGCCGGGAGAATTTCACTGGATGTTATTGTTTTTTCACAGTGTGGTGTATTCCCCGCTGGCGAAATAAACTGTTCTACTTCTCCCGACCCTTCGGTTGTGCTCGTAATAAACAATATCCAAACAAAAACATGGATTCTGACAAAGGACACCTTTTAACACCTTTTAACACAGCCGCGCCGTCTTTTACCGTACTGGGTCATTAAAAACGAAATAAATGATTTTTATCCGAAAATCGGCGATCGTCTAACCTTCCCTAGTCACCACTCGTCCATCGATAGCGCATGGCTCGTCTGACATGAAGCAGAAGTGACGTCAGGTCCATTCCTTCCAGATGCTTCCCAGCAGCCGTCCGTTTACTGTTTAGACGATAACATTAGCATAGCTGGAGTGCTAAGGGCTAAGCTAGCCAAAATGGTCACATCGACTGTTCAGTCATTCTTGGATTATATGCTTGGATTATATGCGCACGGATCGCGCACGCGAAACGCACGGGGAGAAGATGCCTCGGCCAAAATTGCCACTCTATCCCAACCCAGATAATCACGGTGAGCTAACGACCTGGGGATTGAAAAAAAAAAAAAAACAACGGCGCCGTCCAAGAAGGAGGGGTGGCGGGCTCATGTTTATAAACATAATATTATGTCTCAGATCATAATACAATAATAGAAATTTCACGGCTAATCTATCAACAGCCATTCTATTTCGGCTAGCAAAGTGTTAAGAGCAAGAGCTACAATCTAATAGTTTTATTTCGCTGGCAGATGTAAACAGACGGCAACGCATGACGTAACTTCCGTTAACCACAGCACTTCCGCCACTTGCCACATGTGTGTGTCTACAGGTTCATGCCATTCACATCGCATATTGTGGCCAGGGTGCTTCATGTTTGATCAGCTATTTTCGAATTGTGCAAGTATAAAATCGCATAAAGTATCATCAAAATGAAAATACTCTTTCCACAACCACTGTAACAGACACTCACACTGTAAGGCTGCACAGGGGTTGCCGTGGAGGAGAAAGAAGACGAATGCAGGAAGACACCTGACAGCAGAATACAGTCTTCCACATCAGCAGAAATGAGGAGGGGATGAAGATACCCTTTCCTTGCTCTCGTTTTCAGGCATAAACACTGCTTGTCAGAGTGGGCTCCACAGCCAGCAGCTCGCACATGCCATATCAAATCCAGTGACTACATCCTGGAGAGCTGCTTTGGAGAAGTCACTGCTACAGGGGGAACCAGTGGGAAGGCTGCAGCCAATTAGGCCTGTTAGTGTGTCAGTAGCTCTACCTGTCATTCACGGGGAAGGGGGGGATTGGGCAGAGCTGGAACAAACGGAACCCAACTGATGCCAGATTTCTGGGTTCGATGCCGATCCCTCTTTGTTTTGTTTTTTTATATTTATTTGGTCAAAAAGTGCATCATGGATCATTGTCTAAAATTGTTCTTAAGTATGCAGTATATGAAAAGAACATTTAACTTTGACTAGAGTGTACAATGAACAAACACGCAAATATAAAATACACAAACTGAACTTATTATGAACTTACAAATCGCTTATGCACTATTCAAACATTTTCCAGAAATAACTGATCTACAAGCTCACAACTCATCGCAATACAATCCTTTAAGTGCTTGTAGATTTGCTATTTTAGACAATTTTCTTTTTTAAACTGCCAGGTTCAATTTAAAGTGGTTAAAATCGGTACACGTCCTCATAGTTGTCAAATAATAACCAATATATGAGCCAAACCGATATAAATGGTCAGGTTCTAGGCATAAACCCTACAGGTACCCTATAACGTTCAGTCCTTCACAAACATCAAATGAAGCCTTCAAGGCAGATGAAATAGCAAAACTTCAAAAAGGACTCCAGTAATAGGCAGCGTATTGGAATCTTTAGCATTATCACTCACTTTGATCTCAAAATCCAATTTCATAGACGCTCCATAATAGTAGATTAGCTACATGGAGTTCATAATGGAGGTACTGTATTACCGCCATCATTTTGAGCACATTTCAGTGCACGTAAACATCCCCACAACAAGTTCAAAGGAACATCATAACACATCGAACACTTTTGACAATCCTGTAGGAAACAGCAGGTGCTGCTGTGGAGACACATTTAATGGCCTTTTCTCAACCCTCACACATCAAATGTCCTAAACAGTAAACACACATCTCCATCTCCGTTTCACATGGCTGCTACCTGTGAGCACCAAGAGAGTTGTTGCCATGACCATATATCAGAGTTGATTTCGTCAACTAAAACTATGACGAAAGCTGAATAAAAACGAAATAAAAACTGCGCTAGGTTCCCAGTTCGATCCCCCAGAGTGTCGAAGTGTCCTTGAGCAAGACTCTGAGCCCCTAATTGCTCCCAATGTGCAGGTTGGTGCCTTGCATGGTTTCCTCCACCATCGGTGTGTGTGTGTGTGTGTGTGTGTGTGTGTGTGTGTGTGTGTGTGTGTGTATGTGTGTGTGTGTGTGTGTGTGTGTGTGTGTGTGTGTGTGTGTGTGTGTGTGTGTGTGTGTGTGTGTGTAGGCCTAAGGGTGAATGTAATGCACAATCTATGTGAAGCGCTTTGGATAGAAACCGCTATATAAATGCACCATTTACCATTTTGACAGGGTTTAAGTGGTTAATGGCCTTTCCTCAACCCTCACACATCAAACATTCCGAGCGCTGTGCAACGCACGCACATCTCCATCGTCACATGGATGCTACGCGTGAGCAGGAGAGAGAGTTGTGCCACTTAATGATGCTCTGCATGTCTCCCCCAAGTTCAAGTCTGTGGAGGAGCATCTTCAAACGACATGACTTCTGATAAAAGAAACAACGAGAGAAAAGAAACACACTTCAGATGCTCCTAGTTTTTTGATACAGTCATAGCCTCCAGGACCAGGCTGAGGCCTCAGATCTAAGCCAGAAGTTTGTAGCCTGCATCTTGACTCCTTCTCAAGAGCAAGAGGCTTCTCCCGTTAAACTTTGTCTTTAATACGGCTGTTTTTGACTTTGACATGTCAGGCGAGAAATATTTGGGGGAGAAAATACTTTCAGAATTGTCAAAAGATTTGTTATTTAATATTTTTTTTAAATAACGGATCAATGTGTTGCAATGTGATGCTTTGTGAGCTTGCAGACTTGCCATTTCTGCCATCTGGGACCGTAGTATGATATAAAAGTATAAAAAGGAAAGATTTGATTTTAACATTTTTTTTTAAGATTTGCCCAAAATACAAGGGACTTTTATCAACATTTTATCATACCGTATGTATTTAATTCAGACTGGCCAAAAACATTGATAAAACATATCTAAAAATGAATGATCAGATAGGGGAGATATCAAAAGCAGTGGCACCACCCCATCCCCTCCTACAAATAGAAACCTGTTTATAGGAGCAGCCAGCTAGTTTAATCATAATGGCACTGATATGTTTCTTTCAGGTGAGCCTGCTTTCAGCATTGGCAGTTTTTTCTTTAGTAATTCACTGCATAAGAAAAGTGGAAGCTAATGTAATGTCATCTAACAAACTATTATCTTGCTAATGAGGCAAGCTAGGCCCTCATTAAGGACACGTTACTGCCGGAGTATGTGTGCAAACATGCAGGCATATTAATACAGAAACAAGACAGCCATTTGTCACAGCAACCAGCACTTATTTGTACAAGTTGCCTTATATTTGTACATGTTGTACTAGTAAGGGCTCACTGCTCATACACTTATTTGTGCACATTATACTCAACCAACACATACTCAAATGCACACCGATGCATGCCCCATACACAATTATAGCATTCATGTGGCCCATTTTCCTCCAAAGTAATAAGGTTTTCTCTGTAGTTATTTTCACAGTGAGGTTGTTCTTATTGTGTATTCAAGCTCTCCATTAATCACATTCACCCTAGTGTCCCTATTTTGGGTCATTATAATAGAAAATAGCGGATCTTCAAGCTCTCAACGCATCGCCAAGTGACGTGTTGAGACCTTGTAGATCAACTATTTTCACTATTTTGTTTGGTGGCGTAAAGAGAAAATGATGGTTGCACATAATAAAAAGCTTTTCTAAATGATAGCATGTCACAAGTACTGTAGATGGACGGGGCATGAACACTTGCCATCCCCTGATGCCCCAAATGACGCCCCTGTTTGAAACACATGCACAACTTATCCCATAAACCAACATGGACATCTGGTGTAGACAGAGGTCAACACTTGCCCACCATCAGAGAGGTCCAAGTTCGCATTTTGGCAGCGGACAGCGGTGCCTCCAAATTGTCCTGGCATTCCAACAAACACAAAGGACCATTTCACAGAGGCCATTTTGATGGATGAACACATAAAATTAATTGCGGATGCGTTTCATTTAGGTGTTACAAGTGTGCCAGCATGGGCAGCTCCTGTACGGTTAAATGCATGTTGGCACGCAGCAATAGCTAAAATGAAACATATACCCACTATTAACGTTATTGCCTTCAGCTGTGCCCATTGGCAGTGTTCATCTCATCTGGTTATTGCTGAGTCAGAGGTACGCAGTTTTATTTTTCAGCAGGTTAACACGCTGAAAGTGGCTGGGCCAGATGGAATACCAGGTCGGGTGTTCAGCGCATGCACAGCACGACACCGCTATCAGGAGTGTTTTTTTTTTTTTTTGTACGTATATTTACAACCAGTCCCTCACAGATGGCAGAGTACCACCTCCTGTTTAATATTAGCTACAGCAGTGGTTCTCAAAGTGGATTTCAGGGACTCTGTGGGTTCCTTTGGGGGGGGGGGGCTAAATTGACCCATACAATTCTGTAACCATGACAGGGTACAAATGGAACCAAATGAACCCTAACAGGTTCATTTGGTTCCATTTGTACCCTGTCAGAGTTAAGGGAAGGCCTTGAAATTCTAAAGTTTGAGAACCACTGCGCTACAGTAATCCCCCCCAAAATACAAAAAAACAAGATAACTGATCCAAATTACTGCTGTCCTTGAGAAGCAAGTCAAAAAGCTGATAAACAGCAGTTTGCCGCCCAGCCGAGACCCCCACCAATCCACTTCCTGGCAAAACAGATCCAAAGGAGACACCATACTCTGCCTTCTCCCAGAAGAGGAACTCCTATGTGAGTATTGTTTATTATAGACTACAGCTCAGCGTTCAACAACATACTGGAGTCCCTTCTGAACTCCAAATCAATCTTCCTGGGGTGTAGTTTTGTTTTTCCATTGTCAAAGGGGGGGCTTGTCATAAGCAGTTCGCACTGGGTTTAAATAAGTGGTAGGCAACATGTGGTTGTTGACACCCCAAAATCTGTAAGATTGTTAACTGTGATCTACCTGTCATTTGTTAATTCTTATGTATTCTCTGTAGTAGCCTACTGTGTTGTATATTTATGACACTTATGACATACCTGACTGATGGTTTAGTGCAGCAGTGAGTGATTCCAACTATACAATCAAGTTTGGTTGGAAATAGATACCTTGTTGTTTGCCTCCTGTCCCCCAATTCTATCTTTCTTTTCTCAACAATCAAAACGATGAAACTTGCACAAAAAACGAATTTCACCCACTGTTTTACACCTGTAAACCTGTAACGTGACAATAAAGCTGGGATTCTGATTAGAATGCTCGCTATATACTGTATGGCATAATGTTAGCTTGAACCACTTTCAACCTCATGTCCCTACTTTGGGCATGTCATTATATTCGAAATGTTTGCTGTTCTAAGACAAAGTATACTGTATAACAGCGGTTCTCAAAGTGTCCAATCCACTTTGAGAACCACCCAACAAATGAAACCAAATGGACCCGTTAGGTTAGGGTATACTGTCAGAGTTAAGGGAAGACCTTGAAAAGTAAAAGTTTGAGAAACACTGCTGTATAAAACCGTTCCTAAGTGGTTAAAAGCCACAGGCAGTCAGGCAGTAACGGCCAGGGCTTTCTTTTCAAACAGGGGGACGGTTCGGCATTTGCAGGAACAAATAGTTTCTGCCACACTAAAATAAACACATCCCTATTTTTAATTTCCTCTGGCACTGTGCAGTGATGCAGTCCTCCCATTGTAACCAACATGTGCTCGCAGTGCTCTCTGCTCTACCCATCTGGGCAGAGTGTGCCCTGCATGTTAAAATGAGTCACTGGGGAGAGGCTGAGGCTATATTTCACTACCACCGGAGCCCAGGCATTAACTACTGATGCAAATTTATACAGATTCTCTTAAGAATTGTTCTCTCTGCCCTGTCTCGAACCAGTGGAGATTCTAATGGAAATGGATAATGGAGTCGGGCTCAACAGCACAGGCTCTGACTGCTGTGCAGCCCAGAATGATTGAGAAATATGAGACTGTGTCTACGCTTCCTACTTAGTTTAAAACACCTACGCAGGACTTGTTTTAACCACTTAAAGGGATAGTTCACCCTCAGAATGACTTTTTATCTATCGATTTCTCACTACTTTTTGTTGTTTTTGTTGCATTCCTAAGCCAATAATTTGAGGAGACTCGTTGTGTCTCCATAAGGAACGAAGCAGGCTCTTTGATAAGCCCCTTTTCGACTGCAGCTTTAGCACCACACCACACAACACTACACCGCACCTGAGCACCACACAGCACCACATAAAAATATCTACATTTTCCATTATACAAAAGTACCCCTATCGGTAAGAAACAAATTGACCCTTTTAACTGTGATTAATACGATATAAATTTGTATTACAACTATCGTAAATTATAATACACTATAATGGATTATAACTGTGATTATAACACAATAGAATCTTTTATCATGTATTACAACTATATCCTGGTGGTCTAAATGAAAAGTCAGTGAGTGATCAGTCATAATGAAGTGTTTGGCCCCGTTTGGCCTAGCTCAGACCTACCGGTAATCTAGATTGGATACTTTTTAGTAACACATTTAGTACCGCTTTCACACCACTCTACCCAGGTCCTTGTAGTGGAAAACCTGGCACAAGTGGGCAGTGTGGAGAGGTGTGGTTTTTGGCCATGTCAGTGGAAAAGGGGCTATAGGGAACCACTGCTGGTCATCAAATTATTGGCTTAGGAATGCAACAAAAACAACAAAATATCCATGAATACAAGACTCCATTGGGTGAGTAATAGATAGAAAAAGGATGACCAAATTGGGTGGTTTAATGGATAAAACATTATATGTACTGTAACTAGCACATATGCAGTGGTTGGAAGTGGTGTCCCTGTTCTTCCATTGATAAATGTAGACCCTGGTGTCGGGTAGGACACCTATTGGTTGACAATGTCAGACATTTGAAGCAGACAACACAGTTGAGCTTGTAGATCTGCTGCGTCACCATTTTTACTGTAGTCCAGGCATCGTTGCAATTACTTTTCTCCATCGGCAGAGGGAGACAACGAACATAGGAATTATAGCTTTAATGTGTATATGTATTTGTACTAGAGGCTCGGCCGGCAAAGCCGGCCGATCATCTCATGTCACCGACAAACCCCTCAGGCACAGGGTGGCTTTGAGCAGATTCCATTACAATTGGCCAGTTGTGCACAACCTGGCCAGATATTCCACTGCTGTGCACAGCTCTCCAGGCTAGTGCACAGCATTTAAGGGCAAAAATGACCTCATGACAAATGACAATGCTGTTGAATTGGCTTGTAAAACCTCTGTCAGGGACTTAAAATGTTACATATATTTCTGTTGCTTAGTGTACTTTGTGAAACTATCAGAGGAGACTATTAATGACCTTTATTATGATCTTTATTAAAGAATGTAATGAGACGTATATTCACACCTTTCAACAAATAAAACAATTAATTAGCGATTTGCATATAAAAAAGGACATGGGCCGTTGACACAGTTGATGTATCACGTTGGAGCGAATTATTAGATTTTATTATTGGAAAATTTAATATGTCACAATAATCTGACTCTAGTCTGTTCCTTTCAAATATTTAAGGGCAAAAGTTACCTCATGACAATGCTGTTGAATTGGCTTGTAAAACCTCTGTCAGGGACTTAAAATATGACATATACATTTCTGTTGCTTAGTGTACTTTGTGAAACTATCAGAGGAGACTATTAATGACCTTTAACGGGCTTCACCTGTGGACATTCATTAATCCAGCGTACGCACATACCACAAAGTGAACAGACTTTTTCTTTTCAGCATCAGAGAAACTGGAGCTGATTTTCCCTTTAAACTGGCTAAAATAAAGGGACTAATGGCTTTTTCTGTAGCTTGCAAAAGCTTTTGCAATTCTGTTGCATTCTGTTAAATTAATGTGAAAGTAAACTCCTTCTGCATGGACCGTCTGGACTGGAGGCAGGAAAGCATGGTGACACGATGCTTTTTTTTCTTTTTCTTCTTCTTTGAGACGACATTGACACAGGATTATGGAATATATCCTTACATTGCAAAGGTAGGCTAATCAGCACCGCGGTATAAAGTAAAACGTTGAAAAATTAAAAATATCCGTGCCGTGTGTCTCTCTCTCCTCCCCCCTCCTACTCCCTGAGGCTCTGTCATCTCTCTCTGTCAGCACGCAGGCAGCTGCTGTTACTGGGGGCTTTTACACCGCAAACGGTGACCTATAGAATCTGGTGACAATTCGAAAATTGCGGCGTGCGTGATTTGTTGTTTTATATACTGTTTTTAGGTGATTCACACAGACAGAGGAAATATACACTCTCTTTCTCTCTCTCTCGTTTCTCTCTCTCTCGTATTGGGTGCCCCCCCAAAAGGCAACTAAATTAAATAGGTCCTTTTTTGCTGTAAGCTGCTTCTCTCTCTCTCTCAGAGGGGCTGCGCTCTCTCAGGGGCTGTGTGTGTGTGTGTGTGTGTGTGTGTGTGTGTGTGTGTGTGTGTGTGTGTGTGTGTGTGCTGGCTACGCCCCCCTCGGTTGAAATTGGATCCGCCGGTCCCATAGCTGGGAATACGAGCCAATGGACGGCTATGGGCGGTATTATTCCGTACGTTCTCCCTACCGTTGAGTTGAAGTTGAGTTGAAGTGAATGCAAAGTGGGCGTGAATGGGCTTGGAAGTGGGATGCGGCTCTTACTCAATTGTAAATATAAGATACTGCAGGGCATAGGGTAGCTCAGTCGGTAGAGCTCTCGCCTTTGTACCGCAAGGTCATGGGTTCGATTCCGGGCACCGCCAACTCAGCGTATGAGTAGCACGGCTTGGCAAGTCGTGCGGCAAGTACTGGGAGCTGATGGTAGGTGTGGCGCTCCACCTCAGCAGTCCATCTCCCAGGGGTCTAGGGCATTGTAACGGGGACAGACTCCCGCGTGTTACCGGCTGATACCGACAATAAGCCACTCCCGACCTACTTGTTATAGGGTGCATGATAATGAGTTATAATGTGTACAGGAAGAACAAAGAAAACTATTTATTAATCCCACAGAGGAAATTCAGTTTCAGCTTCATCCCGCAGGTGGCTGCTCAGATGATCATGAAGAGCACTCGAGGGGAGCGGTTAATGGTTAAGTGTCTTGCTCAGAAACGCCTCTAAGCTACGGCCACCCTAGTACATTGTTTCCCAAACAGCGAGTTGGGACCCATTTGTGGGTGGCGGACACATTTCTATGGGTCCCTTAATGTTTTGGTTTTCTACATTTTGTTTTTAATTTCAAAACATTTTCAAAAAACATTCCCCAAAAAGCTAAGATTTTCATGAATAAGTAATTAAATTAATAAATGAATGAAAATAGCCTATCTACAGGCTCTCAACACGGCGCGATCTTCCGTTTTCACTAGTTTGGATCCCAATTTCTTGAGGTTTTGGAACCACTGCCCTAGTAGGCATTGACCGGAGTGTTTTTGACGTTTGGCCATCAGCCTGTCTGTGAATCTCTCCTTCCCTCCCTCTGCAGTCATTTTTAGGCTCATTTGTACTTCATCACTATGGCCATGTCGTTTGCCAAAAATAACTGATTCTCAACTGACAAAAAAGGGACGTTTTTCCCAGCTGAAGAGTGTCACGGTCGTATGACTAAGTAATACATTAGGTTTTTATTTCCTGTTCTGCTCCACGGTGGGCTGTGTTATGCCCTATTTATACTACCCTGAAAATAGCAAAAAAATAACAGCGTTGCGAGCTTGTAGATCAGCTATTTTCAGTGTGCGACACCAGCACGCAAGTAAGTATAAAATCAGTCCTCAGATGAACATTGGCATTTGAGAGAGGCAGCTCAGCTGTTTGCAGAGCAGAACTGAACGGTGTAACTAAGGGGTTTAAAGTAGTACGCAGGGAGGAAACGAGGCCAGCGGTACTGGGAGAGGCTACACTACGACAGATGTGTGGAGTCAGCACACTGAAGGCTGAGGTTACTGTAAGGCAGGGACATACACACACGCACCTACACACACACCAGCACCACATACTGGGATATGCACAAATACTGACTCACAAGTACACACTCACAGTACAGTATAATAGTAGTAGTGGTGCACACATCAACCAGGCATGAGTGGGTATTCACAATCACACAGACTGCGGGCGGACGGACGGACGGACACACACGCACGCACGCACGCACGCACGCACGCACGCACGCACGCACGCACGCACGCACGCACGCACGCACGCACGCACGCACGCACGCACGCACGCACGCACGCACGCACGCACGCACGCACGCACACACACACACACACACACACACACACACACACACACACACACACACACACACACACACACACACACACACACACACACACACACACACACACACACACACACACACACACACACACACACACACACACACACACACACACACACACACACACACACACACACACACACACACACACACACACACACACACACACACACACACACACACACACACACACGCTGCACCACTTTGTGGGCAGCTCCACATGAACCTAAGTGTGATCGAGCTATGATGGATTTAGCCGCTTCCACCTGGGGGAGTGTGTTCTACAGCTAGTCTATAAGTGATGGTGATGACTAATTTATGTGCACCTTCTCTAGGATTTGGTACAACCTTGATATTGATATTCTGAGAAACAGCGGCTCATACACTAACAGTACCATGCTGAACACAAACAGCTTGGGCATTTCACAGGCTAGTGTCAGTATGCTTCCAGTACATGGTTCTGTGTGTTTATACACATACCGTACATAGGGAAGGAGCAGGGGCGTCACAAGGGGGGGGGGGGGGGGGGGGGGGGGTGGAACTGAGTTACTAGGGCCCATGGTGGAGGAGACCTTATTATTTTATACTTTAGCTATTGAAAAATATCAGATCTACAAGCTCACAGCGCTGCAAGCTTGTAGGTCTGATATTTTTGAAAAGTTGTGAAAATGTGTGCAAATCTTTGAATATATGTATTTTTTAAGCAAACATTTGTGACTCAAATCTTTCCTCTGGGGGGTCCCTGGAACTAAATATTTTGAGATGGGGGGGTCTGTGGCCAAATACATGTCATTTTGGGGGTCCTTCACATGAAGCACCACTGACATAGAAACATAGTTTTTTTAAAAACCTTAGAAGGATTTGAAACACACATTTTCACGATTTTTCAAAAATAGCAGATCTACAAGCTCACAGCGCGGCACTCGGTGCCGCACTGTGAGCTTGTATATCTGCTATTTTTCAATAGTTAAAGCACAAAATAATGTCTACTAATGCGTTCCCAGTCTAAATGGGTTAAAAAAAAACGAAAACACAGCAGTGTGTGAGATTCATTTGCAGAAAATAATCTCATCCAGGAATGTCCTAAATGTATCAGCAATGCAGGTGGACCGTGGCCTGGTGGCCTGGATTATGGACTAGTACCTCATCAGCAGAGCACAGTATGTCAGAATGCATCGCAGCATGCTGTGTCGGATCTGTCCGAGTCTGGGACCTCATATGGGAGGAGGTCAGATCACTGCCACTCAGTGTTAGGAGAATAACCTCACCCTCTCAACACCAAGACCAAGGAGCTGATTATGGACTCCAGGAAGCAGAGGACAGAGCACGGCTCTATCTGCATTCTGCATCGATGGTGTTGCAGTGAAAAGGGTCACGAGTTCAAGTTCCTCAGCATACACATGGAGGAAGACCTCAAGTGGGGCACACAACACACACCATGCATGTGTGGAAAAAGGCTCTGCAGTGACTATACTGGGTTCATCGCCTGAAGAAATTCCTCAGGCTGTTGTACAACAGCTCCATTGAAAGCTTTCTTTCTGTCAGGCTGTGTCACCGCCTGTAGCATGGGAACTGTACTGCGCTGCCCGTGAACGGAAAGCCCTGCAGAGGGTGGTGAGGACGGCCGAGGGCATGGGAGCTGTATGAGAAGCGGTAGTTAAGTCAAATATCACTGCATCATCAAGGACATTCCAGGTACAATCTGTTCATGCCGCCACTACGACCACTTTTTTGTATTTTATTTAACCTTTATGTAACTAGGCAACGCAACTTCAGAACAAATTCTTGTACAACTGCGGACTGGCCAAAGGCACAGCCAGGCAAGGAGCTCCACTGCAGTATCAAGAGCCAGACCGGATTACTTAACAGTTTCCACCGGGCTACCATCACACTGTTGAACAGGGCCGGAACACCGCCTGTCGCCAGGCTAGCCTGCCACACCGAAACACTTTCCTTTGATGGACTGTTTTACTTTTGTTGGATTACCTTCCGTTGAGTGGATTTGTTTCCTATACCCGGACTACATTCCTATGTGGATTTTACCTTATGAGGAATACCTTTGTCACTGGCCAATAAGACTACACACCTATGCCGTTCCAGTGCAGTACCTCAGGTACTACACCTGCTGCTATCTTTTTTTAACCTGCACCTTATGTACCTGCTACTTCATGCTATGTATAAATCTATATCTTTGACGTTTTCTCCTGGTTCTCCCTCTGTCTCCACCCCCTTTACCCTGAAAACTACAAATGGAGCTTGCACAAAATAAATATTCCACCCACTTCTTACACCTTTAATCATAATGTGACAATAATATGATTCTGATATTCTGATGTGCTGGTGAGCAACAGAGGGAGGAGGTAGTGGACGAAGCTGGAAGCGATCCCGGGAGCAGGGGTGTTGCACCAAATTCTGGGCCCTGGGTACAAGGATTCACTGCGGGCCCCCCACGAATGTTCTTCATAGGGGAGGGGGTTTAACCCATTTAGACTGGGAGCGCATTATTACGCGTTATTTTGTGCTTTAAAAAAATAGCAGATCTACAAGCTCAAAAATGTCATGTTCGCTTAAAAATACATATATTCAAACCCTAACCCATTTGCACACATTTTCACGACTTTTCAAAAATAGCAGAGTGTTGCAGCGTGGCACTCGGTGCCGTGCTGTGAGCTGCTATTTTTCAATAGTTAAATAATTAAGGCCCCTCCACCTTGGGCCCTAGTAACTCATTCCCACCTTGTCCCCCCTTGTGACACCCCTGCCAGGGAGAACCCCTCACATGCCCTCTATGATGAACTAGCAAAGATAAGGAGCACAGCATCTGTTGCTGACTTTTGACTAGTGCTCTTGCATGGACTCTGGAGCACTCGCACATGGACTACTAGGATGTGCAATGCAGAAGATTGACAGGTGCCTGTTAAGGATAACTGTATATTCACACATGCTGTCTAGAGACTGTACATACCGGATATATTCATCCAGGAACTCACTGTTGTGAAGGTCTGTTGACAGACCAAGATCCAGTGCAGATTTCTCTATATTTTATTACATTTTATCCTTGGTTTGGGCATCCACAACAAAGAATAATAACTCTAAGGACAACTTCATCATGTGAGCACCACACTGATGAACGGTAACGTTCTCTATACAGGGGCGCCAAAATGTCCCAAAATGGATATCGATGAACCGTTACTGCTGCACTGAGCAGAGACTGAAAAATAAAACTAGAAGGATATAGGTTGTTGGGTTCACAACATTCTTCAAAGACGAGAAGTCTTTGATCATATTTCAAAAGACGAATGCTCTTTGAAAAATGTTCAGTCCATCAGTACATTATTCTATCAAGTGTACATTATTGAAATAAACAGCATCTCTCTAGTCACCTCTGTTGTCCTGAAAGACATTAATTGTTAAGAACGTTTCAGTGTTAGCTCAACGTTGGGCATTTTGGACCCATACATGGAGAAATGGAGCGAACCTGTTTGGCCTAACATGGAGATTTGGAGAACACTATATATGGAGATTGTCCATCATGTCATATGGGACTGCCGTCATAGACAGTAGCCTTTGTTAGGCCGGTGTCAATGGCAACCGGGCATGGACGGCATACGTGTCAGATTGATGTCATCAATATGACATCAGACAACCTTATATATAAACAGGCTTCCCATTCAGATCTGCGGCAGAATCCAGTTGACCATCGGAAGAAGCACTACGCTAAGCATAGCACTCACTAAGCTAAGCACAGCACTCTCGATGGACCTCAGTAGAGAAATATACCCAAAGGGTTAGAACGGGCTAGGTATTGAAAGCGTCCCACAAGACATTCGTCAGAGGTTCTGCCGGATAGATACGAGCCTACGTCAGAGCCCAAGTTCAAGCTCTATTTCATTAATAATATTCTCATTCATAACAATGATAAATAAAGTAACCTAAATCAAGTGCTTTATAAACGGTTTATCTGCTTAATTACTGAGGAGAAAAGGAAGGACGGGAGAGTGAGGATGACATGCAGCAAGGGCCTCAGGTTGGATTTAACCTGAAACAGCTGCCGGAAGGACTCTAGCCTTGTTTCTGTGGAATGTGCTCTCACCAGCTGAGCCAAATGTCTTTTTCTTATTTTTTCATGTTGGTGCGTCCCAGCACAGCAAATTTGTCTAATACCCACAGGCACTCAAATGATGCAACGGATAATCAGGTCTAGATATTAAAAAATATTTATAATCTACCCTCTATGATGATGAGAACCACAGCAATGTCATCTGCAATGTTGTACGTGAGTGGTGTGATGAATGTGAGGCCGAGTTCATCAAACTGCTCTGAAAGTGATCCCAATTATGAAGTTCAACATCCTCATTGCGGTGTCAACTCGACTGCCATACACTTCAGTTAGAAGTATTATTAAAACATAAATATATGTCGTTATTGTTTTTGCTGTGGACAGCCCTTTAGCGTTACCTGTATGACTATCATATTTTATATTTTAAATATCATCTTAGAGCTGTCATCTATAACATGTAAAAAAGTATCTTAATTCATACTGTTAATTAATGTTTTCTAATTAATCTGAATCTGTACTTTCTTGTTTCACTGTCACTGCTGTTGCTATGACACCAGAAGTTCCCTCTGGGGATCAATAATAAGTCTTATAAACCCTTGAGAGTCTGTAATGACCGTCAATCATGCAACACACATCATGCTAGTCTGACACAACAATGCCTCGCCTAATTGGCCATGAGTTAGACTGAAGCTCCATCTGTCCTGACCCGACTCACCCATACAGTCCGTCCACTTAGCATGGGCAGCGACTGCCAATCAAGGGGGTGGAGGATGTTGATTTTCTGTCTCAGCACTGGAGACTTGCTTGTTTCGGAGAGTAAACGCAGAACCACTGCAGAACCCCTATAGGTTTATTGATCACCCTTGAGACTCATGCACTAATGAAGATACCACAAGCTCTTATCACAAAGATCTAGAAACAAATGCAGTATGTGAAATGTCGCGCAGTAACACAGTACATAGCACAAGGCCTGTGCCCAATGCAATGACGACCACACTGTCCTGTCTACTGACGCCTCAAGCACTACTTAATGGAAAGACCTTGAAAATGGACCTTGAACATTTGAGCTTCATACCAACAGCACTTGCATAGGGATGGAAAGATACATTATTAACTTCAGTACAGTACCACAGCCCCAGGGTTTACTGACTGACAGACGCCTGTCTGGCGCTAGCTACTCTTAACAGAGTTCTTAAATCCAATATGGGATTACTCCAAGAAGAGAGATCTAAATTAGGCCTGTATTGACTGTGATGGAGTGATTGCCAGCCCTACTGGGGTGGCCACTAGCCAGGGACTGAGACCAATGAAGACCCCACTGTACCAACAGAGGCAGTGCTTTTCCTTTGTAAAACGAATCATCCTTGACCGCTGATGTTAACTCGCACAGCAAATGCACCTGTTTTACCCAATGATAATTAGAGGATTGGAAAGGGGAAGAATAGCGGCCGGCTCCAAAAGTATGACACCTTTTGGGATTAGTCCTATTCCCCTGCTGAAAGGGACTCCATCACACAAGCACTTAAACGAAGTCATCCATCTCATAATTGTATTAAGATGTGATGGTAGGCAGCCTGAGAATTTAATAGGGATGAGGACATTGGCCGCGAGCCCAGCTCCTTGACCTCTTTGCGGCAGTCACAAGAGGTTCTCTCTATACCACCAGGAGAATGAATACATTTACAGTCTTATGGAGGCCCTGCATTACTATGCTGATAACCTTACTTTGCCCCATTCCCATCATCACATTCTTCCAGCCAGCGGAGCAGAGAGGTGACCTGAGCCACAGTGCCTTTACTGCATGGTCATTCTGGCGAGAGCAGGCGGCACCCTAACCTTGCAAAGATCTGCAATGATTGTACATGATATTAAGCAAACTGTATTCAGCAGTGTGACTTCATGAATGTTCGCTAATGATTATTTATACGATATCCCAATGCACTGTCACAACATATGTTGTTCTAGCAACAGCCTAATTGTCCTGTTATTGTTATGTTCGTTGCGCTCACTTTGACCTGGCTTGCACTTTACTTTTACATCTTCTAAATGAGTAAAATGTAAATTGGGGGACAAAAAGGACAAAATGTTGTTAGTTAAAAGCCGACAAACAAATCATTTGCTTATGAGGCTCCAGCATGATTAAAGTCAAGATATGGTGAATAATTCAGTATCTCTTTTGTAGTTCCCAGAACCAATGCATTGCATACGCTTGGAGTGTAATGTTATTTCATTTTTTTATTACTATCTACACAGATAAAAGAGATACTGTTAGGACTATCTTGGTATAAACAATGTTTTAGGTGTTATCCATGTGTAAACAGAGTTCCTGCCCCAACAGAAAAGCACCGACTCATTCATTCTGTTGAACTAATGCATTTCCCATTTCCATCTTCTTTTATCTCATGAAATATACAAATAGCACAGATTAGTGAACATGTTGCCCCACTGGGCAGATAACTCTCACACTGATCATCTTGCCTCAAACATTATATTCCTCAGACTCTGAAAACTAAGAAAGTTCAAAGTCACTTTGCATAAAGTCTAATTTCAGCGCAATGCATGAAAACCCAACAGCAGTTTAACTGGAACTATGATTTGCATATCTGTTAGCTTGCCTCTCTTTTGCTGGTGTCTCCACTCCCGACACCTAACCAGTCACTGTCTGGCTCAATCAAAGCACAATTTGCATAAGCGAGACAGCACATCTGCAGTCAGCACAGTGCACTTTGTGTAACAACGTAATTTGGCTTTTTCATGATAAGAAGCCCAGGATCACACTTAATTCATACTCTGTCGTATGATGGGTCGGCTATTTTTGGCACATGACTCCATCCTACTATGAAAATAAACCAGCCTTCAGTGTTGGGCTGCACACTCACCTCTATCCAAATGAGTCAGAGACATCATATAATGAGACCTTTAACAACATAAAACGATATACTTGATTGACCGGAGTCCCCGAGGGACAAGTTCACAACACATTGTGTTTGCTTGCATCACCCGTTTTCACAGAATGTTGCCCCAGAATAGGGACACTAGCGTGAGTGTGGTTAAGGATTAGTTGACCCAAGGGAAAGCATCAGAAGAATGTCGAGAGACATGCACTTGTCTGTGTTCTCCCAGACAGTCAGTCTCATCAGCATCACTTCAAATCCACACATTTAGTGAAGAGGTTTTCAGCATGCTTCTCCAGTCACAGGCGGAATATTAATCAGGGTCCTGGTCGCCCTCTGTCTGTATTATGCTGCTGCATATGGAATACACTTAATGAAGACACAGATCAATCTAAACAAAGGGTATTATTTATAAATGGGTACCTGCGAAGCGAGGGGACAAGGAGCATGGCTAGTGATGATAAACACCACCACACTGGTTTTGCTCATTAATCAGCCTATATTAACTGCATATCCCATCATAGTGGGAAGGTGTGTAGCAGGGTATAGGCCTATCCATTTCAAAGACGATTGAGAACTCCCGCTCTCTGTCCTTACACATGCAATTAACTTTATTAGTTGTACAGTGGGAGTGCTATGTTGTATGCTTGGTCCACCATAGGATATACTTGTTGATTTATTTTCAATAGCTTTTTTTCTAACAGGTTAATAAATCCTTCTTGATCTATTTAGGGTTTTTGTGAGACTCATCTTCAGTTGTATGGGGTGGTAGCTGCTGGTGGCCAATAAAAGTGTGTTTTTATCTGTCTCCTTAGGTTGTACTTCTCTTAACCGACCGTCTAAAAAGTGTACCTTTTCTATTTAGTCTACAGTGAAATCAAAACTCAACGGTGTGAAAAAATCCTTCAATTCATTATTAGCCTGGTAAATACAGAGCACACCATCAATATAATATTTCTATGGATTCTATGGATTGGAAACAAAAGCCTTCTTAAAGTAACTCATGTATAGATGTGAATAATGTACCCCCTGATGATAAATAATTATGAAAACAAAAGATTATCTATAAAAAAGTAACAAAACCTCCAAACCGAAGTTGAACTCATAACTGCAGTTGTCCCAATTCTGTCAAATGAATTTAAAGGCCTCAAGATTAACTTCATGTGGTAGGTTAGCCACATCTATGGTTAATGAAATAGCATCATCTGGAATATAATTAAGATCAGAGATCTTATTTATAAAGTGTTGAATCTTTAATATAAGACTTTATGGTGGTCTGTAAACAGGAATTTATTAAGAAATCATTCACTTCTGTCATCGGCAAAGAGTCTGAGCCACTACAGCACAGTCTGGGGATTCATTAATTACTTATTGACAAACATATTCTAGGAAGGAAGAGGGTAAAATATAACTTGAGTGGGATGTTTACTCTATAAAAAGTTTAATTTAGATTCAACCCCTGGAAATCAGTCGGGTTAGACATAAATTTCATATCAGACGTAGGTTTGAAGTTTATCTGCATCTTGGACACAGATGGCACCTCCCTTGTGAGCAAGTTTGATTACCACATCTTTAGAATTCATTAGCTGTGTCACTGCTGTTCTCTCTTTAATAGATCATTTCTGGGACATGAGGACGTTTAGTAGTGATTTTCATTATGTCCTTTCCTACTATCCGCCAAAATGTATAAACCACATGAACCCTAGTGTCCCTATTCTGGGGTGAACATCCTGCCATTTTAGCAGATCTACACGTTCACTTGTAGATTTAGGCAAAGATACATATATTTGGTGTAGAGGGGGGAAAAGTTAGCCTCGTACCCGCCCAGATTACGGAAGTTGGTTGTTTACTAGGCTAGGGAAAAGTAGGGGCCTAGTATTAGAGCTCTGGGGGACCCCAGTCAATTAATTATATAGAACCATTAGACAAATTGCGGCAAAACCGTCGCTAAGACCAAAAGGGAGTTCTAATTGCAGTCTAATTGTTATGGGAAAACAAGTGTTTCAGCTTAATTTGAACAAAACAAATGAAAAAACAATCTACTTTCAAGTCAATAGCATTGATTACTCTTTTCAGGAGAGATGACAGGCCCTTAGACAAAAGGTTAATTTGGTCGTTCTGTATACAGAATATTGCTTATCATGTTGTAGACAGGCTGCGAATTCGAAGGACACCGTCCTGTTCTTGGTGTGACCGCCTCCCACACACCTGCAGTATCTGCTGCGTTCTATTAGAAAAAGGTTGTTCACTGCTGCTGTTGCAATCGCTGACGAGAGTCAAGTCCCTGTCAGATATGAGTCTTCTCTGTCAGACCAACCCCGGCGGTGGTGAGGAGCTGCTGAAGGCTGACGTGCACTGGCTGCTTTGTGCGTAACAGTCTTCTGGAGAAGGTAGTGTGTAGGCCTAATCTTTTATAGTCCTCTATGTTGCGTCTATGCCTTTTCAGTTTAGTATTTAACAATCTCGCTTTGTAACGACGCACAGAATATTTTATGGAACGATCAACAATGGAATCAAGTCTTTGCAAGTCTTCCGTTTCAGAGTCTGTTCTTGGTTTAAAATATTTAAATAAACATTTGAATTAGTGTGGTTACCCAGACTATAGCACTTGTCTGACTTTCTTTCCATCTTTCCGGATAAACGTTATTTTTCCACGCTACTCCTCCCACAGTTTTGGTGGCACGCACTTGGACCATTATGCCAAATTGACCGGCTGCTAAGAGATATGTTAAATCTTAATAAATGCGAGTTTAATTTATATATTAATTTATTACTACATTTTATCCATTAACTTGAATGGGAAAATGCAAAAATTTAACTTTTCCCAAATATGGAGATGAGAGACATCATAGATGTCTGACATCATAGACCACATGAGATGACACAGTATATCTATATATGGGCTTTCCAAGATATGGGCTTAATATTGATGACATCAGGGATCTCCATATATGGGCATAAAAGGGACAAGGACAGAATGGTTGGCACCACTCAAATAGGGACAAGAACTGACAGATGAAAGGGACAAATGGTAAGATGGAATACATTTCCCAGCAGATTCCACACTTGCAATTTCCCAGAATTGCATCTTTCTAGTTGTAACTTTTCTCACATCTAGTCATTGGCATTGCCAATTCCTCCTGTGTTTTATAGAACCCCAACCAAATGAAGTAAGTAAGTTGGTCGGACAGGCTTGTCGTCGGTATCTGCCGAAAACATGGGAGTCTATCCCCGTCACAACGTGCTAGATAGACCCCGGGGAGATGGATTGCTGAGGTGCGCCAAACCTACCATCAGCTCCCAGTACTGCACGACTTGCCACTACTCATAAGCCTTTTTCTTTTTACCTGACAGTCCTCCCAATCTTAGGGTGGACACTGAAACCACAAGGCCACTGAGATGGTATATGCATTGAGTAACGTGTAAGAAAACATTCCACAGCACCGATAGCCTTTTGAGCTGCTACACAATGATTTTTGTTTCTTCCTCCAGTGTATCCAATGTTAAATCGTTAAAAAGGCAGCAAACCATTTCCATTTCAATAGCTACTGTAAAAAGGATAGGAGAGAAAACAGCTCTCTCTGTGCCAAAAGGCTTGAAGTAGAGAACAGTTAAAACACCCCAAAAAACATTCACTCTGACAAAACATTCAATACAAACTGAGTCTTAGAAAAACAACGCATAGCTGCAGATGGAAACAAATGCAGACTCACTCTCCCAATCTTCCGCCGTAACCTGAAGACTCACCTCTTCAGACTCCACCTCAGCCCTTAGCACTTGGCCTAGATATGACCACCATGTAGACATACATTGGTCCCATTTGTTCCCATGTTTTTTGTTACTTAGGCTTGTTTTTCTTGACCATAAAAATGTAATTTAGATGGTGTGTTATTTAGACAGATGCTAGTGGGTATATTGTTTATTTGATATCCTATCAATGTACAGCTTATTATTTTGATAGCACATTGTTTAGACTGATGCTATGTTCTTGGTTTACCTGTGAATCGTGATCCTAGTTTACTGAGGCACTACACTGTCTCTCTGTACAATGAGTTTACCATGCTTATTCACCCTGTATAAGAGTGTTTGCTAAATGCCTAAATTGTAAAATTGTTAGCCAACAGATCATTTCAAAAGTTACAATTAGTTCACTTCTTTCAAATGAAATATCCCAAGATATGACTGGAATGTGTATCTCTTGCAACTACATTCATAACTTTTCCCCAAAACAACTTAGCATAAAAACAAAAGATAAAAACATAAAACAACTATCACTTTAATGCGATGGGATCAGTCAGGATCAGGCCCTGGAATGTCATCATTTTAGGGGCAAGGCCACTTGGCCTTTTGTGTTGTCCATATTTTTGGGCACAAAGGCCAAATGCCAGGGCAGGAAGGCCATCAAATAAAACAAGATGTTAGTCCATTGTAATAATTCAATTTAAAGATTAAGGATTATGACAAGAAAGAGACACTGGTGTCTACATATTGACAAGAAATAGACACTGGTGTCTACATATTGACAAGAGAGACACTGGTGTCTACATATTGACAAGAGAGGAGAAAGTGGTTCTACAGTCATCTGGGGCATTATGGCCACTGTGGTCTCAGGGCATGCAATTTGTTTGAGTAGCACAAGGCCAAACTGAGGGGCAATGATGACCATGGCCTTCATGGCCTCCCTGAAATTCCTGCCCTGGTCAGGATATATTCCTATTTGATTGTTACCATATTCCACTAATGATTACGTTTCTTCTATTCAATGTCTTCATCATCCATATCTTTATGTATTTCAATTGAGATGGTTTATTTTTTCTCTCCTTATATTCAGAATTGTGTCTTCTAATAGGCTAAATGCATACAGACGGTAGGACAGATTGGCAGACAACTCATGGTATGGTTAGGTTTTATATAAAGTTTTTTACTGATTAGGTGCTTGGTCTACCTACGTTATTTCTTTTTTCTAGATTGATTCCATGCATTTGATGTATTGATGTTGATGTATTGACCTTGCTTATTGTATTGATGTATTACCTTGCTTATTGTAAATCGCTCTGGATTAAGAGCGTCTGCTAAATGCCTAAATTGTAAATTGATCCGAGTTAATGGCATGAACCCAAAGTCAAACAAATAAAGGGTCAGGTAAGATGCTAGGATACCAGGTAAACCTAAAAGAATTGCTCATAATGCCACCATTAGGCGAATTTGAAAATGGAGGTGCACAATATTAGCTGAATTATGTGAGCAAGTAACCAAGATACATTATATCTGCATTGTATAACTAGCATCCATCAAAATAGGCGCCAATCAGGGATTCAGGGAATGTGCGCTGGAGGTGAGGTGGAGTCTGAAGAGGTGAGTTTTCAGAATGTGGCAGAAGATAAGATAATTGCAAGATAGTTTATTGCAACTAGAAGGGAGCTCTCTCTTTTCTAACAGATGGAAGCCTGCAATGCAATTCATTCGAAAAAGCAAAGGAGCACGTGTTTTTCAGTGTGGGATAAAAAAGAAATACACGTGTGTGTGTATACCGTATATCTATATATATACAGTACACAGTATATATTGGTTTTATGTTTTTATTTTGAGATAGGGTCACACTAAGTATTAGCTCACTCAAAGCTGAGTTGGTGATAATGAGTTTGTTTTGAGCCTCACCTTCCAGAAGACAGTAATGATAGGAAACGCAGGAGCTCAAAACTGATGTGGGGGAGCTGGGGGAGCTGACACGTACAACAAGACTGAAACTGCTGTTTTATTTTGATATATTTGCCCAGGGTTCTCCTCATTACCCAACACACTGGCGTGTGAACAGTCAATTTGCATTCACGGGAGAGGGAGGCATCAAAAGCCTGTGAACAGGTTCTTGCTGCATGACTCTGTGAAGGAAGATACACCAGAGCAGATGAGGCACAACCAGGCTGAAGCCTTCTGCCATGACGCAAGTCAATCTCTCTCTTGCAGAGAGAGATAAGACATCATTAATGTGTTTTCAGTGGCAGAGGATTCAGGCCCTGCTCTGTGTGTTTGGGCCCCTGACATTTTTAATAGATCCATGTTTCAATAATTTAGCCATCCGTCTGAGTTCCGAGAGCATCCCTGACAGCCTGCCTCTCGGTCTGAATGACTCCTCTTCCCCTCCAACAGTAATGCTATGCAACTGCATAATGAATGTCTCTCTAGAATTATCGTTATGGTCCATAAGTTCCGTAATAGAAGTCAGAAAGTAAAATCAATTTTGATAATGGCGTCTATTGGCATTATTTAAAAGCTTGATGAAAATCCTGACCAAAGCAAACCACAGCAGTTGAAATTTGGCATTACAGTGTCCCCTCCCGTACCCACATTGTGCCCCTTCACCAAACTGAGTACCCCCACATACACATTACACACACAAACAGTCAGCCACACCTCCAAGTTCCTCCTGCACACTACGTTTGCCAAATATGCTTTTATAGCTCTGTTTTGAAAGCACTGTACAGGAATGCAAATGTAAAATGCGCCACTCAGTAACTTATCATCAATGGCAGAAACATCGGCCACAATCAGCCTTTCTCCGAACATAAAACCACACATTGTACAGTATAACATATGAAAACCAAGAAAGCCTTGAGATGGTTTATGCTCCTTGCCCTTGATGTAAATAGGCACACCATCTGGATTTGTTTTATACAGAACAAAAAATAACCTGTTCGGTTCAAAACGGCACGCAGCTTACAGCAGTGAGGCTTAACACATGACATTTTACAGTGGCGCGGACAGGGTTGCCTCGCAGCAGTGGCTAAATTAAAAACGCCAATGAGATTGAGGAGGGCATCAGAGAGACCGAGGGTGAAGATCACTCACACAGGCGATGCGGGACAGGCCTGGCGGCTGACAATTCGTTAAGAGAACGGGGCACTGGAGGAGTTGTGTGTGTGTGTGTGTGTGTGTGTGTGTGTGTGTGTGTGTGTGTGTGTGTGTGTGTGTGTGTGTGTGTGTGTGTGTGTGTGTGTGTGCAGGTACTCACTGGCTTGCATGAGCTGTCCCTGACGTCCAAACACCTGGGAGAAAGTGGCATGGCTGCAGGTGAGCATGTTCTCCATAGCCGACCCACTGGCACACGCTGAGGAGAGGTGTAGTTGAGGGAAGGTCAGAAACACTGCGTCACGTCAGGATAGAAAGAGAAGAGGGAGAGAGAGAGAGAGAAACAGCAAGAAAGAGGTGAAAGACGAATGGCTGAGAAAGCAGAGGAAAAGAAGAGAAAGAGGGAGGGGGGCTTGCCTTCAGTTGTAGAAGGTGCTGTGTGTGATTTGTCCTGAAGCGTAGAGCACGGTGGCAACCGCTGTCTCCTGGACCGGTCGGTCCTGCTGCTGCTGCTGCTGCTTCTGCTGCCGCCGAGGAGGAAAAACAGACCCTCACTGCTCACACCAGGAGGAGCAGCGCCGCTCACTGCACAGATAATGAGAGGGGGTGTGACTGCCTGCCTGCTCGCCCGTCTGTGCGTGTCTATGTGCGCGCGCATGTGGTAAAGTTATCCGGATCCCTTGTATGTGAATGTGTTTTTGAGTGCGTGCGTGCGTGAGTGCGTTGTGAGAGAGTGGCAGGAGGAGGAATAGAGGAGCCGTAACCACGGCTTCTCCACCAGTGCTCTGATCTTGTGCTATGTCTGTAGACTCTGTACTGGGGCTGACAGTCTTCTGCAGCTGCAGGCAAAGAGGAGAGAGGAGGGGGAGAGAGCAAGAGAGAGAGGAAATCCTGGTATCGAAGGCAGGTAAAAGTTACCTCCTCCCTCCTTCCCTGGCTCCCCTGTGTGAATCAGGCAGCACCGTCTATCCTCTGGGGCAACAGAATGAGAAGGGGACTGAAGAGAGTCTCTCCTCTCCCCCCTGCCTCATCCCCTCTCTCCACAGCCCCCCAGTTTGCCGTGCCTCAGCAGGAACATCTCTCTATCTCCCTTGCTCTCCCTGCTTTCCCCTTTCACATCTCTAACCCCCCCCCCCCCTCCCCATGCAAATCCCCCCCGATCCATCTGAAAGCCCAAGCTGCTGCCAGGAAACAGATTCCAGCAACTTCAGGCTCTTCATCTTTTCCCCCCACAGTGCTCGAGAAATTGCGGATGCGAACGTGAGGAGTGTGTGTGTGTGTGTGTGTGTGTGTGTGTGTGTGTGTGTGTGTGTGTGTGTGTGTGTGTGTGTGTGTGTGTGTGTGTGTGTGTGTGTGTGTGTGTGTGTGTGTGTGTGTGCGCGCGCGAGAAAAACTAGGACTACTTCGGCAATTGGTTGCCAGACACTTCATCTTGAAACTAAATTGCAGAAAACTGCTGAGCATAAACTGAAAATAAGTCTTAGTTGACTGAAAAATAACTCTGGTGAACTTATGATAGTTGGCTCTGGAACATGCATGGCGATTGTCTCCACGTGAGAGGATGGGTGTACCGGTGGCATGTTTGAGTCCTTGATGTGATATAGGTTAACGTGTATGTATCAGGGTGTTGTAATGAATGGTTAGAGTGTCAGGGGTTGAAAAGAGTATATTGTAATGGCTGTAAATATAAACCCCCTCAGGATTTGAAGGCACAGGAGGCTGTATTGTACCCATTGTGCCACTGTTGGCATGGAGACGTGCATTCTGGACAATGCTATGACACAGTTATTTCAACACCCTCAGATCTCACTCTGTCATGATCACATTCAGGCCATCTACTAGTAGGCACTCTTAAAAACCTAACCTCTCTGAACTGTGCACTGTACACATATACACTCCTCCATCTAACAGACTTCCCTTTAGGCAAAAACTTTCCCAGGAAACCCATTGTCATGGAGCCATCTCGTTACACGGCCATGCCGGTAGGCCTTGCACACCGGGGACTTGACCACAGCATTCACATCCTCCTGTTTTGAAAGGAAATGGCAGGACACTCAAGAGCCTCTAGTCTGTTAGGGGGTGTGGGATTCTCTGGTTCAGGCAGGTGGTGCATAGTACTGCAGGTCAAAGGATTGTGATGTGTAAGATCGGACTACAATGCTGCAATCAGAACACTAAAAGTATGTTGTCTCTTTACAGAAACGATTACATCCCCTCTCAGTGTCCAACTTCAGGTTTACTGCCATTCTCTTTGAACAGGAAGTGGGGGGCACAAATGCACGCATGCTGTCATATGTGAACAGCAGTCATCCTCTCCCACAGAGTTTCCTGAGTTTTTGTGAGTGGTGCAAACCGCTCCATAGATTTCACTTTGTGTTGTGTGTATTAGTACAGATCTCCATGTATGGATAGCCAAAATGTATTGGTATGGATCTCCATGTATGGAGACCTGTGCTCATACACATAAAGGACAGAACGGGCTATACAATCATTATAAGCAAGCATTTTCTCAAATGTTCAGAAACACGCAATAAATAAATAGCAAAAGGTTTCGACAGGTTGTGAGCTTGTAGAACGTCCGTTTGCTATTTTCATGGGACAACGTCATACGATGTGCATGTAAAGGTTTTAAGTGTAAAATAGGTCTTAAAGGAGTAGTTCAACCAAAACATTACTTATTTTCTATCAATTACACACCCCACGAAACCTTGAAATCATGGTGATTTTTTGTTCATCCTCACATTCCTGAGTGAATAATTTGATGACTATCGGAGTCTCCGGTACACACTGACCAGCCACCCGGCCATCCAATGATTGGCTCAGGAATGCCACAAGATAAAAATATCCATGATTTAAAGGCTTTGTGGGACGGGTGTGTAATTGATACTAAAATTGTATTTGTTTTGGGTGGACTACTCCTTTAAGTGGTTGATCTAAGAGGCTGCAAAAGCTTTGTGGTCTTCAACAACTCATATCTGCCTTTCTCATGTCCATGGAGTTTATTTCATCCAGTCCAGGCATAGGGCTGCATAGAATTGTTTTTTTATGAATGCGGCTGAGGCACCGTACACAGCAATCAAGCGAGAGTGCAGTGATATTTCATTCTGACAGCTCAAGTATGGCGCAGCAGGCCTCTTCCCACACATGCGCATGTGTAGTTGTGTACACACACACACACACACACACACACACACACTGAAGAACACCCATAAACAACAGGCAACCCACGGGGGAACCATAAACTATACCATCATGGCGCCAGGGGCAGATACACATTTCACCATCCTACTGAATAAAGAAAAGAGCCATCCCTGTGCATCAACTCCGGCCCACACATTTCACTTAATTCCTCATCGCTAGCCCGATCTGTCAAGCTAACGGCCCATGCACCTTTCCACTGTGACTAATGCCTAATGAGAAGTTCTAGTCCACAAGGCATTCCAATTCTTTTGATAGTTTGTTTTAGTGCTGGGAGCGTGATACTCCTGCACATCGCCTGCAGAGTGGGTTTGATGGCCAATTAATGTCCCCGCTTGACAGATGGGGGTGCCGGCCAAATCTGATCCCAGCCAATGCAGAGGCCAGGTGAGGACTTACGACATCCATAGTGACGAATACATGCACCATCATCGAAAATAGAATTGTAAGGCTTTGAACGATCAGTGCTCCTCCAATATGCTTTAAATTCTCAGTCTCAAAGTGCAATATGAGAGAGATCCTATTTATAGGTAGGAATTTTTTGCTGTTTGGACATTTTTGTACGGACCCCAGGAAGACAGCGACCACTTTGTGGAAGCTAATGGGGATCCTAATAAAGAATAAAGAGGGCTTACTCAGGGCAGTAGCACCAATGGCCTTTGCACGAATGACATGGGCATATTTATATTGATCCCATGTTAATATCAACTATGTTATATGTCTATACCGATATCTGTGTAAGCCATCATTGACTTACACACTCCAACCTTCCAAAAGACATTCACACCATCTAAGATTTACCATTTAAAGCCTGTGCTTAGTTGACAAGTGCCCCCCAGAACCCAATACCAAATCTCTTCACCAAAAGTAGCTGATCTACAAGCTCAAAGCGTTGTTGGCTCGTAGATCTGCTATTTTTTGGCAAACATTTGGCCCATTATGAAATGCCCAGAAACCAGTGATCGAGTTATACCCACAGAGCTATGGGAGCCCTATTCTGGCGGCGCCGAAGGCGGCGGCGGCGAAAAAAAATCGGGTAATTGCGGATATAAAGTCGCCTAAAACGGGTACTTTCCTATATTAAATCATATTAAATCGGGTATTTCGCGGATATAAAGTCGGCTAAAACGGGTATTTCCTATATTAAATCATATTTTTCCTTTCACAATATTAATTCGGGCTTCACATTGGCTATGTTGACAACTCCAGGCAGTCTTTTCTGTTCATATTAACTCACCATTATTGCTCAGCCTCCAGTTCCCAATTCCTCCATCTGATGATCTGAGCTCTGAGCCATCCAGCCAAAAGTTCCCGTTCTGGTAGCATAAAGTCGGCTAAAATGGGTATTTTTCTTTCTCAAAACAAGGCGGGTCGGGTTCATATTTATTTACTAAAAAAAACATTGTCACGGGCACAGGCACACTAAGGCTACAGTCTTGCTAAGACAGCGTTGTTTTGTTTGGTTGTTTTGTTGCTGTCCGGCGTGTCCGCCTTCCTTTGCCGTCCGGGCCGTGGCTAGAAGTGCAAAGACTCGATGCAGTGGTTCCTAGCTTAGCCTATGCCCAGGCCATGGCGAGACCACGCAGCTGGGTAGGTCTGCATCCAGGGCCTCCTCGGCCCTGGGGGAAAGGTAGGAACCATTGCAGCGAGTGTGTTATAACCCGGACGGTAAAGGAAGACTCACACCCCACATTAAATGCGCCTGATTTATAATAATAAAATGAATAGTAGGATTAAACGGTGTGATGTCATTGTTCAGTCTTACTGTCTAACATGTTTATTTAGTATATCTAGTTAACATAAATAATATAAATTCTTCCAATGGAACATAAAAAATAAAAAAAAACGAGAAAAAAAAAAAAAAAAACACACTTAGAAAAAAAGAGACCCCAAAGGGGGTTGTTGACTATGGGGTCCCAGACTTTAACTATGGGAGCTAAGACCCCACTGGCACCCGCATAACTCGAACTCTGCCAGAAACGGACGCTAGCGTTCATGCGATTGAAGACCAACACAATGTTACAGGAATGTTACAGTACATGCAGTATTCTTCAGGTTGCATGATACAAATATTTTGTGTTCAGATTGTCTTATAAGATATATATATATATATATATATATATATATATATATATATATATATATATATATAAATATATATATGTATATAAAATGACACCCGTCAGTGCATTCCATGTAGGTAAAAGCCTAAGCTAATCATCATGGGTTCTAACCTGCGTCTTGTCCTTGAACTTCGCCCCATCGCTCCAGTCCTGACTGTGCATGGTAAAGCAGAAAATCCTGAAATAGTATCTAGAAAAGAAAAGTGATAACACTTTCGTAATGCATTATAATGTGCTTATAGGGTAATGTGCTTACCAGTTTTATAATGCATTATAAAACTGGTATAAATGTTTATAATCATGTATGACAACTTATAACGTTTATAACGCGTTATAAGTGTTGGTCACAATGCATTATAAGCTCAGTGGAACTGCACGTTTTAACTACCAGGTAACACGTTAAAGGCCGGATCTATAATGCATACATTTATAATGCATTATAACACATCATGATGCATTATAATGCACTTTTGTTTAATGTTGTTATAAGTTGTCATACATGATTACAAACATTTATAACGAGCGTAATAATGCTCTATAAGCACATTATATAACGCATTACAAATGCAATTATATGGCATTACAGAGGCGACCAAAAGTAAAGTGTTACCAAAGAGGGAGCAAGTCAGGTAGAACTTAGCTTAGGGATGTGGCATTTGTGTCTGCTGAGTTAACGTGTATACTATAACGTGCCAGAGAGACTAGAGTGGAAATATATATGATATAATCATGAAAAAGCCCTTCCAGAACAGAGTACAGTAACATAAGTAGGTAATCATTTAAGGTGTGACTCGCATATCAAATCCAGTGACAAGCGTGCTGCTCCCAAAATAGACCCAGCTCTCAGAGCAAACAAGCAAGCTTACCATGGTTGGATCATCTTGGGGGCAACTTCAATTAAAACCCAATCTTTAGTGCAATATATTCCATCAAACTCAAATAACAGACCAAATAAAATGTTCATGATTTGACAGGCGTCAGATGGGATTTAGCCTAGAAGGAAATCAAGAAATGTCTGGCAGAGCTGCACACATCTATCAAAATGAATGAGGCCTGGACTTAAAAATCACTCTCAAATTTGCTAACTTATTCACCCAACTTGCCAGGACATATTGCTGTGGAAATACAAGGTATTAACCCATTTAGGCCTAACCCTAACCCTAGAATTATTGACTGCTTTAACAATTGAAAAATAGCAGATATACAAGCTCACAGCGCGGCACCGAGTGCCGCGCTGCGAGCTTGTAGATTTGCTATTTTTGAAAAAGTCATGAAAATGTGTGCAAATCTTTGAATATAAGTATTTTCAAAGTGAACGTTTGTAACTCAAATTTTGCTTCTGGGGGGTCCCTGGAACTAGATATTTTGAGATGGGGGTCCGTGGCCAAATAAATATCATTTTGGGGGTCCTTCACATGAAAAGGTTTGACCACCACTGACACAGTAGTCTCTCAAGAACAGACTAACTGAGCTCCATTTAAGTGAAAAGGACCTTTTCTTTGATGATGGCTGGCCAGATTGCTGTCATTGAAACATGGGTTTTTAAAAAAAATCTTAGGATTCAAAAGACACAGAATCGGGTCAAAATTCGAATTTTCACGATTTTTCAAAAATAGCAGATCTACAAGCTCGCAGCGCGGCACTCGGTGCAGCGCTGTGAGCTTGTATATCTGCTATTTTTCAATAGTTAAAGCATAAAATAATGAAACACAAAATGAGTACCCGTTCTAAATGGGTTAAGATGGATGTGTCAGTGCAAAGATTTACAAACTATACATCCCTTTAAGTTATGTCAACTCCTTCAACTTCCTTCATGCAGCTCAATGCCATGGGCGTTTTTCATTTTGATTCTGCTACAAATTCCTGTCTTACCAGTCTAGTCACAGCGCATACAGTATATCCGGGAATGACAGGGGCTCCTATAAAGTGAGGAAAATAAAAGCTTTATCCAAATTGAAAAAGGTTTTTATTACGTCAATTACAGCAATGCTTTACTTATGAGGTCAATAGGGATATTTGTCTTTGTTCATCTTCAAACACATAATATTGATGCTGAAAGGCAAGAGAGATTTCATGAGGAAATATAAATTAGCTTTAAATCATAATTGTTCAATATCTTTTTGCAGAACATGCTACAAGGATTTGAGCCCCAGCCCTATGAGCTGTCTCAGTTGTATAACAGATATGGTCCGGAGCGAGGTAAGGGGGAGAACTGTAAATGGGATGAGTAAAAATAATAAAGCACTTCATTTTCGATTGGGATTTAAGGATACCTTATTTGTTATGTATCAACAGGTCAACTCACCTACACAAATGTGACCATCCTCCCAACATTAAGATACAGAAATTATCTATAAATTATATTTATATACGACATGACATTTTGGAGCCTGGGAAAGAAAGGAAGTGAGTTTTCAAGGCCGTACTTGCAACATAACACTGTGGCTATTGCTGGTCTTCTCCAGGTGCCAAAAGCTTGACATCACGATATTTAATCAAATCACAGGTCACACCGTCTTTAGCGTTCAAGTTAAATCATGTATCGTATTGGTGTACTAAGTATTAAGCTCCTTAGGCTTAATAAAAACATGCTATAGTATACTTTTGATGACTAAGCTGCACAGATGTCAGTGAGGCAACCTAGTGTCAAGGATAACTTATACTTCCTCGGACGGCCATGTCTCAACAAAAAGTATTTATTCTTTTCATTGAGCGATGAAGTATAAATTAGGCTTCGGTAATGTGCAATAGAAGTGAATACATTCCATCATTCACATATTAACCAAATTATTTCAGGTTTCATACTGATCAATCTAGAATTTTGGCAGACGTTCATTTTAAAGTGCGGTAAGATAATGCTGGGCTATATGAGTGACACATGAATAGAAAAAAAAAAACAACGAAATTTCAGAGATACTGAACCCCAATAGACAAAAACGGACATCTGTGGCAGTGTTCCTCCAAGACTGGTAAATGACATTATTTTCAGGATAACAAAATATAATTCCCAAATTTTGCAACAAACTATCTGCTCTAATGTTCAGATAAGGGGGGAGGGGGAAAACAACAAAAAAAGAATGCAAGTCAGCAAGTAAAAATATACTTGAGATTGAGATCAAAGGAATAGCTGTGTTGACCACACATCCAACAATATCCATACATACATTTTAACATACACACATATACAGTGTTCCTGAGGACCATGTTTTGCAGCAAAGCCACTGCCATTTACATCTTTGTTTCCCCAAACAAAAAATAAATTGCCAATTAAACATATTCTACATTATACTGACTACAGACATTTAAATCAAACATATTCATTTGCAAATCAATGTATTAACTGAAGTTGGTGCAAGTGATGATGGGAGAGACAGGGACGTTGGTTTTGTCTAGTATACTCTAATAGTACATGCATTAAGATGATCCGGAAACTTCTGAAAATCTAAACAACCAAACCAGGGAAATATGGAGCAAAAATATAGACAGTTGTGTGTTAACTGATATGTGATTGCCATCTGCAATATATCAGCTTTTAAACCTAACGGAACCCTGACTGTACTGTTTCGAACATAACAGAATCCTAATTGTACTGTTTTGGGTCAAGTAATGACACTTATTGTATATATTATTTCGTTGTTTACAGTCAGTTTGCCCCCCCACCCCCTCTTTTTTTTTTTTTTTTGCAAGGTTGTCAAAAATCCAGGCTCAGTTCAGAAGATAAATGGAAGATACAGCCAGCTAGGCATTAGGGTTAAGCAGACTTCACTTGTTTTGAGTGAATGTGCCCACCGCAAAAAAAGGGTCGGCCTCGCTGCTGTCAGTGCCTTTAGTCCAGAGCAGATCCTGAGAGGTGACCAACGTATTCCACTCCATAAAGTCCACATGGCTCACTTCAGTGACTCCTATAGAAGCACAAGACAACAAGGAAAGGGTAATCAGGACTTGTTTTCATTTGCCGCAAATCAAGGAATCTCATGGTCATGAACAAACTTGTCTTGTACATCATTTTATTGAGGATCTAAACAGCGGCGGGTATCGATTCTGTCTCGAAGGTATCGCGAGATTTGGTGGCCAGACAGGAAATGTTGGACACTGGACAGTCTCACGATACTTGGCATATTCAGAAATGTACTTTGTACTCTTTAGATGCTTCTATGTTGCTTCTAGTGTTTGTTCATAAGCTGTCCAGTCGGCTCTCAGACTCCAATGTTATTTCACCTTACTTCCGGTGTGAGTTTGACACCCCAGTGTGACAAATCTGGCGTCTGGAATTGCATGATAGCGAAAATGACGTCTGTGTCCTTAACTTCTTTTTAATGTAGCGTGCCGCAAATAAGAAATTGTTTTCATTTGTATGGTACAGATGTCAAGATATATGCTTAACAGCATATACAAGTAACAGAACAAGCTGGATGTCTGTCTCCAAAATGTTGAAGGTGGTTTAAGCCATTAAAAGCAGGAATCTGTTATTTTAGATTTCAGCTTTGGTTAATAAAAAATAGCAGATATACAAGCTCACAGCGCGCCACTTTGTGCCGTGCTGCAAGGTATTATTTTGTCATAATCGTTTACATCGTTTACATTATACAAATTGTAAAATGTTCATATAATTTCTATAGATCGGCTATTTCCATTATGAATGTTTTTTTTAAGTATAAAGTTCTCAAATGTCAGTCATTTCTTTTAAGTTATGTTCTGCCATGTGCAACTTCAAAGCCTACAAGCCAGAGAGAAATTAAATTGTCAACGACAAAAAACACAATTAAATCGTTAATCGCAATTATTTGAGTGACGATTAATCGTCATGTAAAATGTCATAATCGTGACTGCCCTATTTAGAAGGCATATTTGTAGAATCGGCCTCAGGTCTTAATGGGTTAGGTAAAAAAAAGTTTGTTAAAGCTCTATATTCTGATAGTAATCATTGCTACACAGTGTTTAGTATTCCATCTCATCCTTTTAACTCATTTGCTGCCCCCTCCCGAGTTTCCCTGAGTTATTCCCTTTGTTTGACGCCACCACGCCCGGATTTCCCGAGTTGGGGTAGTTGGGAAGTTCGGCCTGAAAGTGGCCATTTTTAAAGTGCAGCAAATTAGTTAAGTGGCTCTGGATAAGAGCATCTTTCTAAATGCCTAAATTGTAGTCTCTCCAACACTTTCAGAAATACATAATCAGTTCGGGATACCAATTTTATCCAATCAGGAGAGAGAACCAGCACACAAAGATCATTTATCAGTTCAATTGTATAGTGTTTCAGTTAAAATTCTGTCTGTCAATTTCGTCTCCTTTTTTCCTGTCTCCTCACATCCAATTTCACTTTTAATCCCATGTGTCCAGTATGAGTTCTCTCTGGATAAGATGGGTATCCCAACTTAAAAATGTATATTCTGTTAGTGAACACACTATAGGAATGATTTTCATCAGAATAGAGCTAATAGAGCTATACATTTATTTTACACAGTTAATACCTCAGCACCTGCCATCCTTGTCTGCCCCTTTCCCCCGCATGATTGATCATAATCTGTTCTTAGGCCTTTATTTGATTGGTTAATACTTCTGAGGCCGCTCTACACAAACCAGGCGACAAACCATATTCTCACTCACAACTGAATTACTGATTGCTTATCACACTGATAGCCATCTAGCTTATGACATTTTAACAATATTTGATTACAAGAATGTTGCCTACCATACTAGTTGTCTGTTCTTCTTGCTAACATGCAACGTTTTTTTAATAGTCGAATCAAGTTTGAAAAAAAGAGCAATTTATGAATACAGATCAATCTAAAAAAAAATATATCATGTAAAAGTTTCTTTTTTTTCTTCTGTAATATAATTATAACTTTCATATATTCTAGATTCATTGTGCATGCAGTGAAATATTCAAAAATCTTATGGCATACAGCTCATGAAAATCAAAAATTCATATCTCAAAGTATTACAGGTGACCACTCAAAAGAAGGATGTATAATACAGAAATGTCAAACTTCTGAAAGATTATGTTAATGTATGCACTCGGAACTTGGTCTGGAATACTTTTGAATAAATATCTTCATCAATGAGGCGTGGTTAGGTGATTAGGTGGTCAGCCTGCCCTGTGGTAAAATAGTGGACAAACACCAGCAATACAATGCAATACTGGTTTTGCTCCACACTGTTTTATCAAGTTCAGAGTCAACACACTGAACACAGCCTTCTACCCGGGGATTTTAGAGTACTTTGTGCTTCCGTATGTTGACAAGCTTTATGGCGATCATGTTTTCCTTTAGCCAGAAGCAATTGGCACCTGCCCACAGAGCCAAAACTACAAGTAACTGGTACTGTGACCATGGTATTACTGGGCTTAACTGACCAGCCAACTGGCCTGACCTGAACCCCACACAGAACCTGTGTTGTCAAGAGGAAGATGAGACACCAGACTCAACCACACAGATGAGCTTAAGGCCTCTATCAAAGCAAACCTGGGCTTCCATAACACCTCAGTAGTACCAAAGGCTGACCACCTTCATGCCACGCCCCATTAATGAAGATATTTGTTTAAAGGTATTCCAGACCAAATACTGAGTGCATACATTTACATAACTTTTCAGAAGTTTGACATTTCTGTATTCATTTCTATCCTTCTTTTGACTGGTCACGTGTAATATTCTAATATTTTGAGATTTTTGATTTTCATGAGCTGCATGCTATAAAAATCTAAATTTCACTGCATGCACAATGAATTTAGAATATATAAAAGTTTAAAAAATATATATGTATTACATAAGAAAATTAACTTTTACATTAGATTGATTTGTACATTGTCAAATTCACGCTCAGGGTTTTATTAATTCAATGGCCTCAATGAAACATCCTACCTGAGTCTCTTTTGGCTCTTGGGCTGGAAGCTCCTCAGTTTTCACCTCCACAGAACCTACTGTGTTGGCAATTTGTAAGCTTCTGGTGACTGGACCTCCCACTCTCTCCCTCGTTCGCAGAGAGAAGCGTTCCTCTTTCTTCGACTGCTGTAGCGGCAGTTTGACCTCTCCTGCCTTCTTGGGTGCAGGCTCTTTGCCCATGCGCTGCGTTTTCATGGTGGGCCGTTGCGCAGCGTCACTGGGAGTGTCTGAGGACGAGGGGGTCGGAGGTAAAGATTGAACTTGGCCCTTTTTACTTTTTTTAACAGGGGATACTGGGGAGGCTGGGAATGAGGCGGGCCTCTTGGGACGGCGCAACGGAGCAGCGTTTTTTCCTTTATTTGTCTGTGGGGGTTCGGGTTCTGCAGCGCCCGAGCTGCGGGCCCTGGTCTTTCCCAGGGGTCTCGGCTCCGGCTCTGGCGCAGCCTGCTGGGTTTCTGGGTCTGAGGCTTTGCTCCTCAGGCTCATGCTTTTATCTACCTCTGGAGCCGCTTCCTTTTTCACCTCCGCAACTCCTTTCTTGCCTTTTTTGACGACAGGCTTCATGGGACAGCTGACTGCAATGTGTTTGTTGAGACTGGCGGGATAGGTAAACTCCCGACTGCAGTGGGGACAGACATGCATCTCCTGCTCTACGACTTCAACTTTAACAGCACCCTTCTTCACAGTATTCGCCACCTTATTTTTCTGTGAAATTGCCTTCTGGATAAGCTGGTTTTTCTTCTTACTGAGAGAACTCATTTTTGTTTTACCAACGGGCTCTTGACTGAAATTGAGCCTCTTTGGTTGTCCCATTCGGCGGAAAGCATTTTGCCCCGCACCAGCTGCTGAGGCAGGCGACAGCGCTCCATTCTGGGGTTTCACAATCTGTTTAAGTGGGATAGGGTTTTTCTTCGGAGTGTAGCGCTTCTTGTCACTAGCGTTGGCACAGGCCAATATGTGCTTGTGTAGCTCGGGCATGTTGTCAAAACTGTTGCCACACTTGGTGCAGCGAATGGCAGTGCTGAAGGTCTGTGGTATGTTGTGAGTGGTGAAGTTGGTAGCCGAGGCCACCACCCCAGCGTGAGAGCGGCTGTGGTAGGGGAAAGGGGGCGGTTTAAAGCTGGGGTAGTGCTGATTTAAGCCCAGGCGGACGTCGGGACATTTGGGCTTCCCTCCCTCCGAGGCCATTATCTTTATTGTAGTGTACAGCTCCTCGGTGGGATCCTCAGGACCGTCATCTCCATTCTTCCCATTCACACCTGGCTCCTCTGGGATCAGATCAGACTCGCCGTGTGGGGCAGCCTCTTCAGAGGTCTCTGGTGCTGGGGTTGGGGTCGAGGGACTGCTTTCCTCTTTGGCCCTGGATGGGTCTGTGTAGTTCTGTGGCCTGAGCTTGCCGCTCTCAACCGTAGTGTGTGTGCACGCCTCGTTCGGATGCAGGTCCTTCTGGTGCTGCTGCAGGTTACACAGGAACGCAAACTCCTTGGAGCAAGCAGAGCACACAAATATCCTGCCCACGCCGTGGAGGGCCGTCCGGTGAGCTAGCAGGGCTGCAGCGCCGCCAAACAGCTGCACGCAGAACTCGCATTTAAAGGGCCACTCCGCAGCATGCTCCGAGATGTGCGTGCCAAGCTCTTTGATGGAGCGGAAAGGCTCGTCACAGACGTTGCACACAAACGTCTTGCAGAACGTCTCGGAGTCCTCTCCCTGCTCCTCGGAGGGGTTCTCAGGAGCAGGCGGCTGAGGAGAAACGTCAGCGCCATCATGAATTGAGGAGTCAATGCCATCCTGAGGTGAAGAGTCAACGGCATCATGAGTTGTGGGGTTCAAATCTGACAACTCATCCGTGCAGTGAGGGGGCTCCTCTTTTATTTGCTTCGTGATGGATGCGGACGGCGATGGAGAGGAAGAGTCGTGTGATACAGGAAGAGGATGACAGAGGGAGGGTGAGGACGAGGCTTCTGGTTGTGATGGTGAGACAGCGGCCTCAGAGCACTGGGGACTCCCTTCATTCATTGAATCAGGATCTCGACTCTGTTTACCGTTAAGCAGGTCTTCACCATTCATAGTCGGAGGAATATCCGTCTCCGTTATGGGTTCAGGCTGGCTCGGTGTGGTTGAACTACGGTGGGGATCTTTGACAGGCGTTGGAGGGGCAGAGTCCAGTGACTCGGGAATACAGCTCTCATCTCCGTCATCTTGATTTTCTACAGCTAATGATGTCTCCTCTGCGTCTGACAGCTGCTTATAGTCGATTGATCTGGGAGACATTTTAGGAGACAGGACAGGGAGAGGTCGTGATGTGGGGCAGTCTGGGGGCTGTGACAGTGGAGAGCCAGACATGCATGGAGGAGAGGGTATCGTGGGTAGTACGGGGGGAGGTGGTGTCGGGGATGTCAGACTGGAAGTGCCAGGTGAGGGGGGGTGCATAGTGACAGGGGTCAGGGAGGGTGGAGAGGGGTGGGCAGATTCCAATGCCATGTTAGGGGAGAGAGACTGACAACAGCCTAGGCTTGCCAAGGCGGAAGGGCCCTCGTCCCCTGCAGAGGTCAGACCACTGTACTCATTCATCAGCACCTTTTCAAGCATGCACGTATTGGGCTTCCTTTTCTTGGACGGGGGCTGTGGAGCCGGACCTTTTGATTCAGGCTCCACTGAGCTCTTCCGATGTACGCTCAAATCCAGAGCTGAATCCCCATGCACCTTGCTATAGCTGTCAGTTCTCCTGCTGACAGAACTGGACAGGTCTAAGGGCTGCTGATTGCAGGAATTTCCACCACTATTAGAGGCAGACCAGCTGCGCATGTCCTTTCCAGAAGAGCTCATGGTGTCCCCATCGTCCTTGCTCGACAGGCTCCCGGCAGGGGATGCACAGTAGCTCTCCAGCTTTGGCACCTTGAGCATGTATGAGCTCCCCACCTCCGTTTTGCAGCTCTCTGCTTTCTGTGCAGGGCTGAGCTGCGGAGACGAGGGAGGGGAGCCCGTTCTTCTCTTGAACCTGCCAGAGGCCCCTGGCAGTGAGGTGACAGACAGCGGGGAGGCCAGCCTATGGCTTTCTGCTATCAGGGCAATAGTGGGCTTCTGGCTGTCCTGTGTCTGAAGCAGCTGTTTGAGCTTTGGGGAGAGATAGACCGTTTTCTCCCTTTGAAATGCTAATGAATCTGTGGACTGAGGTATTACTCCTCCCACTAACAAGTTGGACGAGGATGACGTGGAGGAAGACGACGAAGATGTGGAGGAACCCGTTTCTGTTTCCATTTTCATTGTGGGAATGAGTGGCGGAGTAGAGGTTCTCCTTTTTGATGTAGGCTGGCCTATGCTGGAGACCTGCTTCACAATGTTGCTTCTGCCTTCGACTTTGAGTGCCTGATTGAACTGATTTGGGCTAATTATAACCGCATCAAGGCCGAACAATGCTGATCTGGAATCTACCTCAATCACCTCGCAGGTGCTAACCGTGCTGGTGGACAGAATTTTGCCATCTATGTAGAAGCTCAAATTTTCTGAGATGTTTTTGGATACGTCCACCACATAATCCTCTCGGTCTGCCTCATCCTCTGTGTCTGCGCTGGGCACATAGACGGGTGGCGGGCTGGTGCTTGGAGATTCATCAGGTGGCTGCTGCTGCTGTTGCTGCTGTTGGTTTTCCTGTAGCAGCATGCCTTTCCTGCGGACTCCCTTTGGCAGCAAGTGACGTTCATGTATTCTGCGCTGGTGCCTACGCATATTGATTTGAGTGCCAAAAGCTTTATTACAGTACTTGCAAGGGTGGAGCTCTTTTGACTCGCCATTCTCGTCCATTAGGAATGGACGATCCGCCTCAGGCCCCGATTCTTTCCTCATAACCTCTGCGTTCAGCAGGGGTCCCACAGGAAACTGGGAGCCAATGGTTATGTAGTGACTAGTTGGGCTGGTGCAGTCGGGACTTGAACCGTCGGTCTGCACCACAGGACTGAGAACAGTGGCCGTCCCAGCCAGAGAACCAGGCTTTTTCTTCGGCCCGTTCTCATGTCGTCTCTCATGCCGCCTCCGCCCCACCTGTGAGCCAAAGGACTTGCCGCAGTAGCGGCACTTGAAGGCGTGGGTCTGTTGGTTAGCAGTGGTGTGGATGTGGATGTGGCGCTCCAAGCCCTGCTTGGTGGAAAAATGTCGCTCGCAGTGCTGACAGGGATGAGACTCTCCATGGGGGTCATCTTCAAGGTCGCCGTCAGGGTCGGGGTCAAGGTCAGGATCAGCATCTGGAACTGGAAGGGAGGCGGACTGTGTTCCAAAGTGCGAGTCCTTAGCGCCCTTTTCACCCATGTGACCACACAAAGGGTCAGGCCGAGCATTATTTTTCATCAACTCAGCCGCGGACAACTGCTGTGCAGTTTGCATGGGAAGTCGCTGCTGGGGTTCAGCTGGACCCTTCACTTTGTTGACCTGAGCCTCCCTGTGTCCCGTCATTAGCATCACTGTGTGGCCAGCATTTCCCAGTGGAGAAGGCTCCTGGAAACCCTGCGAGGGCCTTCGCGACGACGGCCTCTCGTCCTCCTCATTAGGACCTGGAGAGAATTTATTAGAGAGAATTTATTAGATACATCAGTGTAAGGCGCTCTCAAACTACCAGGGTGTTCCACTTTTTTACAGATGGATCCTCTTCCTGGTCACCCTACAACTCATTATACAGGGAGCTACTCTGAGCATTTCTTAAGAAAAACATATATATACGCCGTCTGTCACTAAATGCTTGTATTACACTTGTCACAAGCCTGCAATTCACCAAGTCCCTTGAGGGTGATATCCCTGGCACTGCATGTACAGTATTCCTAGATTTCCTTCGGGTTGGGCTGTGTCAGCAGGGAGTGTTGGGCAGGAGGAGTAGGACAAAGGCTCTACATCCCATGGTCGGGGCTCTTCACTGGCAGGTGAGTCAGTACTATACAACAACAGTGACAACACACAAATGTGTGGGGAGGAATCGATTGGCAAAAACGACTACATTGGGGAGAAAAAAAAAGAGGGTAAAAACTCCCTAACGTATGTCAGGGAGAGCAAGGGAGAGTTAATTAGTAATCATTACGGTCATGTTTTCTCCAGAGGTCAGTATCCATTAGGGCTGTCAGAAAAGTGTGCGGTGTAAACTTCAATAAGCCAACATGAATTACTCCAATGAAAGTAAGCGTGGTTGCGTACGCTAAGGTAGATCACATCCACTGTAAAATGAAGAATCTAATTACTTTAGGTAAGTGACAATTGCTGGAAAAAAATATATATAATGGCATTGTCACCCACTTGGAGAAAGTAACAATGTAACCAAATGGGCCCTTATGCTTGGTTTACGACTGTCACTTAACGACTAACGATACAGAAATGCGCGGTGAGCTTGTAGATCTGCAGGGAAGGTCAGGTGATTCTGATCAACAGATCAGAATGATGGATAAAAAGGGCAAATGAGTTAGGCACAGAACCAGATCTACAGAGAAAAAACTAGGCAGAGAAATATTACTTTAGTAAATGCTACTCTAGTATGTAAATGTCAATAATGGAGGAATAATTCTCTCATATCCAAACTCTAAACTCTAAACTTTGTTGCTGCTTTTGGGGGGGCGTCGGTGGTCTCTGGGCATGGGTGGGCATAGGAGCTGTACATTTCAATATCAGACGAGCAGTGGAAGGAGGGCTTGTCTAGCATTCAGAGCTGTTCCATCAATTCTAGAATCTAGATATAGGTTGATCCAGTTTTAAGTATTGCAGAGATTGCATTATTCCCAAACTAAACGTTGTCAAATCAGTCTGCCCTATGTGAAATAGATGTGGTACGGCAGAGGGCTCTCCGTCCCATTTATTCTTCGGTTCTACAGACAAAGTGATATTCAACCAGATTGTTGCTTGGTGATGTTTGGTTGTGCTGATCCCTCCTGCTTTGCAGGTATAGTTGCTGCCACAAAAATGTTACTGTTAAACTGGAAGTCTCCAACTTGCCCCTGATTCAAGTTATGGCTCAACGAGATGCTCTACATTGCTAAGAGGGAATAAATCCGTCATGGCGGACAGAATACACAAGCTAAGTTCCAAAACATGTGGATGCCATTCCTGGCACTGTTTGAATAGTTGATCTGGATGTCACACGGTGCGACCGTGCGTCGCGTTCACCGTACGTCGCGTTCACCGTGCGTTGCGATCACCTGCGCGCAGTCGCGCATACACGCTCGCAAAAAAGTCCCTCCCCTGTAAATCGCTCAGAATAGGGCACAGTTTCAGACTAAAGCGTGAGCTGAGTCTGAAATCAGGCTAGAGAAATACCATCCATCCGCAACCCCCACCACATTCCCATGTACCCAGCTGGCTTCTTTTTCTACTTTTTTTTTTACCCATTATCTACACAAGTGGTTCTCAACCTGTGGGTCGGGACCCCCAGGGGGGTCCCCAAATTATTTTGGGGGGTCCCCAGATGATTAGCTTAATGTGCAAAATTGTTTTCTAACTCAACAGTGAACAAACAAACATAAAGTTTAAGTGTATAGAGGGTATCTGCACAAGTGACAATTTACTGACTTTTTAATATCTCTAAAATTACAAATTAAAATTGGCCAAATTGTAAAATATTCGAGGCAGAAATTGTGAAAATAGCAGATTGCTCACAACGCCTTGCGTTGCAAGGCGTTGTGAGCATGTAAATCTGCTAGTTTCACAATAGAACCTTGTTATACAAAATGTAATGCCTCAACTCTTAGTGCTCGTCAGGGTGGGGGGGTGGGGGGGGGTCCCCAGTTAAAATATGATTATTTTGGGGGTCGCGGCCTGAAAAGGTTGAGAACCACTGATCTACACTAGTGGAAAACCCTGACTACTGCTGGAATTCAAAGCCACAAACAGGTTATCATGACAGGATGCACTGATACCCACGTCATTTTAACATCAAAAGACACAGTGAGTCTTAAACACAGAGAGTTTCAATGATAAAAGGACAACTCACCTTCTTCACCATCCCACATCTCCGTGATAAGAAGTTTGGTTCTGCTCGTTTGCTTGAGCCCCCGGAATCCACCCAAACCAGCCTGTCTGGCTCTCTCCAACACCTTTCTCCTTGCTGTTTGGGAGAAATGCATACAGTACATACATTACAACGGGCTTGATCTAAAACAAACACATAAATCTACAATGTAAACACAAAGAGAAAAGATGAAAAACAATGGTCTATATTCTGCAGTACTACGTACACTACCAAGTGCCTTATGGTCTGTGACAGTTTTAGCACCAAGAATGACATTAACTGTCACTTTCATTTTGGAGATTACAACATTGCATGTTTCCTTTTATAAAAAGGCATGGTTGTAACAAGTAATAATACATAATGACAATGTTCGTAAAATGTTTGCTACATAACATGAACATGTTTGGTTAAACACCCTGTTTAGTGTAGGCCAACGGTTTCAAAACATTGTGGCAAGCCCAAGGACAGTTCCTGCTTTGCCTAGTAGCCTTCATTAACCTTTCCCTAAAGCAAGAACTAAGCTGTCAAACAAATATTAGCTCAAATGAAAGTAATTTTTTCATAGAAATGCCAAAATGTCCAAAAAAAATGTTAAATAGATCTGCTGCTGTTAAGGTTGACTTGACTTAGTTGCTGTGCAACAAGCAGTGTGGCTACTACTAGTAGCTGCTAATGGCTGTGTCACTGTCCATTTCTGGTTCTAGTACAAATTATACTGTAGTTGCATGCATACATCCCAAAACCCAGATGGATAGCTTGCATCTAATTGGTTGCATCCTCATGGACACGCATCTACAGCAGGGGTTTTCAAAGTGGGTGACGAGGCACCCTGGGGTGCCGCGACGGCAGTCCAGGGGTGCCGCGAAATCATTTGATAATATTTGGAATTCATTTGGACACTTGAAAAAATATTTAGTATAATTTTAAACTTTTAAAGTTATTTTCAGTCAGTTCTAACCAAAATGGCTATTATCTCAACATTTTCCTCGCAACATAATCACTAAAATATCGTCACTGTCGGACAGAAACCTCGTATCTCCAAGTTTCAAATGTGTACTGTCGCACAAAACAAGTGAAAACAGCCGGGGGATGTGGAAAGTTTAGCTAGTTCAGTTAGCCCAACGTTACGTATATTATTTGCACGCTCTGATATTGACATCAGTCATAAAGGATGAACAGGTAGGCCTAATAATTGAACATGAAATGATATTCATAGGAATATCTATGGATTGGCAGGTGTGAATTAAAACGGATCAAATTGATGGGGAGTCATTTTCAAACGTGACCCCAAGAATTGGAATCGTGGGATACCAAAAGATTCACACCCCTACTGAATATTATGACATCTACATCTAGCTATCAATTCATAAAACCTCTGTTCTTGGTACCATCCAACCAAATGACATAAAACTTGGTGTGTGTCAGTATCTCAATATTTTGTCGATTGGTCATGGTAGTGGGTTCCGCACTAGGACAACAGGTACATGGTAAAGAAACCGGGTGGGGCATGCATTTCCAACTTGTATCGTACCTGATTTACTTGATACTGTAACTACACCAGTCTAGTATCACATACATATACCTGGCTGGGACAAGTGCGGCCCATTACAAATTAACATAATTTATGCTGTAAACACTTGTGGTACTTGCATTGGATAGCCTTTCTCAGTGAGCTTTACTGTATCAAATAACCCAGAAAAGAAGAAGATATAATGTCTGTGTCAACAAGCAGAGGTTCCCAGAGCAGGAGACCATTTTGAATTTCAAGCTTGTTCTGTCTCAAGAGGCTGTGTGTGTGCTTACACACCCAGTCATCACTGGAGTTACTGTGACAACAAGGTCATCTGTCCTGGCCCACAAAGCCAAAGTCATGCCTCAGAAACACATGCTGCAGGTCAGTCATCTGACCAGTAACGGTCAAAGGAATTCTGCCAGATCTTCAGCACTAGCACACCCAAATGTTTCTAGGATTTGGAATAGCAGAATATTTATGACAACTAAGCCTACAAAGCTCAATTTACAACAGTGTTTCTAGGATTTGGAATAACTATCATTATATTTAAAACAAGCCTATACAGTTCAATTTAATCTGACTGTGAGACAATAACTATATCATTATGCATGTAACGTCAAACCCCGGCTGTGCATACATGTTTATAAATGTGGCGGTTGGGTTTAAGTTAGACAAAACTGAATAAGATTAGTTGGCTAAATTGTGCAACCTTCACTGTGCACTTTACTACAGAGCAGCCAAAAGGCACTGCAATGCAGTATTAAGGAGATGACAGTACCAGAGGCTATCGCCTGTAGGATGATATCCATTTAAAGATTTCCTCGATAATAGCGTCCATTCAAAAGTAAAAACATATAGTATGACAATAACTTTAAATGCAATAAAACATTTCACATAGATAACATTTAGGTCTAGGGCCAAACTTTAGCCCAACACGATTTTTAGTTTACATTGTGGCATCTGAAAATGATTCCAGAGAATTATGTTAGTTTTTGGATCACAACTAGCTTACTACATAGGTTACAACTAGCTTACTACATCACACACAAAAAGTGACTTTAGTTAGGCCTAAACCTATCATTTTGTGATATCTGTAAATAATAAATCTTAGCAGCCTTTTCTGCAACCTGCACAGTCCAATAACCACATGAGTCATGACCTTATTGCCCTGCCTCTCCATACCAGTGTGTTTGTGCTCTCTCCCCTGGATTACTACACGACTTAACTTTGGCTCAATTTAAACTAAAAGAAAATAATGAATTCCGTTGTCAAAAACATTGACAACACAATGCAGAGCCAAAGCCTTATCAAAAATACCACCAACTGATAATATCAGATATCTCACAATTTACATTGTTATCTAGTTGTTCTCTTCTTTGTGAACCCACTTTGAGTTGCAGTGATGCGATTTTCCTGACCTTTACGAAACACTGTGTCCAAAGTTCATTTTGACTACTTTAAAAAGACATTTCTAGTGAGCTAAATCAGTGTTTGCATATATTGGACAGGAAAGGTGGGACTCCATTTGTGGTCGGTACTTTGTTTAAGTATGGGGCTGGGATCTGCACCGCTTTAGTTTCCATAGTGTTCTCAAATTCTAGTTACTTCAAATGAAAATGATGTAAACTTGCTCTTGTATGAATTTAGTACAAAGGCCTTAGGGACCCCTATTTAAACAAGCCACTGAGCTTTTTTGTGCTCTATCCTTTTAGTTGACTATGTATCAGTGAACTGTACTCTACCTTTTCCTATGTAAACTTCTAATAAAGTAATCAATCAATCAATCAGTCTCTCATTATTGGCGTTAATTTTAACGGATACCTTTAAAGTTTGCTGGCGTTTTCACATCCTGGTTAACACAGGATGTAAACACTTTTAGTCTAAAATAGCACAATAATAACCATCAATTCAATCCATTGTACCTAGATTCTGTAACGACACAATCGTTTATTAATCATTATCTACTCCGATTTCCAGCCAGCTTGCCATCTGCCCCTGTGTGTACGAGATGTCTGTCACGTCCAGAGCCTTGACCTAGCCTGTTAGCTTGCATGCTAACTTGCCATACATACATACCTGGGCTTGATGGCCACGGGCTAAAAGAGGATGTTTCTGAACGGGGTGGATTGTGACAGACAGAGGCGAATCCACCCTAAAAAGCCATGTTGGCGAGGCTGAAGTTGTAGCTTGTGTGGAATTCACTGCAGCTTCCCCATAACAGCCCTATGTCTCTATCGTGTATGTAGCTGGCTAGTTCGCTAACTAAGCTAGGCCATCATCTAAACTGGAGTGAGTCTCTCCGCCGATGGATGGCTTTCGTTGCTCCTGAAACTCAGGAAAGGTCACATCCTCGAAACGTCAGCAGCGTTATAACAGCCACGAAAAAGCTGCTAAAAAGTTTCCCCGAGTGCTGCTTTGGTTAGTTCTGTGCAGTGGTGGAAAGTACCCAAGTAATTTTACTTACTATATACTTTAGTACAATACATTTTTTGTTATTTGTACTTTACTGGAGTATTTGCAATTTATAATACTTTTACTTGTAAACCACTACATCATCTCGGCTTCAAATATTGCACTTTTACTCCACAAAAAATATTAGAAAACTTTAGTTACTTTGTAGATTTAGATAATTTATTATTACAAAACAATACATTAACCACTTCAGCTCTATATAGCCTACATTTCGGCCACAAAAAAAGGCAGATCTACAAGCTCACAGTGAGTCCCTAGATCTGCTATTTTCACAAGATATTTATACATTTGAGAACTGGGACATTCAGCATAATGACTACTTTTACTTTGGGTACTTCTTCAAGTACAGTTTTACTTTTTTTTAGTACATTTTGAATTCCGGACTCTTGTTGTAACAAGAGTATTTCTACATTGCGGTATTGATACTTTTAATTAAGTAAACAATTTGAGTACTTTTTCCACCACTGAAGGAAAGCCCAAAGACACACACACACATCGTCAACCCAACCGACAGTCGGGGGCTGGTAGTATCGCAGTAGTAGAAGACTAGCCTCGGTGGCTAACGAACAGAGCTAACGTGTTGGGATACAACTTCGACAAGGGGTTGCAAAGAAATCAACCGACTTCTGATCGCCATGAAAGGCCCTGCTCGCACGGCTACGAAGGACATCGAGCATAAATAGTTTTTAACAAAACAACAACAGCAACAAAGGCCGGGCCTCACCTCGTTTTGCCCTGGGTGGATTTTTCTTGCCCAGCAGGCTGCTGAGTCTTTCTTCCTCTAGTGCAGCTGTTATCTCAGGACTGTCTTCTCCACTGTACCACACCAGCAGCTCCTCTCCTGGCCCTATAGGCTGCAACATCAATGAGAGATGACAACACAAACCAATCACACACTGCCTTGCTGAGAGAGAGAGACGAGGAGGAAAATATTTGGGCCACTGTGTGTGTGCATCTAATCTGTCAAATCCTAAAGGAAGGGAAGGGGGTGGGGGAGGAGGAGGAACTTGGCATTGTTTTGATGAAGGGGCCATGCTACAACCACCATTATTTTTTACCATTATTTTTAATACATTATGGACCCTAGCATCCATATTCTAGGCATATCATTCAACAATAGATGTGTAATAACAGATGTATCAAGGACCTAGGTGAACATTGACCAAAAATAGCACATCTACATGCTCAAAACGTGTCACGATGTGAACTTGTAGATCAGCTATTTTCGTTGATAGATTTTGAATAAGGGGCCAAGTACAGACCAATGGGGGACCCCTTTCAACAAAGTAGATGGGATTAAGTCTTAGGAGTTTATTCACGTACTGATAATACAGCCCCCCACCCTGCTTTCCTTCCCATCTACTGTATGTGCCCACAGGGCGTGGGAGCTATTTACATTAGTTTCACTGCAGTATCAGTGTAACCTACCCTTAACACGTTGTAGTAAATGGCTCGGTTGATTTCCAGGGGGAAAAGGTTTTGCTCTTGAGCAGAGTGGGCCCAATTCACGTAGCGCAGCCAATTCCCCTTCACGGGGTCAGTGGCATCCACACACATCCAGCCCTGTGCCGGAAAATAAACCTAGACAGCACAACAACAGAAAGGAGCTTATAAAAGAAGGAACGTTCTTCTATAAGGAAAACTAAGTGGGTATGAGCATGAGGAGTAATAGGAGCTGAAACACATCGGTCCTCTGTCAAAATCACTATTGTTCAAGTTCACTATTGTGTAGTGCTGTCCGAATGTATAGTGAGAATTAGTATACACTAGCTAGCTCATCAGTCTATTCACTGTACGCCATGCATGGTTAAAAAGTACAACCGATGTCACTGACCAAGCACTGTACAGCACTATAGAAGATGTACCAAAACAAGACTGGATCTAATAACAGCATGACTACATCTATTATTCCATGACTTCCATGTGGAAGTCATGGAATAATAGATGTATAATAATAATAACTAGAGATACAGAATGGGGGCCTTCACAATTCTACATCTACAGATTTACAGATCGCCGCTCCAGTGATGAACATACAATGGGTTTATATAGGAAGGGGAGGGGAGCCCCACGCAGCCCTCAAGTATAAAAAAGGAAAACGTATAATGAATAACGTGGTATGGTGAAATCAGAAATGAATAATGTTGGCCAATTCTGTGTTAAAATGATAATAGTAGGATGAATAATTATAACAATGTTGTCAGTAATGCCCTCATCATTATCCACAATGAAAACCTTGACTTGAAACCTTGAAAACGTTCATCATGTACTATTGAAGGTAGCCTACAACGAGGCCATGCCCTGAAAGTATTGTGATCACATGAAGCATTCTCACCCTTAGGGCGTCTTACTGGTAATAAGGAGATATTATGTTGTCCTGTGAAGCATGACATTATTGTGATGTCACGTGAAGCATGTCCTCCAAAAAAAGAATTGTAAAAAGTTAAATCACTCATCATGTAAGTGTATTGAATGCTGGAGAATATTGTAGGGGAAAAACCTGTTGATCTTTGAGTGGTCCTGTGCTTGCCATCCTGGCACAACGAATTGGGAGACCCCTCTCGAATTATAGTAGTAGTATATAAGATAAGATAAGATAACTAGAAAGATTCAATTTTGGAAATTGTGAGTGTAGTTGCCCTGACATGAGTCACATTTGAATTCTTTCTCATTGGAATAGATGGGGGGAATGGTTGCCGTTTTTGCATTTCCCCATTCAAGTCAATGGAGTTTATAGAGTAACCAATGAGGAAGCAGCAAAAACCTTTTAGAGTAACTTTTAGCCAATGAAGAGGAAGCAGCAGAGATGTCATGTGAAGCTCGACCAAATCCTCTGGTAGTTCTGGATAATAATAAACTTTTAATCAATGAGGAAGCAACAAAAACAGCTTTTGATGTTGTGGGCATACGTCACCATACGTCATATGTAACATTTAACCAATGAGGAAGCAGCAGAAACAGCTTTTAGCCAATGAGGAAGCTGCATAAAGGTGACGACACAAAAAGCTGGTTCCTCATTGGCAAAATGTTACTGATAACAACAGTGTGGTTGCCCTTCAGGCATATAACAATAAAAACTAGAACTGCACTCTGTCGAGGTGCCTACTTGCGCCTTGTGCACAAGTAGACCATGTATGGCCTACTTGTGCGCCAGCAGAGCGCGCCATGAGGTACCGTGTGCTCACCACGGGAATCACAACTGGTGACGCTAGTGACATCACCACTGGCATCACCAGGAATGCTGACGTTGCCAGAAATGCTGGTCCCTGATTGAGCTACGGGCTTAAACAAAGGACACGACATACATACGCAGCCGAACGCAGTACTTGCGCGCCCTGCTGGCGCAAGTAACAACAACTAGAAAAGGTGCAATTCTGGGAAATTGCAAGTGTGGTTGCACTGACGCGAGTCGCAATGACTCCACTGGGAACTGAAATCCGTTCACCATTTTTACTAGTCCTTGCCCGATCGAACATATGTGCTCCGAATTATGTGCAGTTTGGGTTATGGGGTGTGCACAGTATATGAGAGATTGAATGCAGGAGTCTCAGAAGTAATGTTGGAGAACCCAGACGTATCAGTGATGTCAGTTATCTCCAAAGTTGGGCACTGTTTAGTATCAGTGATGTTAGCATGCGTGCATATCAGACAGACATTGGACAGAGACATTCTATCGTTTATGTAAACTGGCACATCCTGTCAGTAGGAACACGATTCCTAACACCTCAATGTCAATATAGCTGACCTCAATGCCTATGGCTGACCTACCCATATATGGAGGCTGATCTGCCCATATATGGAAATCCCTGATGTCATGGACCGCCATATATGGAGCTGACCAACACTGACATCATCAACCCTACATCACCCAGATCTCAGTATATGGCTGACTCATTCTGACATCACCAGGATGACTTCCATATCTGTGAATGCCTAATATACATGCCCATATCTCCAAATACATCAGGGATCTCCATATATGGGTATCATGGATCTCCATATATGGGTATCTGGTCCGATATATATTAATAAAGGATAAAGACTTTTTGGGCAGGGTGGGTCAAATAGTAATGTGCAGGTTGACCTGTACACAAAGGTCTGGCTGGTAACCCAGGTCAGGTCGAGAAATGTTGACTTTTTTGGTGGGGCGGGTCAAATTATTAATAAAAGCCGGGGCCGCGCGGGTCATAAACCCGATCTGCGCATCACTATGTATAGGTATACACTATTGTATGCTGTAGTTCTGTATTGACGGTGCTTCTTATTTTTTTTTCTTGCCTTGCCGAATACAACTGTACATTCCTTCTCTGTACCTTTAACTCTGCAACTCTTAACTGCTGTGCTGCCACTGAGCAACTGTCAACTGAAATCCCACTGAGGGATCAACAAAGGTATCCATCTATCTATGTGAATCTCAGATCTCGTATTAGAGTGTGTTGTCATATGGCTTTGACATAATAACTGACTTTCAAAATGAACAAAACTATGTGAAGAATATTCTGTGAGTTCTCCCCTTTGCCATACAGGCACAAGAAATGTGGTGCTGAACGTCTGTTTACACCCAGGCCCTCTTCTAAGTTCACGCACCCCCCCCTCCCAATAGGAGTCACTGTGTAAAAAAATCATGCCGGTATTTATTATGAATGGTCTACCAGTCTACCTTGATCTGGCACGTTTCTGTGACAGCAATAAAGTAATTAACAGCGACCCGAGTAGTGAATGAGAGATTAATTTCAGACACAGCCATGGTATGTTAACACAACTCGTGCCTCTTAATCTGAAGGTTGCTTGTTGCCTTGGTGCCGCGCCGTTTCCTCCGTCGGCCGCCGCTATTATTTTGAAGTGCTGGAAGGGGGTTGTTTTTGTTTTTTTGGATTATCACTTGACGGCAACGATTACGTCATCTAGTCACATGACAGTGTGAGCCGAGAAGAGAAACATGGCTGCGCCCTGCCGTGTGTATTGTTTACATCAGATCTGGTGCAAAATGGCTCAAAATGGCTCTTTTGGATTAAATGAAGTCTCTTTATGGGCCTCTCCATTGACTTAACATGGAGGAGCTTCACTTCGCGTGCACGCCCAACGTGCGTTTTAAACAAATCGCGGACATTACCGATGCGGCCGCGACCGGGGCGACATTATGTAAGTATTAATACATTTACTGTAAATACAGTAAGATTGACGGTGAGCGCTGTCAACGGCGTCATGTAGTCACCGATTTGAATGACGGTGAGGATCGTCTACAGCAGCAGAACAGTTAACGCTTTTTATCCTTCACAGGATACTTTTAAAATGGTTTTACACCTTCATATATTGGAACAAAATCTTCTAGATACAGAACTAACGGCTGTTTTAAAGGGTTTAATACTTAATTGCATGCTGGTATTGTAACCGTAAATAGTCAATCTATAACCTCACAACGCGTCCCAAGTGCTGGGCACCAAAAAATAGCTGATCTTCAAGCTCACGTGTCGGAGGCATAGGACACAAAATAGCCCATCTACAAGATAAGATCGGCTATCTTCAGTGTGCAACACTGGTGTACAACAAAGTATAACTCAGGCTTTAGTCGTCGTTGCTACAGTACAACCAATCTGGCTAGCCATCGTCAAAGAAAAGTTCAGTCGCTCTTAGAGTTCTCAAATTCTGCCCGAACCCGACCATACCCGAACCCGACCGACATTTAGGGTAGGGTAGGGCCTAAAATGTATGCTAATTAGTCGGGCCGGGTAGGGCTCGGGCTCAATGAAAAAATAAAATATTTGTTTTTATTATTTTATTACTATTATTATATGATAGACCCGGCCAGACCCGACCCGACCCGACGTTTTCGGGCCGGGTAGGGCCTAAAATGTATGCTGACTAGTAGGGCCGGGTAGGGCCTCGGGCATGCCCAGTTAGGGCCCAGTTAGGGCCGGGCCTGTTGAGAACTCTAGTCGCTCTTTTCACTCTTTTCACTTTTGAAGCAATGCAGAAGTCTGTAAACGAAAGACTACAGTACAACAGATACAAATCTGTGCTGAGGACCAACAGAACAGTGTTTTGCTTACCTCCCACATGTAAACATTACTCGTCACTTGAGATCTCTTTTTTCTCTCTCCTACAAATGGGCCAAATCTCTTGCCTTTAGGAATGGCCTGAGTGGCCCAGACACCTGGAAATAAAAATGTAGGACAGACAGTCTAGCCATGACAAAGACATAACATTATTATAGGTTACAGGTTACATTCACCACATGAACCTAGATGTCATACTAGGCAAACGTTCTGCAAAAATAGATCCACAAGCTCACACAGCACGCTGTGTTGCACCGCATTATGAGCTTGTATAGAAGATATTTTTTGTAGAGGTAAACAAGGAGTGGGCCAAGGATAGACCTCTGACAATACTTTTACAAGGCTTTAACTGGCTAAAGTTAGTGGCTCAGGGGGAGAAAGAGTGATTGGATCAATCACGGCTTCACCTGGCATGCATTGTAACAAAGAGTCCTTGAGCAAGACAACTGCACCACTAATTTGTTCCCTGGGCGCAACCCAATAGCTGCCCACTGTTCCTAAAAGTTGGGATAGGGTAAATACAGAACACATTCCTGGTTCAAATATGTGCAATGTAGTCGAGTTAATACCTGTGGTCTAAATGTCATTTGTTCACACACACCTTACTAAAGAAACATTCAATCATCATCGTAGGTGGTAAAGTCACCTAACCTTGGCTTGCTCAACCTGCTTATTGGGAGCAGTTTGTGTCCGAAATGTTCCAGATTCAATCTGGGTGGGGAAGTGAATGGTCACCACGTACCCCTCCCCTAGCGCTGCTGAAATGCCCTTGAGCAAGACACTGAACCCGAAACTGCCCAGTACCGGTTGTACTGGGCAGTTCCCAGGTTTAAGAGTGTGTGTGCTTGTGCTCAGCCAACCTCCCCTAGGTAAATAAAGGTTAAAAGAAAGAGGTAGAAAAAACAAGTTAGGAGTTCAGTGTCTTGCTCAAGGACACCTTGATACCCGAGAGGAGCAGGGGATCGAACCGGAAGCCTTCCTATTCCCAAGCAGCCAATCAATCTACCTCCTAAGCCACTGCCGCCCTGGTGACCAAACCAACACGTTATCCTATTTTAAATGACTGTGAAACATAGCGATAATTAAAGTAAGGTACAGCCACATTCGTTAACTCACCTATGCGGTTTTGATTAATAGCGGATGGTCCCAGTTTCACATAGTCAGGCAAGCCCTTCCACACATGGGGTGGAATTTCATCCAGTGTTTCCACAGTCCCATCATTAGCCATGACCTCTTACACCTGAAATGATGGCAGACATAGCTTATGTTTTATGCTAATGGGGGAAAATGTCAAACATCTATGTTCAAGATCATAATTAGCCTAGTCTTACGTGGGAAGTATAATTTGCAATATAGAAGTATCACCTATTTAAACTCAGCATAGGCCTACATCAAATTGAAGGAGATTTCCTTTCTACATGGGATCTGAAGATAAAAAAGGAGAAATAATAATGAAAGTACAATCAGTGATAATGTTCATGGTAATTTCCACAAGGGCAATATAAGATCATGATGACTTGTCCTTTATTTAAAGTATTCGGCTTTCTGAACTCTAGCCTACCCCATAGAAGAAGCCAGGCTATATGAAATGGACTGGACGTCCAAGTATTCATAAAGTATGTGGTCGTTGGGATATTAATTAAGAAAGTTTGCATTAATGGCCATTATTCTCTCAACCCGTCCCTGGGCATGCATAAGGAACATTGTGAAGAAACATGATAGGCAGCTCAGCCTGCTTATCATGGTCTGTGGGTTTATAATGTTACCATAAAGAATCCTCCCAAATAGTCCCTATAGGTAACCTAATTCATGGCACAAATTTAGACTTGAAAAGATCCAGACATTCAGCCTATTTCGAAAAGCTATATCAAATAGCCTACATGTGATCATCGTTCGTTGACTATGCTATGCACTATGCAGTGGTGCGCCTTATTTCAAAGATTTGCAAATATTTTAGCCCTAGATAAATTGCATAAACTTTTTTATTTTTCTATTCATTTGATTGTCTTTGAATCCACCAGCGCTGGAGACTGCGGAGTGATGAGACATTTAAAATGAGCCTCGGTGATAAGTTCTAACAACACACAACACACAGAACATCAAGACTTCTCCAGTCAAAAGCCGACTCAAATTTAGCTTCTGTCAAAAAGTTGAGCGAAAAAAGAAGTAGACCTAAGCATGAATATCCAAACCAAACCGCACATAAAGGATGCAATTTATTGTTATCCTCCTGCATGGGCCAGTCGACCACCGCCGTTCTATTCTCCCCGTCGCTCATCAGATCAGAGTAAGGTGGCTTTGAGCTTGTTTCTTTTTTTCCATGTCGCCCCATCTAGGGAGGTTTGGGAACGCTGACTTTTCTTATAGACGCACTTACCTGTTTTATTTGACCGGGGGCGCTTGTGATTTTTGTGTTCTACCTGCGTTCAATCTGCTGAAAATGGCGGATGGAAGGGAGGCTTGAGTAGAAAAGCCTCTCCAACAATAACTCATTCGGATGGATCGTATCTAGTTGGGAGAGGCAGCTTGCTGCTCCTGTAACAATCGATGGGACAATGATGAAGTCAGGCTACATATAAGGAGCTGTTGAGTACAGCAAAGCAAACATGCCAAGTCCCATCAGCACTGCTTCCGAAGTGGAGACCATTCCAATCAAGCACTGTGAGACTCAACTGTGAATATAATGGCCCAATTGGCTGTCACAGACTAGTTTTTACTGTAGCCAAATAGCAATTATTATGACATTTCTAGCTTTGCCTATAACAAAGCTTATTTTCTTTTGTTATACAGTATAATCTAGCTGGACTTAAACAAGCAAAATGGTAATAAAAACACAGATTAGACATGTTGATATTTTCTTTTATATTTTTGTGCATTATAAGTCATATAAGCCTATAAGCCTACTCCTATCTCTGCTGATGTCGACTGGTGCAGTAGGAGCAATGATACCATTTTAATAGTTTTGAAGAATATTGTGGTTTCAAAATTGTGGCTTCAAAATGTGTGCTGCTGTGCTGACAAATGTATTCTCATCAACTGTGATCTGTAATGATAGCCTACCTTTAAAAATAGTTGATACAGTAGGCCTATAGTATAAACACAAACTGCATAGAAGTGAAAGTGTTATTTATCTGTTTCCTTCCCTCACAATAATGCATAATCCTCCTTTGTAGCTATAACAAGAAATACACTAGGCTACAGTATTTGTTGACACATTCTAGCCTAGGTAGTCTACAGAGTGTGAACCTGCAAAATCTTCAGGAGCATAAAAACAAGTAACCTATGCTGTTGTGTCCAATATGCTTTGTACAGAAATAGTATTAAAGGCAAGAGAAGCATCACCTTTCTCATCCTTCTAACAGCAGTGTATGTGGCCACAAGAGGGTGCTCTTCAACCATGAACAAGAAGTCCATGTACAGTAGGCTATCCACTGAAAACCACCTGAATTCAGAGAATTGAGGGAGAGGCTAACACACAGGGCCCTGGCTGGCACATGTTTATTTCCTTTCTCATACTGGAAAGTTATACAGCGTTGTTGTGTCATCTATGGATAGATACAAGTTCCTTGGCTTATGGGGTAAATGAGATGTGGGCTATCACAGTGGCACAACAAACACTTCAAAACAAGAGGTTTCTCTTACAGTTCCTTTCATAGTATTAGAGTGGATCTTTCCACCTTGCTATTGTTCAATTACGTTTTACACTTGTGGCATTCATTTTATTTAATCCCCAATCATGAACTGTGTTTGCTTTTCCTCCAGAATATCCCATTTACAGAAATCACATGGTGAAGCCTCATCTAACTGTTTCAATGTTTTCACCAAAGTCAGCAAGTTAGAACATCCCACAAACAGATGTGATGCGTCTTCTCTGAGGAGTTTCTCCTTCATTTCATAAAGTTCCACCACCACAACTTTTGAAATGTCTATATATATATATATATATATATATATATATATATATATATATTGTATTTTATTTTCAATGGCAAATATGTTGAATATAACAAAATATTGTTATGTAGTACATGTAGGAAAAAATGCCAACAATTTTCCAAATACTCCAAAGATGGTTTAAGACAGGCCCCTCTGCTTGACAGAGGCTGAGAATAGCATTCTGAGAGAGAACACCAAACTCACATACTGTAGGAGCTCAGCATCTCCAGGAAATGAACTAGCCAGCAGTCTCCCATCAGGGGGCTTGTGGTGGTGACAATTTCACAAAAGTCTTGAAAGAGCTGTTGAGGCAGTTGAAAAGGACTATAATCAATATATAGAGACCTAGTGTTAAAAAATGATTATTTCTTTGTATCATTTCAGCTTCAACTCGACTTCAACTTCAAGTGTATTGTCACATCACAGGTTTCAGGTGTAAAAAAAATCTTTGTTGTGGTTGAAATACTTTGTTGTACAAGTGTAACTTTTATCTCTGCGTTATGTTGAATTGATAGACGGACCGAGGACTCTCTTTGGAGACTATTTATTTCTGAGAGAATGACAAAACACATGTCTCCAAGTTAGTTTTTTTCTCGTTCAATATGGAAATACAGAAGCAAGAACAGTAACAATACATGATAACGCACGCTGCATAGCCTACCTGACAGAATGACACAAAACTCACGTCTCCAAGTTAGTGTGGCTTTAGTACATGGACTTCTCTCTAAACAAAGTCGAACAAACACTGTAGAAGTCATTTGCAACTCCAATTCTTAATTCGTTATACAAAGAAGATAAAAAAAGACACCCACCTCGTTCATTACAGAAGGAAGAGGTGGAGGTGTGGCAGGAGGACAGAGGACAGACGGAGGAGACTTAAAGGATCTGTGATCACTAATGCACTATGTACATATGGAAAATGGAGTCACATATTTGCATCCATGGTCACTGTAGTGCTCCTCGGGCACACTGAACTAGCGCAACATCTCTCTACTGAGGTAGCTGCCACTGGTCCAAAACTGCGTGTACACACCATGGTCATTTGGTGTAACTATGTCATGACTCAAACACTTCCCAAGGGCTGGCCAGGGCTCTCTCGGAGTCCGCTGTGTGGGCGAGGAGGTCATCGAGGTGGACCACACAGCGGTTCCAAGGGACCCTGGCCAGGACCCTCTCCATTAGCAGTTTGAAGGTATACAGCAGGGGCATTACAGAGGCCAACGATCATGACCCAAAATATCCATAATTCCTGTACGATGGAGAAAGCTGTCTCGAGCCAAGCCTCAGGGGACAGTTTGATCTTCTCCCACTGCAGACATCCAACAAGCTGGAGCCTGTGATAAGGTCGAGTGCATGGTCAGCACAGGGCAGCTGTTTGGAATCCTTATCGTTCACCAGGTCTAAGTGTTGGTAATCCACACAGAACCTACAGTTTGTCCTTTTTGTTCACTAGGATGCGGACCAGCAGCTGTAGGAGCGTTCAACTGGACTGCGGCTGTCATCTCCCACGCTTTATTTTCCGCAGCTACTGTTTGAGCTACTAGGATGAGCATCCCATTTGGTGTTGGACCAGTTTGGTCTGGGTACAGTCCTCTTAATGGTAAATGGTGCATTTATATAGCTCTTTTTATCCAAAGCGCTTTACATAAGCCCGTTTTCCACTACAGGGCCGAACCAGAACTTTCATTTCCATATAACCAGACCAAACAGGTAAGGTCCCAAAAAAAGAGCAGCAGCGCAGCTTGCCCCTCCCATAGGTTCCCAGAACTCAAGTTTAGTACTACATCAAGAGCAGGACCTAAAAAAGGTTCCCAGAACCTTGTCTGAAACCAGGCTGTGCGCTATGAAAAAAAAAGAAAACTGAAAAAAAAGAAGAAAAAAAAAAAAAAATAGGTTCAGGTTCTGGAAATTTCTGGTTCTGCCTTGTAGTGGAAAAGGGGCTATAGAATAGATTGTCCATTACATTCACCCATTCACACACATTCACACACCGATCGCGGAGGAAACCATGCAAGGCACCAAACTGAACATCAGGAGCAATTAGGGGTTCAGAGTCTTGCTCAAGGACACTTCGACACCAGTAGTTCCTGTTGTAGCAGAGCTGATGCCTCTGTGCAGGAAAGAGGCCTTCCATGCTCCGCTGAAAGAGTTCCCACATGGCAGGCTGATGTTCCTGTACTGTGATGTGTCAGTATACAGGCAGCTGGCTGGGTGTCTGTGATGTCAACCCTCTAACCGGTGTCACCCTCTGGGCAGCTGGCTGGGCTTGCATACAGTATTCTGACTGCTGGTGTGAGTGAGAGAGCAGGCTGTGCCCAAATGGTGAAATGTTGCCACTCCAAACGCTGAAGGACTATTGTCACTGAGCCCAAATAAAGGCTGACCTTCTAAATATCCCGCTCCCTGTCATTTAAGTAGGTCCAACACAATGATGCACCCGCCCTGGAAACCACTGTGATTTGAGAAACCTTTTGCCTTGCATCTCCGCATCGCTCCCTGATTACACTCCAAATCTGTATCATTGTTATCAACCACAGTGAAGGCAGTGCAAATAATGGCCTGGCACGTTTCAGCTCACAGTCCAGGTACAGTCCTTCAACTTGGCCCAGCTGACCAAGTCTTTGTACAGTGGGAGAGGGGGAGAGATGGGAAGTTCTCTCACTGTGCCAGTGTGCCACTTTCCTGTAGTTTAACAGCAACAAACAGCAACCAGAATTTTTTAATAGGCCGTCTAGTGTGAAAAGGGTGCCATTTCTTCCCCTGGAATATGGAAATCGGATAGATCTGTCTTAAACCTGGGCGCCCGCTGGCCTACCGGTCCACGCGCATACCACATAGGCTCTGATGCCTGACAATTTGTCGCGAGTCCCGATCCTGACGACCTTTACTACGTGTCACTCCCCATCTCTCTCCCCATTTCCTGTCAGTCTACTGTCCTATCAATAAAGGCATAAAAGCCCCAAAACAAATCTTTGAAAAAAAAAAAAAGAAAAAAGATCTGTCTTAATCACATGATTATAGATACTCTGTGTACCAATTTGCGTGATGTTTGGACAAAGTCTGTAGGACTAACATATAAGAAAAATAATCATCAGCCTCCTGGTGGCACTATAACAGGCCAATCTGAAAAATGTGGGGTAGAGGTTCTGCTCTGGCATCCAGGGAGTGCGTGCACAGTTTAGCTGCGATTGGGCCAGCAGTGCTAGTGACACACACATGGACAGACAGACAGGGTGCAAAACAGTCTTGGCCTGGCGGAGAGACTGGAGAGGCATACTTTTCTTGGGTGGGAGGGTGGCTCCTTGAAGACCCTGTATGACTGTGTGACTGTCAGCGGCCCCAGCAGCAGTGGCATATCGCTGGCCACCTGGGTGCTGCAGGAAGTGGTGGCTGTCCGTAGCCCCTTGTCAGCAGATATTCTTTTAGTAACTTTCTGCCGACAAGGCTTGGCCAGTGTGGCACCAAATTACTTTAGCAGCTTAATGCTCAACACTGTCCATAACAGTGTAAAAATGGACCTTACATTCTGTGCAACTCAGAAAAAGAACCTTCCAGTGATGACGGAGCATAAATTAGGCACATTGCTCCACCCCCGGTAGCCTTCCCATTTCCCAGCAGGCTGACAGCTGTCAGAGACACTCCAACACATTATGACAGCAGTGTCTACTGCCCTCCCACTCACAAGGACTCTTATCAACCCACTGAGTTCTTCTCGACTCACTGCACCAGATGGCAGTAAACTTTAGTAACAGAATCAGTAACATTTCACCAGAAAGTTGAGAAATCGACAGTTTCAACAACTGAAAGTTCAGAACTAACTAAATTCCAACCAAATCACTTGTTTACTGACATCTGCATAATACTATCAGTGATATCGTTGAACTCAAGGCTTCTTTAAAACTTGAAAACACATGCAACTGTTGAACTGTCATTGAGATTTGTTGAACATCGGAAAGATAGTCAATGGCAGAATTACAAGCAGTCCCAACACAGAAGACAGAATGGATGGAAAGTAGCAACATGTATTATATAAATAGTAATACACTCAGACTTTTCAGACTTTTCATTAGGGACAAACAGCACTCTCACAGACCATACAGTTTGGTCACAGTCTCTTTCTCCTCTTATTCGTGTCTTCTTATTGGTAGCCAAAAGAAAACTCAGCTTGGTTAATGGTTTGTCCAGTAAAACAAGCACCATAGGCTCAAGAGACCTTAACCAATATAAAAGTAAAACTGAAATTTATAAGAAAAAAAGAACTGGTTAAAGGACAACTTTAGTTTTTTACAACAAGGGTTCATATTTTAGATTGTAATTAAAGAATATAAAAGATGAGTGTTAAAATGATTTAATTTACTTCTTTCTATTGTTTTAGAGAGTCTTATTTCAGTGGTTGGGGGCATGCGTACACGTGGCTAAATATGTAATTTTACACAGAATAAGTAATTCCCAAGATACAATGCAATCTTTCATGGTTGGATGTGACTTATGGGGGCTAGAAGTGTTACTGTAAATAGCAATAAAGAAACTGCTGGCATATTGTGTCTAAAAAGACATATTTAGCCACTTGTACTCATGCCCCCATGCGTACGCTTGCCCCACATTTTAGTACGGTAAACGTGATAAAACAATAGAACGAAGCAAATGAAAACATTTTAACACTCACTTTTTCTTTTCTCTAATTACAATCTAAAATATGAACTCTTGTTGTAAAAATTCACTCTGCAATGATCTATATGTAAACTATATCTACAGGTATATGCAGACTAATTTATCTCTGAAATATCACATGAGATCACTTTACAAACTGCTGTTCCAGACAATGGGTTTTGGGCCATTAACGTTAAGCGTATTGAGTACACTTTTGGTTACAATTTGCTCAAGTGGTAATTCTGGGCCTACCAATTACAGTTTAGTTGGGGATAGTTACATTACTTACAAATTCAAATGTAACATATAGGCTATTTTAAAACACTTGTGGTGGATGATGTGCATGCCACACACCTTGCATCTATCTACACTACAGTACCTCTGTCTTTGCTTTGGAACAGGTTTGGCAGCAGTGATGCAAGAGGGACAGTTTCATGCTTCCTGTTTATCTATGCTGGGTAAAACTGGGAGCAACATGAATCCTGGTTCAGTGACCTCTGTACCTCTAGGCCTCAGTCCATCAGTCCATCACCATGATTGCTTTGAGGTGCACTAGGTAACATAAGCCTGATTTATACATAGTCGTACAACGGTGTCCCGCGTCAAAAATCTATCTGCATGCTCGGAATGCGTTGTGTTGAGATGCCTTTTGAACTTGTAGAGCGACTATTTCAGGGACGCCGTTGTACGAGTATACATTAGTCAATGCAGCACACTGCTCTGGTCATTACACATTATGAATGGCTGCTCCAAACAGTTCACATACAGTCATCTGATAATAAATGCATTTTATTCACACTGCCTATTCCCCACTTCATTAAGTCATGTGTATCAGGATAGGGGAACTCTTAAGTTGTATTGGGCTACCCAATACAATAAATGAAAATATGTTGCTATGGTTCAAATTAGTGGTGGAAAGCATATACTCAAGCACTGTACTGAACTGTAATTTTTTGGTATTATTATTATTCTTTATTATTATCCCATGATTTTTGGAACCCATTATTTTCACCCAGTGTCAATTATCTATATGTTATCCTGAGCAACGGACTGACCTCATGCTTCCTTCTATGCATGAGTAGTCCAAGCCGCTTCTTTTCACCCGACAGGAGGGAGTTTCCCTGGCTGCACGTAGCGCGTGGAAGGAACACGTTATTCCAACGAGTTCCTTTCCCCGCCATCAGGCGCCCCGGCTGGCTAGGGGGAGGCAGTATAGAGACCAGGATTACTGCATGTTTTTTGTGAGGGTACCTACCCTAGGGGACACAGGGAAAACATGCAAACTCCACACAGAAAGGCTCTTTTGCCAACCCCATCTAGGGTATGGGCACTGATGACGCAGAGGAGAGAACACACCCCCAGAACCCACAGCATCCCCATCAGGAATCGAACCCAGGACCTTCTAGCTGTGAGTCGACATCGCTACCGACTCCGCCACCGTGCCCCTTTTGGTTGAATTTTCACATACAGGTATATTCAGTTTAAAAACACTGATTGCGTGTACCCATAAAGTACCCAACATGTGCCCTGTCTGTCCTCCCAAAAGTATTTACTGTATGCATTGCATTGCAGAATGTGCCTATGGCTTACACTGCAGCTAGCGTGTCTATGTGTGGGTGCTATGGGAGGTTTGCCTACATGAGACTGAACAAGAAAACTGATACTTGTCCTGAGCTCCATAACAACACAGTGTAACGTGTGTGAGTGTGCTACAGGAATGCATACCAGCTCAGTGGCCTTGTGATAAATGTGATTAGAGTGTCTGGCCTTGAGATTTCAAGGTCAGGGATTCAGTCCTCAGCCAACTCATACCAAAGACTATAAAATGGTACCAAATGCCTCCCTGCCCCAAACCTGGATAAACTTAGCATCAAGGGTTGGATTGGGGGAAAGTCCTTGCAACATACCGGTGTCATGTCCACGCGATGTATAAGTTGCCTCATCCTAAGGCAGCGGTTCTCAACCTTTTCAGACCGCGACCCCCAAAATAATCATATTTCAACTGGGGACCCCCCACCCTGACAAGCACTTGGAATTGTAGGAGTTGGCATTACGTTTAGTTTGACTCGAATTGTTCCATTCCAGATCTGCTATTTTCACGAATTCTTCCTCTATATTTGACCAATGTTTGACTAGAGGTACTAAAAAGGTCTTTAAAGTCCTTAAATTGTCACTTTAAAAATGTGCAGAATGCAGATACCATGTATACACTTATATTGTATGTTGGTCTGTTTACTGTTGAGTGAGAAAACAATGTTAACATTTAGTTAAACATCTGGGGACCCCCAAAAAGAATTTGGGGACCCCCACCAACCTGTGGGTCCCGACCCACAGGTTGAGAACCACTCTCCTAAGGAAACAACAGATTCCTGACCTATGAGCCACATGGCTTGGGAAACAGCTACTTACTTATCCTGGAAGAATAGTAAAAAAACAAATTGAATAAATACATAATTGTCTGCACTAACATATTTTGGTCTATATCTCTCCTTTCCTGAGATATGACTGATTATGTACTTTTTACCTTTACCTTTGACATTTTTTACTGAAAATGCAATCATTTATTTGGGGCAGTCTTCTGATCCAAACCATCCACTGACTCTCTGATACACAGAGCATATAAATATAGATAGGAATTTCACCAGAGCATTAGCGAGGGCCCATACTGTATATGGAGATGATGTTGAAAGAAAATGCAAAATGTTCCTTTAATAGGCCTACTCTAGACAAGGAATTGCCCCATGATTAATGATCATCCCCTCCATCCATGCCGTGCGGAGAGGGAGTTGTCTGAAATCACAGCTGCCGGCTCTCACCCTTGTTGGTACGAAGCCATTCTGTGAACCATCGAAGGTCATTTTTCTGTGTTTTGGATAATTTATACCAAGATAAACTTCAGTTCTACCTATACATCCACAGAAACCGTGATTGGCGGCCAACTTTCAGCCATGTGTGAGTTCCATAAGCAGCGAGAGGAGTCACTTGCAGTGACAGTTCAGTGTGTGGTGGCATTTGGGTCATCATCACACTCTCTCCTTTTATCACCCCTCACCCAGGGCAAACAAAGGCAGTATGTGATTATGAAGAATACTACAAAAGGATTTTTTTACCCCACAACAGTCTGATTTGGCTTTAATGATTCCACTTCCCATAATGCCCAAGCCACTGCATTAAAAATATAAAGCAACAATTCAAAACGTTTGTTCCCAGATGTATTCTTCAGTGAGGCTTTATTTGTATATGATTATTTTAAATTTTTACTGTTTCACTGTACTTAACACTAATTGAAATAAGTATACTCTTGATGGCTTTAAGAGAATGACAAATTCCAGCTATTAATTCTTGTTAGCTATCAAGTTTAAAGGGTTTGTGTAAGATAAATACAGTTGTGGGAATGTGTGTGAGATGATGGAAAACACACACACACACACACACACACACACACACACACACACACACACACACACACACACACACACACACACACACACACACACACACACACACACACACACACACAAACAGTGATAAAAAAAAATCCCCTTTAAACAAGCAGACAGAAACTCCCTCTGCACTTAGCCTACCTCATCGTATTATTTACCACATTTCTTTGGATTCATTTATTTACAACTGACCCACAAATCAAAGGCAATTTGATAGTAATCTGACCACAAAAAGATGTCACCATTTGGCAATACTGAAAATAAAAATAAATCGACAGACATCAGGGCACATTACACTTTACAAGGTATGTATTTAATTGTAATTTATGACAGTTGTTTTTACATTAATTCTAAGAAAGGAATAAGAGAATAGAAAGCATGAAGCCTGATTTATATGTCGTACAACTGTGTCACGCAATGAAAATAGCAGACGTCTCTTGTGGAGAGGCCTGCTACAGAGCAGGAGCTTGATGGTCTGCTGTTTTCCGATGCACAACATCGTCGTACGACGGAGCATAAATTAGGCAAGTCTTCATATTTAATTTACATGATTATTTAACTACCCTGCATTTCTAATACCAGAGTCCATCCCAGAGCCTCGCACCGACCGGAGGCTGAGTGGGAGGATACTATTGCAACAGTGGCACCACCTCCAAAGTCCTCAATAGACTTCAATATGTCCAGAACTCAGCTGCACCCCTGCTCACCAGTACCCATTCTAGAGACCACATTACAACAGTACTCCGTAACCTTCACTGGCTCCCAGTCAAACAAAGAATCCACTTCAAAGTGCTCCTAAACACCTACAAAGCACTAAACAATCTCGCTCCTCCATACCTCTTCGATCTCCTGGAACCTCATGTCCCCTCCCGCTCCCTCAGATCTGGTGACGCAAACCTCCTTGTTGTCCCCAAGACCAAATAGTGTACCTGGGGCGACAGAGCCTTGCTTTTGCTGCCCCAACTCTCTGGAATGCACTCCCCAAAACCCTCAGACGCCCCCACCCTCCAAACCTTCAAAACCGCACTCAAAAGTAAGCCCACCTCACTTCCAGATTGCTTTCCCCAGCTAACTCACTTTATCTGTATTATTTGTTTTTAATGGTTTTATTCCCTTCCCTCTTATTGTTTTTCTTAATAAAGTTGTTTATTCTTAGTTATTTTTTGCCCCATATAAGGCATCTTTGGGTATTCAGAAAAGTTATACAATTAAAAGCAATAGCCTGTCACTCTACTAAATATTTTTGATAAATCAATTCAACAAAAATGCAGGTTGTCACTCTCAGGTAGGAAATGTATACATATATGTATATATAATACTGTATAATTCTTCATCATTTCATCCACTCTTCAAATTTACATTATTTCAAGACATGCTTTAGGATGGACACCAACTTCAACAAGTCAACAATCTATTTACATTCTGTTTCCACCCTTAGGGTGGGTGTAGGGGCAATGGTCCCCTATTTGGCATTAAAAACCCTTGGAGAAACGGGAGCAGTAGTTTTCTTTTCTTCTTTGTGGACATTTTGTGCGTAATAAATACTGTATGCCTACTAGTCCCAGCAATAGTCCAAGCTTATCCAAAGATTTGCCAAATACTCTTTGCTTCAAGGTTCTAAGGGAGATGAGAATAAAAGTAGTTCAGGCTGAAGATTAACGAAGATGAAATGACCTTTTATTGATAGCATTGTCTTCTCAAGCTGTATAATCATATAAATAATCTTATTCAATGATTAAATAACGTTATAAGTTATGCATGTAAGAGGGATTTGGTGCCACTCACCTGCAATCAACGCATTTTTGCGCCCACAGCTTTCCCAACAAATCCCATGGCGAATATGCACACCAACGCGAAGAACGCTGACCCAAGCACCTTCCCTCTGCTGACTTGAGCTACTGTAAAACACATTGATTATCATCATTAGTGTAATCAAATGATATCACTGCCTGAAAAAAATCTACACTTTTTACATAGGCCTTCATACCCCAATATGAGCTCTTGAGCAGTGCTGAACATGACTAAACTATGACAGGTCCCTGCTCCCTGGCCATTCATAATTTCCTACTAAATTACTTAAAAAAGTGAAGTGCACTTATTTTGATTATGCAAATAAGTAATGTGTAATTAACAGTGAGATGGTAGAAAACCTTCATCTTCAAAGAAGATATTATACTGTATACATATTATGAAACAATCCTTAAGACCCTTACCCTCTTCTTCCTCTTCTAATATGTCTGCAATTGGTTCGAAATTGCCGACATCAACAGATTCTTTGGAAGCAGGACCTACAATCTTAATGTATTGGACACACTTTATAGGTATAGCTGGGGCTTCGGTTAAGATCACTGGGTCAACAGGGGCCTCTGTCAAAGCCAGTGAGATCTCTTCTTCGGGTTCAGGGATCTCCTCTGCAACCACAGGATCAGCTGGGGACTCAGTGGGACTGTCTACAGGGGCTGGTAGAGAATCATCATGAGGTTCACTACCCTTTGGTGCGGTTTCTGGCTCTGCTGGTGTGGGGGTTTCTTCTGGAGCAAGATCCACTTGGACCCCCGCTTCTGGTGTTTCCTCAAGCTCAAGCACATCTTCTATGTCTGTTGCAGCATCCTCTGAGGGTGGCTCTCCTGTAGTAAGTTCCACTTGGACCCCTGCTTCTAGTGTTTCCTCAAGCTCAAGCACATCTTCTATGTCTGTTGCAGCTTCCTCTGAGGGTGGCTCTCCTGTTGTAAGTTCGACTTGGACCCCTGCTTCTAGTGTTTCCTCAAGCTCAAGCACGTCTTCTATGTCTGTTGCAGCTTCTTCTGAGGTTGGCTCTCCTGTAGTAAGTTCCACATAAACCCCTGCTTCTAGTTTTTCCTCAAGCTCAAATACATCTTCTATGTCTTTTGAAGCTTCGTCTGGAGTTTGTTCTTCTGAATTATCTGGGGTAACAATTAGAATAGGTTCTTCTAGAACGGGTTCCTCCTCAGCAGTTACATTTGGAGCAAGAACAGGAGATTCTTCAGAGGCTGGTTGTTCTACAGAAATATCCTCTTCTACTGCCCCTGCTTCCTCCTCTGCAATTTCTATGGGAACAGTTAGGATAGATTCCTCAGGAGCTGTTACATTTTGAGCAGGTTCCTCTGGTTCCTTTTCCTCTGCAGTTTCAAAAGAAACAATGACAATAGACTCTTCAGGTGGAAAGGTTTCCTCTGTAGCATTTTCCTCTGACGTGGAATTATCTGTAACTATTTCAGCGGGAACAATGATGAGAGGAGTTGTTTCATCTGAAGCTGTTTCATCTGAGGTTTGTTCTTCTGCCATTTCAAAAGGAACTACTTCGCCGGGAGGAGTTCCCTCTGAAGTGTCCTCCTCTGAAGTTTCCACAATTGAGATAAGTTCCTCCAGGACTGTTTCCTCTGGACCAGTCTCCTCTGAGGTGGAATTATCTGTAACTGTTTCAGAGGGAACAATGATGATAGGCTCTTCTAGAGAATCAGAGGCAGCACCTTCTGTTACTGTTCCCACATCAACTGCTAGGACAAGTTCTTCAGGCGTTTCTGAAGGACTGCTCTTACAGGTGCAAACAACAGGACCTACAGGAGGAACTTGCAGGAACGTGCAGGAGCAAACTACAGGAACAACTACCGCAGGTTCTTGAGGACCAGCTTCTTCATGTTCAACAGCAGCAGTGTCAGTATGGCCTGCCTCTTCTTCACCTACAGCTGGGAGTTGTTCAATTGTGATAACTGGATTTAATTGTTCAGAGGCTGGTTCCTCTACAAAAACTGTATCTGATTCAATAGGTTCCTCTGGGAATGCTGGTTCTTCCACCACAGCTGGGACTTGTTCTTCAGTGATAACTGGAATCTGTTCTTCAGAGGCTGGTTCCTCAACAACTGTGTCAGATTCAACATCAGAAGGTTCCACCACAGCTGGGGCTTCTTCTTCTGCGATAACTGGAATATTTTCTTCAGAGGCTGGTTCCTCAACAACTGTGTCAGATTCAACATCAGAAGGTTCCACCACAGCTGGGGCTTCTTCTTCTGCGATAACTGGAATATTTTCTTCAGAGGCTGGTTCCTCAACAACAATAACTGTGTCAGATTCAACATCAGAAGGTTCCACCACAGCTGGGACTTCTTCTTCTGCGATAACTGGAGTATTTTCTTCAGAGGCTGGTTCCTCAACAACTGTGTCAGATTCAACATCAGAAGGTTCCACCACAGCTGGGGCTTCTTCTTCTGCGATAACTGGAGTATTTTCTTCAGAGGCTGGTTCCTCAACAACTGTGTCAGATTCAACATCAGACGGTTCAACCACAGCTGGGACTTGCTCTTCTGCGATAACTGGAATATTTTCTTCAGAGGCTGGTTCCTCAACAACTGTGTCAGATTCAACAGCAGAAGGTTCCACTTCCACCACAGCTGGGACTTGTTCTTCTGTGATAACTGGAATATGTTCTTCAGATGTCGTTTCCTCAGCAACGACAACTGTGTCAGATTCAACAGCAGAAGTTTCCTCTGGGACTGCCTCTTCGACTTCAGCCGTATCCGGTTGCTCTGTTACAACTGGGAGGAGTTCCTCGGGAGCTGGTTCTTCTGGAGGAAGCTCTTCCAATGTAACTGGACTGTGTTCCTCGTTTGCTGGAACAGGGTTCTCCGGACCTGGTACCTTGGTAACCAACACTGGCTGCTCATCTTCAATTGGAGGTGGTTCCTCAGCTTTATTAAGAGGCTCATCAGCAACAACTTGAACTGGTTCCCCTGATACAAAAAGGACAGAAGATTTAGGTGCAAACTCCATTTTGAGTGATTGACAATGACAATTGCCTACCGAAACAACAGAATAATTCTAAATTATTTGATTTGCAATTATCATTATTTATTTTCCAGCTTATCAACTATAATTTTATAGTGCTGAAAATGTATTGATCATTTCCAGAATTGATCATAGTTCAATAATGTAAAATAACTAATTGAGGCCTGTTTTCAAGATACAAATACACATTGTTGAGATTTTGTGTTGCGGCAACTATTGTATCAGCTATGTTTATAACTATATAACATGTCATACACTACATGTATGTATACTGTATATATAGTTGCAGACATGTCTAGTACTGCAATATGGCACCCATAGGGGCCTTGAGGACCCAAATTTAGTTCAAATGTCATACCGGGTAGTATACTGTATAGAAGCACATGTGTCAGAGAGCATTGAGTTTTATTAGTTCAATTTGTCTCTCTCAGGGACGTGCTGGCCATTGGGAAAAGTGGGACAACTCCCGAACGGCCGGTCCATTCCCGGCCTGTCCAGGCCGGCCATTAAAAAAAAAGTGGCCGGCCCACAAAGTAAATATAACTCATGTAATTAGCCCACTGGCTTGTCTCTCAGGGTCTGAAATGGCCAATCTTTGCTATAGAGAGAGATCTCTCTCTATAGCACTGAGTAGCAGCAGCCCACAGAGCCATCACATTGGCCCCACTGGCTTGTCTGAATACTGGCCCACTACTCCCTAGCTTCCTTGACTACTCCTGGATGGTCTACATACAACATCATTAGACTCTCTTTATACCATAAAAATTACGAGACCTAAAATCACAGTAACTGCTCATCGGTTAGTATTTTGGGCCTCACAGCGTGCCCGCTGCCCGGAAGGCGAAAAAAAATCAATTTTTTTACAGGATTAGTGATCCCAAGATCACGGGGGAGAAATTTAGATTAATTACAATTCAATAATATGATTGTGAAATGGGCATACTACTACTACTTAGTAAAGCTTGCAGTGTTTTGTGAGCTGCTGGTAGATTTACTATTTTCGGTAATAGATGCAGAGGGGAAAAAAGGAGTGGATTGAAAAATATAGGGTTTAAGTGGTTCATATTAATTGCAATAAAGATAACATCTACTGACAGGATTGTTCAGTGATTTTATTGGTTTCCCGATTACATTTATTTTTTCCCCCATTGAATCTCAGTGATTTTGTAAGCTTTTCAGAAGCAGCTAATCCAAAACAATCTATTCTACTTTGAGCCTTTTTACAAAGAAAATGTATAAGAATTAATTATATTAATGCTAAAACTAAGAATTAATTATATTAATACTAAGACTAATACTAATAACTCTGGTAGCTTTGGACTCCAATTCATATTGTCTAACTCAGTGGTTCCCAAACTTTTTTGGTCGAGACTCGAAAAAGAGAAATTAGACATTTGTCCGGGACCCAAACTAGTGAAAACAGCAGATCTACAAGCTCACAATGCGTCACTTTGCGCTGCACTATTTTCACTACTTCTTAAACATTTGTTGTCTGATTTTTTCGTTTATGTATTAATACATTTATTTTTTGAAAATGTTTTGAAATAATAAAAACAAATGTAGGATAAAAAATTAAGGGACCCATAAAAACGTGTCCCGACCCAGTGCTTGGTAACCAGTGGTCTAACTAACCATTCTGTCCTACCCTTAAACTGAAGCACATCGCAATAGCCACTATGACACATACTATAAGTACAGGTTTCTGAGGAAATGGCTTACTTATGGGAGCAGTTGAGCACAGTTGCACAGTCAGGACCAGAGCCAGCTGAAGCAGAAGAGTAGCTTTGAACATGATGTCCTCTTGAACTGGAGTCAATGTGGAAGCAATGCCACACACACACACACACACACACTGCAACAGAGCAATCGAGAGTCAGCGCCACTGACTCCTATCACAAGGAAATATCCCTCAATTTGTTGTACTTCTCCTGTGGCCTGAAGATGTGTTGGAGGTTTATTGCAATAGGCATGAAGTGGTGTGTCCGTGTGGAGGCTATCAGAGGCTATGTATGGACATTACATGCTAAGGGAGAGTCTTGGGAGTGCTGGGTAGGGTATAACATAACACTTTACATGTATGTACTGTATGTCCTGACGACTACCTCAGAGGCACTGAACCCCCCCACCACACACGCACACACACAATCATAAATCCTATTCATGAGTCAACCTTGTGAAAAAGAGCATTTGAAATATCTGCCCAGCAAAGGCCAGGATTGACTTTGATGTTACGGAGATAGACAGTGCCTGAGTAAAGGAAAGGAAATAATATATACAACATAAGCTGAACTGACTAATGGCATCTTTGCTTACTGTGTGTAACAGCTACATCTGCTGTTGAAGTCGGTACATGTCTGAAATATGAGCCAAGCACAGTATGTTCAGAATGACGGCTACAGGGGAGGGGGGTGAAAAAACCTCACAAACACCACACTATTCCACAGTGAAGTTAACATATTTTATTTCTTTTAAGTGCCATTCATGCATATTGGGAACGGGGGGTGGGCTGGGGGTGGGACGAGGGTGGGTTGGGGTGGTATTGACAATTCTAATAACACTTGAGTTATTTTACATCACTAAACCAATACAAAGAGTAGCTGTGTCACCTCATTGGACAGCAAAAGTAATAAACCGTGCAATAACCAAAAAAAGACATAAAGGAGAAAAAAGGAAAACAAATACAAGAAATGACAAAGACAAAAATCAAAATAAAACGGAAAACGGAACAAAAAATATATATATTATCAACATTGAAACACTGAATGTAGAACCATAGTACAGGTAAAAGGTAGTGTCACACAAAAAGCCAACGCATTTTCATCACATATATACAATATAGATATATACATACTGTGTCACCCTCTCATCGGACAATAACAAAATACTCTATTCTTTTTCCTCCTCTCTTTCATGAATAACACCCGCGCCTTGATGCCCCACCCCCAAGAGGAAAAAGGGATGATTGAAAAGACATATATTTACAAGAAGCACATCGACACACCAGCACTGAATAAAATAGGCCTCAATCAGCAGTACTTGTTGGCAGTTCTCTCCCATATTGTAACAAGGCTATTTTGTTTTCCTTTTTTTTCTTATCATCATGGTAATCTCTCTGGCAGGTTTACCTCCAACGGTATTTAAAAAATAATAATTGTCTTTAAAAAGCAACTGAATCTGCTCACACAGCCACACACGCGCACATACACACACAACACAAAATTGTGATCCAGTCATTGTTTACGTTTTTTCCGCTTTTAGCCGCATCCATTCACTCAACTCTCCCGTGGGTTAGTGTGGACTCAAGCTGTTTTTTTCCTCCTCTCTTGTAGCTTACAGCGTCATCACAATCTTCACCTGGAAGAATTGTAACCCACCAAACCTTCACACCAACCAGGGCCTGTCAAGATGTTCCCTATTAAAAAGTTTCCAAGTCTCCTAACTAAAGCACACTCATTCTTCAGTCACCACTGTCTTTACGCATAGCTCCAGAATCTATTAACCGATTTGGGTCATTCTGTCTGCCCTTTTTGGGTGTCTGATTCATCAATTCTAGCTGCTGAACAAAGCTTAAAAATGTAAATGACTGATTTCCACAGGCAAGGCGATATGCCACATACAGATGTCCTATGTTCTGGAATACAGACAATACAGTAGAAAGAGACCTCAATACTCCGTTAAGCCAAATTTATCGTTGTACAACCGCGTTGCTCGCCGAAAAATAAATTATTTTCAAGAGAAGAATGCATCGCATATAAATTAGGCTTTACTGTCGGAGCAGCAGAAGAGAACCATAAATTATGAATGCTAGGGGGAAAGAAAATATTAGCTTAAAAGATATAAAATAAAATATAAAAGAATGGCATTATCATCCAGAGAACTAGACTTTACCTGCACAGCACTAGATTTGGCTGGCCTCAACGTGATATGGGACAGTTCTAGCTCCAAAGAAGCACATAACTATGTGTCCTGAAGTACAGGCATATCCAACTATTTGAACACATGAAACTTAAAAAAAAGTGCCTTTTTCAAAAACAACCAAGATATGTGATACCTTCAACAAAAAGCCATGATTGTCATTCAATTATGAAATGAAAACTATAGTTACTACTGGAGTCCCCGATCCAGCGAAGTGTTCTAAAAGTTAAAATCATCAAATATGAAAGTGTGCAAAGGGCTTTGAACATAGTGCCTTACGAGAACAGCACCTGTGTGACTGTGGAGCTGCTCAGTATAGGGACAGAGAGGACAGGTTTCCAGCACCACTAAATGTCTCAGTGCTCTGCATGCAAAACCCTTCCTACAAAAAATGCATATGTCTCAAATCTGTCTTTATCATCATTTTGTGCATCGGTTTGTTGTGCTCATAGATAGCATAAGAGATGATTGCAGCAATCAATCATAGCCCTAAAAATCACAATAAAATCAAAACACACCCACACATGCATACGTACATGTGCGTGCATACGTACACGCATACACACACAATCAAACGCACCGTATAAAGACACATTTCTCATTCTGTTATGATTGTATAATAGCAAATTCTTTACCTATCTGTGATTCTGTCACAACAACCAAAAATAGGCAAATTAGAGAAAGAAAGATGTAATTTAGATGTCTGATTTGACTGAGTAGCAGACATACAGCATAATGAGAACTGTAGGCAAGAGAAGGCAAATAGCCACAATTGATGATTTGGGATGTAAATTACTTCCCTATCGCATTTTAGGGAATAGACATACCAAGTAAAGACACTTCATGATTAATAAATGCATTCACAACCTTTAGATAGAGAAAGTTTGGGATCATTCTGAAGCCAGGCCTACCAATCTACTATCCAATCATCCGCTCAGGAATCTTCACACCAGCTTTGTTTGTGAGAAATTGACTCCCGGTAGAATCTGTTGGCTGTGCTCGTCTCTGCTCTGAACATCACATCGGTACAGAGTTTGCATTCATTTACCAGGATAATTGTTTCATGTTCCACCATCTTGCACAAGCCTTGTTTATGATTTATGTTTATGATCAGGGTCTAGGGCAAAAAAACGCTGGCGTGAAAACATCTGTGCCAGTAGGGGGCATTGTTTAGCGTTTAGCTGGACTTGTAATAATCCACAGCCTTTCCCTTTAAAAATGTGGCTTAAAGTATATCATGGCTCAGGTTATAACACATCCACTTTTCAAGAGGTGCTGATTGCTGTAGCAAACATGAAGAACTTACTTGGGTGGGGGGAGGTGAATGACTGCATATCAAAAAGGGACACAAAATCGTGGTCCGATTTCTCGGCGATCACCATCCACTCACACACATCAGATCCACACATATCAGAGTACTTGAGACTCTGAAAACAAACAATAAACAAAAATACCGCCAGTACATACTAAATATACTGTATATATATTTTTTTAAATCACTGTTTTCCCACAGCTACTGTAGCTGGCTGCAATGAGCTGGACCAGATGGGTTGGATCTAGGATAACAGCTCACTAAGAGGATGACACCTTTTTGTGATCTCTTTTACCCCCCATTATTTCACTTTTAACTTAATTGTATCTTTTATATATGTATATTTTTTTTAATCAAGCCCGGTTAAACACTACACACCCTGTTCATACCCTCAGCTACTGTAAACCTCACATTACCACCAAAACACCCCCCAATATGAGGACGCGAGTCCTCCCAAAAGTGACCAACAACCTCCATCACATTTTACTCAATAAAAGGCGGCCTGCGTTTCCTAAAAAAACAAAACAAAACATCAAATAAAATAAAAATTGGGAGGAAGGGAAAAAATAAAAAACTATGAGAGAAACTCATCCAAGAGGCAGCTGAGGCCAATGTCAACACGAGAAAGATTACAAGCCGAACAAGTCGCTCAAATCACACAACAGTTAAAGAGCGAGGAGGGTGGGCGTGGCGTTAGGAGGCTGCTGCTGCTGCTGGCTACGGACGGGGACAGGGGGCCGGCTGAGGTGTTGAGGAACATGTGGTTTAGACATGGATGTGTGCCACTTGTCTCCCGACAAGAACGTGAGCCATCACTTAAAACATGTCCGACTAAATATGATTGTCTTCAAAGTAAAATTGTTTTTTTGTTGTGTGTTTTTTTTTTTGTACGGTTTCGTTTTTTTGTCTGTAAAAATGTCAGGACTCTGTCAGAAGTCTTGTCCGTCTCTCCCTGTCTCCCAAAAAGTGTCAAATGTCCTTCCGGTGTCCCACCCACGATGGCCGCCGCCCTGTCTTCCTTCTCCTCCCGCAGGCCAGGTTCAGCTCAGCTTTGCGCCTCCTCTCACTCTGCTCCTCCCGCCCCCGTTGCTTGCCTCCTCTTTTCAAAGGGGAGGTTTTCTGGCCTAGACAATGGAGTCCCAGTCAAAGTCGTCCTGGATGTCGTCGGCTGGCATACGATGCATCTGGAAGTTTCTAGACGGGATCATGTGCTGCTGGTTCATCTGCGCATGGTGTCCTATGAGGAGAGTCAAAGAAGCACATATTATAGTAACCCACCGTCTTAAGGTGACTCTCCACCAAACAGACTACAAGAAACTCTTTCCAACTCCAAGAGATGTGCAACAGACTAGCATTTTTAGTTCAGCACAAACCAACAGAACATTGTTTTTGCGCTAGAAAAGTAGTCTGAAACGCTGGCCTGAACAGCATGCCAGTGTTGCCAGGTCTGCGACTTTGGGCTTGTTTTCCAAGCTGATGTAATAAGCCTCAAATGGTGAAACTGATCGCTTCTTTTGGGCTTGTTCTCAAAGACCTGGTCGTTTGTTTCACTCCCAGAATCTGGCAACACGAGAGTTTTCTCTCACCTAAACAAAACATTGCGCTAGCCGCTATCTTTGCTTTGGAGTTGATCAATTGGTATAGGAGTTAAGAGTTGAGATTGAGAATATGATATCTAGTTCAAATGTGCAACGGGCAAATGGCTTAATTAGGCTTGCTTCTGCACCAGTAGCAGACTAGAGGTCCACTCTACTGTGGAGTATTTCCCCCGATCATCACTACCACACAGATATCGACAGCTACCGAGGACGGCAAACGACTGAACCTGGCTTTAAACCCTTCACTTGGTTGACTACAAGCTCACAACGTGCTGTGGGCTTTTTTACACTGACAATACGCTTAGTGGTACATTTCATTGATAACTGGTTGTCTCAGCACCTGTCATTGTGGGTCCTGCACTGCTCATGGGGGGCATGTGGGGGTATCCCGGGGGGCCCATCATTGACAAGCTTTGTCTGGAGTCCATGTAGAGATTTCCTGTGAAGAAAACAAAGCCTCAGTTAATTAATTATCTTGGATGACATCCACTACAATCTTTGGCTCAAAAGGTTTGAGCCCAAGGAACACCAATGGTCAAAATCTAAATAGACTTGCAATACAATAGTACATTAAAAAAGAATAACCTTTCTTATACCGTATTTTTGCCGGGTGGCTATTTGCATGGTGGCCGATGCACAAAACAATGTCAGACCCCTGGTGGGTATTTGGTGCCCGGCGGTTATTTGCCCCTGGGCTACTAGTTCGAAATATACAGTAGTTGTATTTATTGCAATAATAATGTGTGGTGGGCAAGAAATCCCAAGACGGGAATCCCTTTGGGAACCACTGCAGTATACAATCATTTATTGTCTTAATAAATCTCTCTCCAAATCAGTACCTTGATAATGTCACACAGTATAAATTGTCACAGTCGGGCAGAAACGTTTCAAATGTGTATGTTCTTTTCTTAAAGTAAAGCCCTGCTTCATCATACAATACTATCGCACAAAACTAGTGAAAATAGCAGATCTACAAGCACACAACGCCTCAAATACAAAACAAACGATTTTGGACATACAAGGTTTCCACCCGACGGCGTCGTAATGGTATACTTCAAATAGGCTATATGCATATACGCCATTTTGTTCTACTTCCGGGTGTCTTTCGACTTCCTTCACAGGTGTTACTGATGATACTAATGAAGGGTCTGTTCCATTCTGGTCAAACAGAGTCAGGGTGCTGATATTGTGCATGTTGGCTCACTGCAACACTCTGCTACACCAGTGGGTCTCAAAGTGTCCTTGAGTGGGTTCCAAATGTCCCATACAGGTGTGTAACTCTGACAGTGTACAAATGGAAGCAAATGGACCTGCAAGGGTCCATTTGATTCCATTTGTTGATTCCATTTGTACAGAGTTATGGGGGTCCTTGAAATTAAAGAAACACAGCACAATAAATTAAACAGCCTTCATTAGTATCATCAGTAACACCTGTGAAGGAAGTCGAAAGACACCCGGAAGTAGAACAAAATGGCGTATATGCATAGAGCCTATTGAGGTAGTAGTGTTTTTTTTTAAGAGGGGGTGGGTGACACACCTGTGTTGAGGTGCTGGCTGGGCTTGCTGGGGTGCATGGAGCCATGGCATACAGAAGGCTGCACTGACCCCTGTGGCTGGATTACGCCAGTGCGGGCAAAGAATTGATTAATTGACGAGCAGAGGTCTGCGATCTGGGTGGGTTCCAGCGACCAGTTGTTCAGCTCCGCTTGTCTCATGCTCTCCTTCAGTCCTGGGTTGCACGCGCGCACACAGACACACAGACACACACACAGACACACACACACAGACACACAGACACACACACAGACACACACACACAGACACACAGACACACACACACAACAATCATCTCTTTCAATATTTGTCGCTGCATTCTTTCATGGTCAAAAATGTTTTAAATCAGAGATCTTCAACGTTTTCAGGCCAAGGACCCCTTAGTTGAGAGAGAGAGATGAAACAGGGACCCCCAAAACCTTGTCATAGATTCCTTATCGTTTCATTGTTTGACACCACAGTCATTAGTGTTTTTTTTGGATTCATGTCAATTTGTGTCGTTGTGAGCTTGTTCTCAGAATCTGGTTAAGAATCTGGCTAAAAAGGAGATTTTATTCTTCTATCACACAAAGATTTGGAGGACCCCCTGTAGTAACTCTGAGGACCCCCTAGGGGTCCAGGACCCCCTGTTGAAGACCCTTGTTTTAAATGATAGCCAGCGAAATTCAGAAACGGAGAACCTAACATATACACTCACTCGTCTATTCAATAATATATTATACAGTGTAGGAGTAGCTTCTTGTGTGTGTAATATCTTCAACATTCTACCCTGCAATCCTACAGTATACTGTAATTGGATAAACTGACCTGCTGAGCTTGATGGTTTGGTAATTAAACTTGAAGGCTCAGTTATGTAATTGAAGAGCTGCTTTTAATTAAACTCTTAATCAACACGACGGTGTCAACCTTTCTGCACTCCATCAAAAGCCAGTTCACTAACAGTACAGCACAGCATATCAGCTTCTAGCTCCCAATGTCATTTTATTTGGATCCAAAAGTTTGTCAACAGCTGATTGACAAAAGCAATTACGATAAAAGACCATTCTTATTTCCTTCTTCATTCGGAGCCAAGTCGATCATTAGATATTGGCAGTGGTCTAACTAAGTACATTTACACAAGTACTGTACTGTAAAGTACACTTTTGAGGATCTTTTCCAATTTCCAAACTTTTACTTCTACTCCCCTACCCCTCGGATCCAAATACTGTACTTTTACTACACAACATGTATTTCAAAACTTTAGTTACTTTGTAGATTTTGATTTAATATTATCACAAAACATACCATAACCACTTCAACATTTCAGCAATTTTGAAAATAGCCGATCTACAAGCTCACAACGTGTCGCATCGACGCATTGTGAGCTTGTAGATCTGCTATTTTCAAAAGACTTGTATATCATTTATACATTTGAAAACCTATGAAATGGGACATTCTGCATAAAGAGTACTTTCTACATACAAGTACATTTTGACACCAATTCTTTTGTACTTTTGTAAATGTTGAATTCCGGAACTTTTACTTGTAACAGAGTATTTCCACATCACAGTATTGATACTTTTACGTAAGTAAAAACTGTGGGTACTTTTTCCATCACTGGATATTGGGTGTGTGTTTGTGCCTTAAATGTACATAAATGCAGCAACACACGCATGACTACTTTCCAAACGGTACCTTGGAAAGGTGACAGGTCAACGTCAGCCCAATTATAGCTGCTGGCGATACGGCAGCTTTCTTTCAGTGCATCCAGATTGGGGTACCAGTCAGAGGGCAGACCTGCAGGCGCACACATCAGTTTAGTTTAGTTTTAATAGCACAGGATCCTCTGTAAAAACATCTAACACAGGGTTCCCCAATAGGCGGCCCGCGGGCCATTTGCGGCCCGCGGGGGGCTACTGTCTGGCCCACACCAACCCCAGTAATAATGGTGGTATAAGAGCAGCAACAACACTAGTATATCGTCATTGTCGGGTGGAAATTTCGTATCTCCAAATTGTTGGAGGCTGTTTTCACTAGTTTAAATCATTTTTAAAATGATAAATTCAAAATGAACGGTTTTGGACATACAAGATTTTCACCCGACAACGACAAAAACTGTCGCTGGAGTAGCGGGAACGCCACCGTCGCCCCCTGCAATGTTGTGGCCCTCGGCTTGGTACCCTAGACATAATTCGGCCCTTGGGGAAAACTAATTGGGGAACCCTGATCTAACACAATGTCAAATACAGCAAGCTGGTCAGGCTCCAGACCAGAAAACAGTACTGGGTTTTGGCCACCAGGAGGAGCCAGTTGACCCTGCAAAGCCCTCCTGTACTTCCAGCCTCTGAATGCAGCATGGCTTTGTTCTCATTACTGGAATAAAAACCCGGCATAAATCAGATGATGATTTACTGTTCAGCGGCCAAGAGACTAGAACTCAATACCGTCACGCACAGCAAATGATCCGTGCTGATCCCCGACCCAATCCAAATGCGACTAACAGGGTTTTCTGTGTATTCCTAGTACACGGCTTATGTATGTTTGTGTGCATGTGTGTGTGTGTGTGTGTGTGTGTTTGAAACAAACAAGGTGAGAGAATGAGGGTGGTGAAGGTGGGAGGTGCGGAGGAAGAGGAGGTGAAACAGGAGGAGGAGGAGGATGGAAAAGCAATGTGATGAAGGCTGCCTGGACAGGATCCGGAGGAGTGTCGGAAGGGGCGAGCACTTGGGTCTTACCTGCGTTGCAGGCCATCTGTTGCTGGGCAGGATGGGGCTGGTGGGAGAGGCTCTGGTGTTGCTGTCCGTGCTGGGAGGGATGTTGGCTGTGCTGCGCGTGTTGCCCGGGGTGTGGCGCGTGCTGGCCGTGGGACGGGTGCTGCGACGGGTGCTGCCCGTGCTGCTGGGGGTGCTGGGAGTGTTGCGGGTGCTGTTGTTGGTGTTGGCTGTGCTGGGCGTGTTGGCTGTGCTGGCCGTGCTGGCTGTGCGGGCCGCCGTGCTGCGGGGGGATGTGCTGCGTGTGCGGGGAACCGTGGCCGGGGTGGGCCTGCTGGGCGGGGTGGGACAGGGGCACCTGGCCGCCGCCGCTGGAGTGGCTGTTGGGGTGGCTGTTGGGGTGGTTGTTGGACAGGCTGTTCTGGGTGCTGATAGTGCCACTGGGAGAATGCTGATAGGAGCAGGAGGTGTGGGTCTGCTGGGAGGAATCCGTTGGAATGCCCATCAGACCTGGGGAGCAGAGGAACAACACACACGGTTAGCTTCATGGGACGCTCTGAGTAGGAGACAAATTCAAGCGGTGCACTTTCAGTGCACGAGACGAAAAGGGAAGGAAGGAGATCCACATGCAAAAGCAATCAGTGGACTGAATGTGCATTCACGTCTTCCAATAAGAGGATGAGGACTTCACTTGTACCCTTTTGAGCAGTCCTTCAACGTTTTCAGGCCAAGGACCCCTTAGTTGACAGAGAGATGAAGCAGGGACCCCCACAACCTTGTCAAAGATTCCATATCGTTTCATTGTTTGCCAGAACAATCATAAGGGTATTTTGGATTCATGTCAATTTGTGTTTTCAGATATTTAACCACTTGAACTGTCAATACTTCTCCCCTCTACACCAAACAAACCTCTTTGCCGAAAATAGCCGATCTACAAGCTCACAACGCCTCTCAGCGCGAGGCGTTGTGAGCTTGTAGATCTGCAATTTTTGGCCAAAGTTCTCAGAATCTGGTTAAGAATTTCTTTTTCTTTTCTATCACACAAAGATTTGGAGGACCCCCTGTAGTAACTCTGAGGACCCCCTAAGGGTCCCGAACCCCCTGTTGAAGACCCTTGCCCTACATACAGATCTTAGTTGACTGGAGTCCCCCAAGGGTTTATACTAGGCTCCCTCCTTTTTTCCTCTACACTAAATATATTTGAGAAAAAGAGACAATATACAATGCACAAACTCACAACGTGTTGCATAGAACCCAAACCATATGAATTCTGGTGCAGGGACGGCTAGGGTTCATGTGGTTAAGGAGCTCTTCCCTTGAGACAGACCAGCTGCCATTTTGTTGCACGTAGTTCAGGGAATGACTCAGCATCACTTGTGTCTCTGAGGTTCACATGGCTTAGCCACAGCCTCCTCCTCTCCTCTCCTCTCCTCTCCAGATAGAAAACAACTCTGTCTTTCACAATTGCATTGTATCGATGCCGTTTCTGAACATGCACGGCTGCTGCTAGCATGAACATCTGCAAACCCAGCAGCAATCATTTGCATGTGGGGGGGTTCTTAAGAGGCCCTGTCCTTCATGGGTTTGGCACGGTAAACCTATTTCACTGGAGTGCTTTTAGAGCTGACTCCAGCCCCGCAACCTCCGCAATCGGCACATAACACGCACTGCAGGGGTGACAAAGGTGCATCTCTTATCAGCACAGAAAGCCCATTGTCCAACTGGGGAAATACAGAAAGCAATTAACGCAGCCCCAGAATAATAATGCGAGCTCATTACCTATTATCAAAGCCAGTGAATTAGCTCACTGTCTACAGCGGCAGAGTGTGAAATCCTCTCGCTCGATTATTTACGCTTTTTAATTGCTAGGGCTTGTCTGACTAAGAGATTTTACTTTTATGCACATAAAAATGTAACAACTTTCAACTAATGAAACATAGATAATAGATTAAAGGCAGAGGAAATACTTTGAAAATATTAGCATTGAAATACATTTGATTTGTGAAAGTAGGTTATACAAGGAAGGCTTTGTCTACTCATAAACCGCTTGTCAAGTGCTCTTTGGTTATCAGTCAATCAGATTACAAAACAAAAAGCATTTAGGTCTAAAATGGACTGGCTGGCTTTTGGAAAAGCCGCGCTCACCCCAGCCCTATGCAATACATCATATGAACTCACCATCAATATGAAAAATGAGCTCCAATCTAGCAGATTTACTGAGGTTTGAAGCTGGATGTGACCTCTTTTACTCATCTAATGAAATGCAGCCTACATGCAAAAAAACTGATTTCATGTTTAGAGCAAAAAATGAAAAGCAGGATGAATTACGTATTAATTCTAACAGAACAATTTATTATCTGCAGTAACTCCCCCCCCCCCCACCCCCACACACACATCCCCGACTAAAATATTAGACACATGAACTCTGAACGTGCAGCTCGGAATGAGCCTGTCCTTGCGGGGGTGGCCACGGACCATGTAAATACCCTATATAGATTTGCACTGCAGGCCAGCCAGCCTATTGAATAACTACTCATTGAACTCAGCAAACTTAATTAGTGCCTAAAGACTCCAGCTGCTAAGACCAAACCAGCATTAGGATGGAACTCATACGGAGTAATCCAGTTCCAGCAACAGGGGCGTCACAAGGGGGGTGGGACTGAGTTACTAGGGCCCAAGGTGGAGGGGCCCTAGTAACTTTAGCTATTGAAAAATAGCAGATATAAAAGCAGAGTGCCGCGCTGCGAGCTTGTAGATCTGCTATTTTTGAAAAGTCTGGAAAATGTGTGAAAATATATGTATTTTTATTTTTTAAGTGAACATTTGTAACTCAAATGTTGCTTCTGGGGGGTCGCTGGAACTAAATATTTTGAGATGGGGTCCGTGGCCAAATAAACATGAAAAAGTTTGAGCACCAATTACATAGAAACATAGTTTTTTTTTTTTTTTCAAAAAACCTTAGAAGGATTTGAAATATTCAAAGATTTTCAAGATTTTTCAAAAATAGCAGATCTACAAGCTCACAGCGCGGCATATCTGCTATCTTTCAATTGTTAAAGCACAGGGGCCCCACAGTGAATCCTTGTATCCAGGGCCCAGAATTTGGTGCGACATCCCTGTCCAGCACGTTCCCTCAACAATAAAAGGAGCCAGTACAGCTCCGTCTCTGGTAAAGGGGTAAGGACACTCACCCTGTTGGCTGAAGGACTGCTCAAAGACAGACTTGTAAAGGCTGCGGAAGGAGGCACTGAGATCTTCAAAGTCGGAGAACAGGAGCTGCTTGTCCCGCTCTGGCATGTTGTACTGGGGCTGCGGGGGCTGCTGCAGACTCATGGACTGAGACACAGGTTCTGGGTGACTGCTCACCTAATGAAGGGGGGGTGGGGGGTGGAGGGAGACAACATGACAAAGCCATGTTAAAGTAGTATGTAAAACAGGCGATTGTGACGTTTAACTAGGGCTGAGCAATTAACCGAAAATAATACTGAAACAGATATTTAGAACCAATAACCAACTTAATCTTGCTAATGCACAGCAGATGGGTCAAATAATCTACTTTATTTTCCTATAGCAATGAATGGACAAAAAAAACAAAAAACAAAAAAAAAAAAAAAATATATATATATATATATATATATATATATATATACGAAATGAATTACCCTGTATTATTTGTTGTACAATGGTGGCATGCAAAAATAGCTTGCAGTGCGTTATGAGCTTGTACATCTGCTATTTTCACTATTAAAAAAAATTAGAGCCTAAAATGAGTTAAGTGCTAGTTAAGTGACTAGGATACCAATTAAAATACATCAACGTTGATCAAACCTAGCATCTGTCTAAACAACATGCTACAATATATGTCTATCTAAACACGCATAACATATGTGAACAAATAACCAACATACATTTGCCTAACATAACTAGTACCAAAAATAGTCCCAATAAAAAGAATCACACCCAGTGTAAAGTGAGCGGTGCTATTTATGAGTTAATGTCATTAAGCGTCCCTCGAAGCTTGGCCAATGTGGGATGAGGAGGGACATACATACAGACACAGGACATACATGTATATACAGACAAAGCCAGCTGTAGGAGCGGTTAGCACTGCTCAAAAAAAGTAATACAGGGAATGAGGAATGCTAATGGGGGTGATTTTCTATTTTCCAGTCAGTCAAAACAATGACTACAACACATAAATCTGTGTTTTCTAAATCAAATAAAGCCGCTACAGTGCCCTACAACACATTCTCAGACGGCTGGGAGTGCCACTAATGAATAAAGAGTAATGTAATCGCCATTTAATTTAACACAGTCAACGTTCATTTCAGCTGAGAGATATGACCACACACTGTACATACTAAGAAAACAAGAGAACCACAACGTAATTCTTCAAAGCAATGCGATGAATGCAGCAGTCTTTTAAGGAGCAAATCGTGTACCTTGTCGTTTGTCCAAAGAGGTGACAGTAACTCTTGTGAAGAACATTGGGAGGACTTTGACAATAATGGGGTCGTGCGGCTCTTGCCGCCTCGGCTCGCATAGTATTAAGAGAGCAACTCAAATGGACACAAAGTCAATACTCAGGTGGCCTAGCAAAATGTATTTAAAACAAAATCAATATCAACACTTTGTACAAATAAGCATCCATTTACGCATGAATTTGTGTGGGTGATCAATATTGTCATGTACTAGCTCTGCGAGTGGGCAAATGCAAGAAGCATTCCCCTCTAGCGATAAGGGTCAGTAATATCAAATCTAACATGGGCAAAGCAGTGATGTCGAAACCTTCGTGATTTCACAACCGTCCGTGAGGGCCTCAACCGTGTTCACCTTGCCATTGGCCTGGTAGTGGTACGAGAAGACAGCACATGCCATTTCATATCTTGGCACGTTTGGAGCCCTGGATGTGGGCAGACTGTCTAAGTGCAGGGCTACGGTCTGGCTTGGTGGAGTGAAGAGGCAATAATAAAGCCGGAGTGTCTGCTGTGAGCCGCCGCTTCTGCTGTTGAGAGAGAGCACATCCATCAGGCTGGGCCGATCGATGCCCAGCGCCTGGAGCAGAGAGCACTCTAGGATGCGGGGAGGACCACACCAAAGAGGGGGCATCTCTGGTGGGAGGACATCAGAGGCAGCGCTTCTCTTTGTCTGGCTTCCAGGAGCGTGCGCATCGCTCCGTTTCCCTTAGCCCCCCCCTCCCACCCCTCTGATGTTGCACTCCAATGCAGGCCCGCCCTGATCCCTTGGTCTGCTGCTGTCTATGGCTGACTCCATCTGAACAGACCCTCCTGGGGCCTGTGCAACGTTAATAGCAGTTGTTGGCTAGCGTATGCTCGTAGAATGGATTGTGTAAATTGCATTCTGGTACGGGCAAATTAGCTGCTCCTGCCATGAATGAATGCAGTAGGGCTGGGCGAGATGGACAACATCATATATCACAATACGTTTCACCAGATACCTCAATATAAAAATTGTTACAATATCGTATTGTGACGACATACATTTTATCTGTCAAAGACCTTCATAAAAAGCTAAATAAAAGAGAAAGAGCTTTTGAGCCTGTAGATCGGCAATGTTTTGCTAATTTGAAAGTAGAACAGAGACAAAACTTATACCATACCGTATCACGATTGGTAGCATCATACAGTATCACAACAATATCAATAAAATATTGATATTACTGCTCAGCGCTAGCATGTAGCATCCACAGTGGTCTTACCGGTGTGTAGCTGTGCACGCTGCCCACACTGTTGAGATTGACGGACGCCAGACTCTGGTCAGACAAGCTGTTGTTAAGGCTGCTTCTGGGGCTGTCGCTGCCTTCCTGGTCTGTGTTGTACAACGCCACCTGAAATAAATAAATAAATGCCTTCATTAGTGTTCATTCTCACATGCACACGCACACTAGAGCTGCAGCTATGCGTACACACACACACACACGCACGTGTGCACGCACGTGCGCACACGCACACGCACGCACACGCACACGCACACGCACACACACACACACACACACACACACACACACACACACACACACGCTTACTACCTCCTGTGCAGCCATTGTCAATCCCCTGGCACGCTGTACACATGCATTTCAAAGTGCACACACACACACACACACACACACACACACACACACACACACACACACACACACACACATGCAATAATAAGCATGTTCTTATGCCTTATACAGTCATTATCATACTGATAGTATGTCAGCATTTCTGTGGAATAATGGATTGGGGAGGGGTAAAAAAAAACAGTTAGGAATGCAACATTGGGCTATACTTAACCGACGTAATTGGGTATGGGAATTTAATGCCTCTGCATGAGTGCGTAGCGCATGAATCAACTTGCCGTAATGGCTGGCAGAGTGTTTTTTTTTTTGTGTCTCTCTTTCTTTTCTTTTCTTCCTGAGAGGTGACAGGGTGTTTGGGAGTCCTGGTACGTGAGGCTGAGCAGACAGACAGTCAGTCAGTGACCCCTGCTGAACACGATAAGTTAGCGCCGGTGGTGAGAGATGCACCCCGTGACTAAAAGGTCACACAACCGACGGTGTCAGACACATCTGCTCGTGGAGTGCAAATCGGTTTGGGACAGCTCTAACAAAAGGTCTTCGGTGCACCCGAGACGCTGACCTTTCAATATTAGCTTGTGAAAAAAAAAAAAAAAAAAAAAAACGGAAACAACCAAGGCACATCAAAACAACATTGTTAATTATGCACAAAAAAAAAAAAGGCTCAGCCATTCCCACCCTTCCCAAATAAAGTAGTGCCTCACAATTAAGACAATAGGAAGAAGAACAGTCTGGATTAATTAACCCATTTAGGCCTAGAATTATTGAATGCTTTAACCAGTGAAAAATAGCAGATATACAAGCTCACAGCACGGCACCGAGTGCCGCGCTGCGAGCTTGTAGATCTGCTATTTTTGAAAAAGTCGTGAAAATGTGTGCAAATCTTTGAATATATGTATTTTCAAAGCGAACATTTGTAACTCAAATTTTGCTTCTGGGGGGGTCCCTGGAACTAAATATTTTGAGATGGGGGTTGTTGGATAAGGATTGATTGATATCAATATAAAATTACATTTTAGTGTTAGACAACACTTTCAGTTTTAAAAGTGTCAAGGTTATTTTGTTTTGATCTAATAACTAATTACACGTGACGAGATGTCTCCACTCCAGGTCTGTACAAAGATGTTGACCAGGGAAATGATATCTCAATAAATGTCAGACTGCCCAGGACATTGGATAACGCCAAAGACATATCTGACATTTGTCCTTCTTACTACTGGGCCCAACTACACGAAAACCTCTGATGTCCATTGTTATGTTTAATTGTCCAATCATAATGTGACTAATGTATTCTGTAACTCCATATATCGGTGAAGTTATGTTTTGTATAGGCAGAGAAACAACGATGGGTGATTTTGTTGTACTGTACTTGCATACTGTACAATTTGAACTCTGAACTATTCTTTCAATTACAACTGACAGAAAACGGAATTACACTGGTGTGGACTCATTTCTTGTGTGCGAGTACTTTAATATATTGGGGAAAACTGTCTTCATATGGAATATAATAATCTTACCATCAGGGGTCCGTGGCCAAATACATATAATTTTGGGGGTCCTTCACATGAAAAGGTTTGAGAACCGCTGACATAGTAGTCTTTCAAGAATAGACTGACTGAGCTCCAGTTAAGTGAAAAGGACCTTTTCTTTGACGATGGCTGGCCAGATTGCTGACATAGAAACATAGGTTTTTCAGAAAATCTTAGAAGGATTCAAAAGACACTTATAGAATCGGGTCAAAATTCGAATGATACACATTATGTGTACCCGTTCCAAATGGATTAATATAATGAGCTCCATAGAGAATAGACACATGTGGAGGGTTATTTTTCCTTGTTGAGTGCAAGGATGAGTGGTACGGCAACGGCGGCGGTGTGACTGTACACTGGCAGTTTGAGATCAGTGGTCACATAGGCGTGCGTGCGCCTGTCTGTGTCTGTCCGTCTGTCCTTGGCTGAGTGTGCCCGCAGCTCAACATGCTGAGTGGAACAGGCCAGGTTCTGTGATCAGCACGACAATACAGCAGCAACAGCAACAGTAGCCCTCAGGCGTTTAAACCACATGAACTCCACAGCGTCCTTGTTCTGGGCAAGGCATAATAGGCAAGAATTTAGCAGAAATGGCAGCTCTACAAGTTCGCACTGTGCAGTCAGCTTGTAGATTGGCTATTCTTTATAGATTCGGCGGCCAAATGGGTGACATGAAAACGTTTGAGAACCACTGGTTTCAACTGGGACCGGGCCCAGCCCGACACAGAAAAACCTTTTTTTCTGTGTTTTAATAGAAGACATTTGTAAGAATCGGAAACGGATGAAAATTTGCCTTAGCTAACTCCGGCTGGTTTACACTGAGAACATATGTATATATTCCTTGCAATATGTCAATATCTCTGTGTTCATGAACTGGTACTGTCCTGTCTAAATAAACAAATAAAGTAAAGTCAAGTAAAGTAAAGTAAGAATCGGCCACAGGTCAATGGGTTAAGAACCACTGGTTTCAAGTGTGTGCGGCCCTGCCCGGTGCCACAGACAGGGCACTGGGCTGCACTGCTAGAGCAAAGGCCTGTGGTTGGTTGCTGCTAAGGCAATACAGCCTGCTGCTGCTGCTGCTGAGGCAACGTCGGGGACACTGGGAAAGCCAGACTGTCCAACTTCCCTCTTCTGACGTGACTGAGCGGGTGATTAGCAGGCTGGCTCACTAGCCAGCCGGACACTCACACGCCGAGCCAGCCAGCCAGGGCATCCTCCAATCCCACTATGATAATAATAATGGAACTGGGGCTGCTTACAGCACTCTGATGAGACTGAGATGCAGCCATTTAAAAGAAAACACAAACAAACAAAAAAAGAGATGGCGGAGGGACGCTGAATCCAGGCAATGTTGTGTAAGGAAGAGTGGGGGAGGGGGAGGAAAGAAGTATGTTTGAGTGTGTATGTGATGTGGTGGGGTAAGAGAAGCTCATTAGTCGACTGTAGCCTTCCACCACTCAGTGTGGGCTTGGCTCCAGTGTTCATTAGCGTGAAGGGGGAACTCAATGAGAAGCTAAGAACGAGGGCTTAGGCATAGTCTGAAAATCAACCCGACAATGCTAATCAAAAACAGCGCACCGCAGAAATATAAATGTTATGTGTAATGAACTCATAAAAGGGCCTTTTAGCTGTAAGTCTCCCACCGCAAAATCTATTTTTACCCACCCCTCATCCATAAAGTGTGATCATGTCAAAAACCTCGCTGCTCCGCGGTTTTGCCTTGCGTCGTAGACCCTACGGTGAAGACGCCCACTTGAGCGTGCTCATGCACAGATTGAACACCCCAGTCATGTCTCACCCACGTACGCGGTGGGCAAGCACAAACATATGACACATGCCCGTGTGTCCACATGTACGCCACCCGCACACTCAAGTATATGCACCGTGCACGCATAACACACAGACAGTCACACACACATGCATGCAAGCATGCTCACACAGGCAGAAGCCCCTCCATGGTAAATACTATGTACGGTGTTAGTTAGCAGGCGAGCGAGAGTGGATGTTGCTATTCTTAGCGGTGAATCGAGTAAAAAGCCAGAGGTGTCTTTTACATGGGGGCCTAATCTGTAGCATGAGACATGGATTATGAAATCAAAGTGAGATTGGCCCAGGTGTCTCCAACAATGGCAGCCAGTGTTCAGCAGAAGCCAAGCTCGTAGGATTTCAACAGACAGAGCGAGAGAGACGCGAGGGATAAAGCATCATTTTTGAAATTGTCGTACGATAGTAAAGCTTGCTGAAAATGACTCGTTTTCACGCGAAGACTTCCAGGCGAGTGTCCCTGTCATATGAAAAAGTATAAGTCCACCACAGTTAACTACGGCATCCCTTGAACCCTATTTTGTACATGTAATTATAGGCGAGATCTTTCAAAAACATTCAAGATTTTTGTTCAAAACATTTATTGAAAATATCTGATCCACCAGGCCAGGACCCAACATATCGCACCACAATGATGTGCTATTTTTATAAAATAGGGGCTTAAGTGGTTAAGATGGCAGAAAAGACCAGGCAACTCCTCAGCAAACACGCTTCCTCCCTCCGCACCCTCCCCCCTCCTTCATCATCACACTCCAGTGCCAGTGACTTTCATCTCATTCACGTTAAGCACGGGGCTGCCTCCTAAAAACAGCCTGTGTGTACAGAAAAAAAGAAAAGAAAAGAAAGAAGGGTAAAAAAAGAAAAGCTGTCTACGTGAGAAAGGCTGCGAGAAAAAACAAAAAAAGGCAGGAGGAGGATCTTCCGAGGAATGTCCGACAGCAGAGAGGAAGAAAAAAACCCTCACTGGTTCAGTAGGCCTCCTGCCACCGTCTCCCATTGGTCGGCTTCGTAAGGCGGGAACGGGGGAAGAGGGAGAGAAAAACAGAGAGAGGGAATTCCTGTGGCTTGGCACGGTGCACTGAGAGAGGCGGGGCCTGTAGTGTGTTTACTGTGACAGTGTAAGACAGTGAGAAACAAGCCCTCTCCGAGGAGCCCGGGCCTCGGCTCTTGTATGCTATTCCACTTTTGTCTTCCGTTGCACTTCGCCACGGCAACAGCGTTTTTGTCACAATCAACAGAAACACAAAGGAAACAATTTTTATAAAACAACGCGTTTACTTTCCATAAACATGCACCGTACACTACACACCACACACACACGCGCGCGCGCGCTGACATAATTCCCTATCAACCGTGATACAGCCGACAAGTTCAGAAGTTGTTTATTACAGTTCAATTTTCTGCTACCGACTCCTGTGATTTGGAAAATTACAATGACTTGAGTTACTGAATGGCAGAAGTCCCAGTTCAAGACTCTGAGGTTAAAAATAAAAAAAAATCTTTACATTAAAGCTTCTTTATACATTCCCTAAAATTAATGCTTTAGCCGGCACTTCTTTGTTGTGGTACAGTAGCAGGCCTGTCAGTTTGCCTGTATGTCATACTCTATACCAGGGGTCTTCAACAGGGGGTCCAGGACCCCTAGGGGGTCCACAGAGCTACTACAGGGGGTCCTCCAAAAATGTGTGATAAGAGCTTTATTTATTTTTTACACTAACCACTTGAACCCTAGTATCCCTATTCTGTGTGGAATTAGCCAAGAATAGACGATCTACAAGCTCACAACGCGCGAGGCGTTGTGTTGTGAGCTTGTAGATCTGCTATTCTTGGCATAGAGGTTTGGTGTAGAGTCAAAAGAAAAGAAGACTAAGTATTGACGGTTCAAGTCGTTAAATGTCTAAAAATACACATTAAACCAACAAACAAGTCTAATCTGTCTCAGAAATCTATGAAAATGTTTAATCTGCAACACAATTTTATACAATATGTAGTGGGGGTCCCTGCTTTATCTCTCTCTCAGCTAAGGGGTCCTTTGCCTGAAAACGTTGAAGACCCCTGCACTATACTATAGTCCAAAAACTGTATACTTTAAAAAAAAAAGTGAAATAGTGAAAATAGCAGATCTGCAAGCTCACAGCGTGCCGCGAGCTTGTAGATGTGCTACTTTCACTACTTTTGTGCAAGACTCTTGTACAGTATGATGAAGTAGGGTATTCATTTACGGGAAAAGAAACATTTGAAACTTGGAGATACAAGGTTTCTGCCTTCTATATGGAGCTGTCACTCACAATATAGAAAACGCACGCGGGCACAAACGCGGGCGCACACACGCACGCGCACACGCGCACACACACACACACACACACACACACACACACACACACACACACACACACACACACACACACACACACACACAGAGCACTGTACTTACGTACTCCATACTGAGAATAGGAATTCTCAGCACCTCCCATACAAACACACACACACTTCAAAACCCCTCTTCCCATGAACGTCACTGTTCATTCTAAGGCCAGTTTTCTTTTCTATTTCTTTTTTCAAAGCTTGCAGCAAATGAATAAGCGACTCTTGCAAAGCGCTCCAGAGAGCTGGCCCCACTGGGCCCAGAGGATGAGGGCTTAAGGTAAAAAGGCTTATTTGAATTTCTATGCAGCAGCTTCTCGCTCAGCTTTTAGACAGATTGAAAAAATATATATACATTTATATAATAATAATAAAAATAAAAATAAATAGGCTACAGAATGCGGGACAGAGCTGTCGACAGGGGTGCACTGCTCACCTGTAGCACCCAGATGTTACAGTTAAACGGGGGGGCGCTCACTTGTAGCGCTGCGTTGTTATGGTCAACAGGGGCGCTCACCTGTGGCACCGCAGTGTTATGATTGACAGGGGCGCTCACCTGTGGCACCGCAGTGTTATGATTGACAGGGGCGCTCACCTGTGGCACTGCAGTGTTATGATTGACAGGGGCGCTCACCTGTAGCGCTGTGGTGTTATGATCGTCAGGGCCGCTCACCTGTAGTACCGTAGTGTTACGGTTGACAGGGGTGCTCACCTGTAGCGCCCGTGGTATACAGTTTACAGGGGCACTCACCTGTAGCGCAGAGGTGTTATGATTGATAGGGGATGCGCCCACGTGTAGCGATGCGGAGTTATGATGGACAGGGGCGTTCACCTGTAGCGACACGGTGCTGTGATTGAGGGACGCTCACCAGTATCACAGAGATGTTATGATTGATAGGAGTTATGCCAGACACAAAAGCATGCAGCGTAGCTAGCTACAGTACACGACTGCAAGTTTCGTCTCTCCCACAAAAGGTGAGAGCAGAGAGAGCTCCCACGTGTGGGTGTGGGAGTATCCTGTTGCAGGTGTGCCAGCCAGGGTGTGTGTAAAGTCTATCTTGTTGCAGAAAAGGCCAAGTGTCGGCGCACAGGCGTCATGTTGCCATGTGGATCACGGTTGGAAAGAGCGCGCCGCCCGCTGCTGCAAGGAAAAACAAAATCTGCCTTGGCTGAGAAGGTGCTGCAGTGCAGATAGGACTCGGAGAGAGCGTTTCGGTGTGGGCTGCACTGCAACAAAGCTTTAGGCATGCAAGTGTGTGTGTGTGTGTGTTCTTTTGGTCTTTCGCACACACGCACGCTTTTGTGTGTGTGTGTGTGTGTGTGTGTGTGTGTGTGTGTGTGTGTGTGTGTGTCTGTAGGGAACGGTGCTGTAGGTGGTTGGAGAAGTGGGCGGGGTCAAGGTGCAGCTGGTGTAACCAGGTGTGCGCTGGAAGTGGAAGCTTGGTTTTTGTGAGTACCTTGTTAGTCACAGTGTTGATTGCCAGCGTTGGAGAGGCACTTCCAGAGATCATACACTCCATCCCCAAAGACTCAGACTCCAGGCTGTATGGTGTGGAAGCCTGTGGGATGGATGGATGGGGGGAAGGGGGAGGGGGAGGGGGGGGGGACGTTGAGAGACAGAACAAAAAATAAACACCATTATCCAATTATCAAATATACGATAGATCTCACAGTAGGTGCAGCAGGAATGGTGGGAGGTGGGGGAGGGATTCCATGGACAAGTATGGTTTTATGTACATGAGAGGGAGGCATACTGTACCTGTCTACAGACTGCATAAAACGCACTGTAGGACAATTTATGAATAACAATAGAACAGCACCACCTTTATTTAGGTCACATTTGAAGTGTGTACATCCCCCCCCCCCCCGCCCCCAACACACACACACACACACACACACACACACACACACACACACACACACACACACACACACACACACACACACACACACACACACACACACACACACACACACACACACACACACACACACACACACACACACACACACACACACCCTCCCTTCCTCGCAAGCGCGGGTGCACGGTCGAGGGGAGATAACTCCGCCATGCCCGTCTCCCCAAAACTGCTTACTGTAAGAGGATTGACTGCCAACAATACCATTTTTTAATTCATGATAAACATAAATGAGATTTCACAAACTCTCAATTTCAATGTCTGAGACTCTTAATGGAATGCCTCATAGGCAGACGGCGTCTGGAGAGAAGGCTGGTGATGGTGTGTGAGCGAGCGAGCGAGCGAGCGAGCGAGCAAGCGCGCGCGTGTGTGTATCTATAAAGCTATACCTGTGAGGTCCACAAGTCCCCACGTGTACGGTAGAATTAGAGATACTAGACATTGTGAGGACAAGAGACATGGTTGTTTTACGGTTAATGCATATTTGTAGAGTCTGACTTACAATTAGGACAAATATTCATGTTGTTGTTATGGTTAGGATTAAACATTTAGAGATTAGGGATTGGAGTTACAGTAAGAGTTATGCCCAATCTATACCTTGTTCGCTGATGTCATGCACCAAACAATTGCAGATCTACTAGCTCTACAATTGTACATCTACTCTTTTTGTCTTTAGGCTTAAGCAAAAAATCATAAAGCGCCATCCTAAAATGTTGAGGTCCTCACAAGTATAGAAATACAAATTTGTGTGTGTGTGTGTGTGTGTGTGTGTGTGTGTGTGTGCGTGTGTGTGTGTGTGTGTTCATGTCTGTCTGTCTGTGTGTGTTGGGTGGGTGTGTGGAAGCTATATCACACAGAATCCTCACTCCTCACTTTAGCGCATTCTTTTTTAGTCGGGCTACACATCAGAGGAGAGACGCGGTCTGATTTGACGTCGCTGTAGCACATTAGGATGCAATATGCATGAAATTAATGTACTTTCAACCTCTACGTCTCTCTCCTTACAACGCTGAAGAAAGAGACGCCGCCGCGGTGCGCTGGTGACTGCCGCTGCGTTGCCATGAACAGGGAGCTTCTGGCCCGTCTCCGTCACGCCTGTGTGTGTCACTGACGCGTTGCGTACACGTGTCGCGTGCGTTGAGTTTAAATGATGAGCGTGAAAGTGTGTGCCTGTGTATGTGCACAATGTGTGCGTGTGGTTGAGTGTATGAGTAGTGGTGATAGGCGTGTATACAATGTAAACGCACGCACCTATAACACTAAATATATTCCAAGGAATTAAACGTAGGTGTTTACGTGGGTGGAAAGAACAGGTTCAGCATAATAGGTTATTACAGTAAGTTAGTTAAGGATGCAAGAACCAAGTATTTTTCTGACCTAATTCATGCCAATAAACACAGCCCTAGAATTGTATTTAACACTGTTGACAGGCTCTTAAACAAGATCAATTTTAAATGTGTAAATCTTCAAGTGAAGACATTTTAATGGTTTTTCTACTGCGCCAGCCAAGCCATGGTCATACAATGCCAAATTCAGGACACTCATGGACATACACACAGTATACTCAAAAGCCCACGGACGAATTGCACACCTGCGAGATGAATTATTGTCCATGGCATGGAGTTTATGTTATCTATCGTCTCTTTTTATTAAGAAATTCATGAAACCGTGTGGGCAAATTAACGTTAGCTACATCTTGTTAGTGGTGTTTATTAAACAAAAGCGCTATGTTATGCTGGCAGCTGCCATGACTGATAAACTAAAATTATAAAGTGCCTATCATTAAGTGGCCGTTTAGCTTATTTGCAACAAGTGGAGCATTTGAATAGCACCACCCCACTGATCATGATCTTTTGCTGCCCGCTCGACAATAAAGTGGGTTGTGTGTGGGTGAATTACAGTATGGGTGTTTATTAAACCAAGGCATTGTTGATTATACGTTTTGTAAATGAAAATTCCTAAAATAGTTTGACAATAGTTTTTATTTCACATTACGGCTTTAAGAAACTAAAATATGAAATTAAACCTTTACTATGATATTCATATCTAAAATGCATGCATGACATTTGTACCATTTAAGCCCTTTGCACACAGGCACGTTTATCCGCACGGATAAAACGGACTATTTCATTTTTTAAAAAGAAAACAATGATTCTCTACGACCTCATACACACTGGATCCGAATTAGCCGTGCGACGAGTGGCTGTGTGGCTGTGCGTTTTTTTCTCGATTTGTCCGTCTTGTCGCGTGAAAAAAACTCGGTAAAAAACTCATTACTCCTTTTATGACTCCTTTTGGGATCCGCGGCACCGATTCCGCACAGCATTGCACACCAAATCCAATGCGTTTTATTCATGCAGCAAACGAAAAAAACGCAACTGTCCTGTGTGCAAAGTTTGAAGGTATCAGATCTATGACGTCTACTATGATACCAGTAAGACTCCCTAATCGAGAGATAAGCGACCGCCACGTCGCATACACAAACTTTAGAAGGCAACCTGCGCCCGCTGGCCAACCACATAGGCTCCGATGCCTGACGTGTGTGTCGCGGGTTCGAATCCCGATCCCGGCAACCTTTGCTGCATGTCACTCCCCATCTCTCTCCCCATTTCCTCTCCTAACAATAAAGGCATAAAAACCCCAAAACAAATCTTAAAAAAAAAAAAAAAAACTTAACCCCATAACGTACGACTTTAACCACATACACGTTGTGAGTTTGTAGATCAACTATTTTCAACAAAGAGAATTGTTTTTGTGTGGGAAAAAAAGGGGAGAAAAGGATAGAAAAAATGTAAGAAAAAAGGAGTAGACCTGGTCCAGAGCCCTGGGGGACTCCGGTCAACTAAGTATTGTATAATAGGGGTTAATTGTTAAGCCAGTTTACGCCAATCCTTATTAGTGATCTTATGTATTTCTGAGACTCGCATGAAACCATCTCTTGCCTTGTAAACTACTTCCAACACATCTACAGATGTGGAGGGTATAACAACAACATTTTTAATAGCTCTTCTGAATCTGTCCCTGGTTATTTTAAAACTACTTGTGTTCAGCCAAAAAAGAGACAAAGAAAGAAACATGGTCCGGACTCTACCATTTTGTAACAATTATAGTCAAATTTCTAAATTACCATTCATAAAAAAAGAATTCTGGAAAAAGAGTCTCATCAAAATGTCTGGCAGCTATGAAAGACAATAATATATCTGACTTATTAGAGTCACAAATTATCTTTTAATGAATGCAGACACTGATGATTGTTCCATTCTTGTTTTGTGGACTTTAGTAATGCTGCACTACTTAGGTACTAATATTCTATTTTACAGGGGGTTGGCACATCTGAATCTGCTTTATAGTTGTTTTACAACATATTTGACAATTATTTTTATAATTTATTTTATCAATTATTGGTGACCATGTTTCCCTCTACATTAGGGGTCGGCAACTAGGTTTGGCCTCGGGCCAATCTTTTTCTAAGGCATCAGAATAATGAAAGGCTAATTTAAGAAATGTATAGTAATTTATTTTTTGATGAACTGGATACAGAGAATGAATCGAAATCTAAGCGAATAGGTGGCATAATAAATGGCAACGCTTCCCCCTTTTACATTTGTGAATAGTAATTATGGACTAACCATGTAGCAGAGCCTAACTTAATTCATTCATTAAAGATTTTTTTGGGGTCTTTTCTGCCTTTATTCGTAGTTGAAAGTAGAGATTGACAGGAAAGAGGGTGAGAGAGATGGGGAGAGACATGCAGCAAACAGGACCCGAACCCACCATGCACTTTCAGGCCACCCCGGAGCCCAAGCCACCAACTGCACCAAGCCACGGTAAAAGGCCAAATACTTGTGTTCACTGAGGGTTTTGCTATGTATACATTTGTTCTGTTTAACTCATTCTGTGCCAATCACGCGTATACACGTGATATATTAGCGCATCCCACAGTGCCAATCACGTATATACACGTGATTCAAAAAAAAAAAAAAAAAAAAAAATTTTTTTTTTTGAAAATTTTTTTTTGATTTTTTTTTTGGGACCCCATCAAAACTAGTGAACATGATTTCAATCGCGATTTTGCATGTTTAACCCCCATACAACCCCCATACAACTCAGGTAGCAGACCTCCAAGCTCACAACAGTGTAAAACATAATGGCTATTATCTCAAGAATGCCTGAACGGATTTCCAATCGGATTTTTTTGTTTGAAAGCTGTGAACAAACTGCACAAACCCACAACAATGCAATCCAGGATTGCATTGGATTTTTTAGAGCTCATTCTTCTCTGTTTTTTTCCCATGCATGAGGTGTGCAAGGTTTAATCATGGCTAAGTTGACGAAAATAAGGCTTTTAAAATGCTTGGTAGCCAATAGCTAACTTCAAGCTAACTTCATCCTCTTCCTGTACATGCACAAAGGAAAGTGTTTAGGCAAGTCATGGCTGCAGGGCTTCTGCATATACCAGCATATCTCTATGGGATTGTCTGTGGCACACTGTGGCCCCCTCTAGTGGTGAAAGGGTGGCATTAAATGAGTTAATCAACTGTCTAGCACAGCTGTGCCCAAAAGGTAGATCATGATCTACCAGTAGAACCCAAAGATCACATGACATGCCCCTAAAGATTTAAATACAAACACAAATATTTATAAGCAAAATCACAAACCCGTTTTCTGTGTATCTGTCACTTGAATTAAGTTCAAGAAGGGCCTCTTAGCTCCCTTCATGGCTTTTAAAGTAGGCAAATCCCATGCAATGATTTTGTTTTCAGTAAAGAAAAAAAAAACAGAAAATCTATCACTTCCATACAGAATGGGATGAAGACTTTTCCCTTACTATGTCCTTATTTTTCCCCTACTTTTTACAGTAAGTGTGTTTGTCTTATATGCAACGCCAGTGCCACTATTCCAAACCCCCTTAAGATACATTGTTTTTTGGGAAGGTAGATCATGTTGAGCTGCTCATTTTAAAAGTAGCTCTCAAGTCACAAAAGTGTGGGCACCCCTGGTCTAGCAGATATCAAAGACGAAAGATGAAAGGATGTAAAATAATTTCCTTCAATTTAACTATTGAGAAAACTAAAATTCTCATAATTGTCCCAGATCACTTGCATTCTCAAATTCAGTCATATTTCTTTATTAATAATTTATCCAGCTATGTCAGGTCTGTTGCTAAAAACACTGGTGTCTTATTTGAGTCCAGCCTAATAATCTTGTTTTTTATAATCTCAAGATATCAAGGATCAGATCAATTGATCAATACAGTTGTATATGCCTTTATCTCTTTTCACGCTTGACTACTGCAATGGTACTTTAACATGTATTAAAAACAAAATAGGCTTTTAAACAGGTCTAGTAGGAACAACTGACCTGAGCAGCTCAGGCTGATCAATTACATTCTTCTTTTAAAATCACTTCTACAAATGTACTTTCATCCAAAGGCCTCTTTAGGTGTATTATTGCGACCGTAGGTTACAGATTAGTATGTGAATGGTCACACTGTGGTTCGGGAGCGCTTCGCTGTTACTACGTGTCATCTTGTGATCATAGGACTTTCACATAACAAATAACTGAGTAAGCATGTTTGGGCTCTCACAGCATATCTCATATACAGTACATGGATCTCCATATATGGGTACCATACATCAGGGATACTCAAACTTCTGAACCAGTGGGCCACATTACAAAAATGTCAAGGGGCCACGGGCCAGTTGATAAAATGACATTATTTGATAACTTCTCTCTTTTATTTGCTTTATTTCCACATAAGACAAGTGCAATGTGCATTATTTTATGGCTTGGAAATCCATGTATATTCTGTCAGTGACACAATTTGTAATCAAAGTAATTTGCTACATTTTGCTCTCTTTTTAATACTTATGTGCAATTAGCATATTCCACACAAACACTAAAACAAACTAATGTACATTTGTCTGCTATTTGTCTGGGTTGATATCTGTCTGCCTGCTATCAAGAGGGATAACATTAGAGATGGCAAATCTCTCTTTGAATTGCTTCACAATGTTGCCCACATTCAACAGAAATGGCGTTTTACAGAAAATAAACTTAGAAATAGATACTTATGGCTAAGGAAAATCAAATAAAATCAAACAATCTAGCTACTTAAAATAGATTACCCAGACTGTTTAGCTACCAAATGGCTAATGATGCAGTTGTTAAGTAGAGCTACAGTACACCTCTAATTCATTTGATTACCTACAATGACGTTTTGGGTATGCTAATTAGTCAGACAGAGCCACTGGTAAAAAAAAAAGAAACGAAAATCGACGATTTCAATGGCCGCTTTCAATATGTTTTGGCCATTATCTCGGGAACGCAAGGTCTGCTCAGTTTAAAGCTTGTTGGATGCGTGACTCGAGGACATAAAAAAATTGTCCCGCGGGCCGGAAGTGGCCCGCGGGCCGGAGTTTGAGTATCACTGCCATACATCACTGGCCAGATGGACAAGAATTGGCGTGACCTCACATGTCGCCCTGAGGCGTCTTACTAGTAGGTGTATACTGTGTGCATGTGTGTATTTCATGTTTATCAAAAAACAGTCCACGAGTGTGTGTGTGTGTGTGTGTGTGTGTGTGTGTGCGTGTGTGCCTGCCTAGCCAGCACATTAAAAAGTGTCCTGTGTCCATCAGTAGCCTGTGGTCAGCTCCATGCACAGGGAGGAGGAGGCAGCGGGGGCCGCAGCACTGGGATGCCCCAGGGCCAGGTCAGTCTGAGCTCCAGCTCGCTAACGTTATGCTGGACCAAGACTCATCCATAATTAAAGGCAAAAGCTCTGCCGCTCAGAATAACCAGCGCGCGCAGCCTCGCCATTAATTGATGTTTGTTAAAAAAAATGAGCGAGGAATGCAACGTATGTAATGGCCGCCTCGGGCATAGTTTATTAATAAGGAGCCCACTTCATGACCAGCAAGCAGAGCTATACAGTACATGGAGCGAGAGAGGCAGTTACATAAAGTCTGGATATGAACTCCTACTGGGGGCCTGTAACACGAGGTAGGATGGAGGAGGGTGGAGAGAGATGATGCGAGATGTGACAACAACAACAACGTATATGTGAGAAGGCGCAGATGAGAAGTGGGGGTGGGGGCCGGGGGTGGAGAAAACAAGGAAAGAAGAAAAATAAAGTGAGGCTGAAACAGAACAGAAATATGCACAGGATGGGAAAGAAAAGAGACAAGGTTCCAAGGTACTGTAGCAGAGTACGAGAGAAGACAATAACAGGAGAACGTATGAGGGATAATAATGAGAGGGATTGTTTCTGTTAGAATCGAAACAGACTTCTCTGCCCCAGACTCACCCGCTCTCCGGATCGTGGCCTCTTCTTCGGCCGAGTGGGCAAGGAGTCCTCCTTTGGGTTGGTGTCAATGGCCCAGTAGGAGCCCTGTAGACAGGAGAGCGAACCAGTGAGCTCAGTTCACAACAGGATAGATTCACACTACAAAGGCAAATGACCTGGTATCACGGGGATGTTAGTATTGGACTGAGGGACTTCCCCGCTGGAAGGACATGACAGAGGAGGCCTCAGACTTTTCTTTGGCATCTATCTACGCTGCATAAAAGCTTTAGCTAATAATGTGCGCACTGCACTCCGAATGCACAGGTCTCTTCTGCTAAAAAAATGAATGCAGTCTGTCTTCCTAAACCCAAAGCTGTTAGTAGAGAGTTGAGTGTGTACTGTATGCAGTGTTGTATTGGTCGTGTCACGTGGGTACACGCCGCCCGAATTGTTTTTGAGCAGGAGCACATGCACGCACACACATGCATCGAGTTTAAAACAACCCTTAACTTTTACAAAAGCTGTAGTGTCACACCAGCGGCATTAACATATGCCTGGATGCAACTCCGGTTATTGTAGGTGTTAAGCGTGTGACGTCCCCCAAACATTAAATCATCAATAATAATAATGGATCGCATTTTTATAGCGCTTTTCCAAGTGCTCAAAGCGCTTTACAATGGTCCATTCATTCATACATACAATACAACACTGACTGTATGAGTGTGTGTTTGTGTGTGTGTGTTAGCAAGAGAGGCTAGGCTGCTCCTGAGTGAGTTTGTGCAGTACACACAGGCATTGAGATGAACTGCTAGTGGTGGTGGTGGTGAAATGCTAAGCCTCTCCTGAAGCTGGACTTCCTCAGCCCAGGGTAGTGTGCATGTTGCAGCCAGGGGTGAAGGCTCCTCTGCCGCAGACCCAGCAGCTTGGCAGGGCTATACAGCCCTGCCGTGTTGGCTTTCTTCTCAGGTCTGAGCTGGGCTAATCAAGGAGAGAATAGCTCGGGCTGGCTCTGGGGCTGCAGCTAGCAATTCCACACCCAGGCTGCATTATTTATCTCTGCATTCGGGCCCCATTTAATTTATTTTTCAATGGTGCTCCAACCCCCGAAGCCAAAAGCAACACAGCTTACAGTTGTTAAAAATGAGATTTTGAACCCCGAGGCCCTACAAGTTCAGAATTTTATTTTTAATATTTCATGCGACCCCCGATAAAGTCCCAATTGTCAAGAGAAAGTGAGATCAGGACCTATACAATTATTTCCTTAGCAGAGAGAATAATTGATATTTCCCAAAGAAAATACTCTGGGAAAAAGCTGAGGCCATCCAGCAATCCATTTCTAAAGTACTGTATTCTATACAATAACGGGTTGCTCACTCTTGTTTGGCCCACAGTTCTTTCTTTCTTTCCCTCATGTGGTTCAAGAAACACTCCGGATTTTGCCGTGCACTTGCATTCACAACCGCTCCAATCATTAAAAAGAGAAAAACCCAGGGCTGGCCTATATTCTTCAGGGGGCAAAATGATATGTTTTAATATTTTCAAGGCTTGGGGGTCAATTAACATTTTCCTTGGAGGGAGGAATTATTCACAGCGCAATCAAGCGGAGATGAAGAGACATTGCGTAACGATGTGAGGCTAGCGTTAAAATGCTGAAAAACCTCATTACGCAGCTTCCCCCATGTTCCTGACAAGGGTTTTTCAAGCGCCGGACGGAGGACGCGAACGAGGGCACCATTAAGGTGAGATGCAGAAGCTTGCACACGTGTGATCCGAGCGTGTCTCGGTGTTAATATTTAGCCGTTAACTGTTTCAATTAGGGCTCCTGGAGGCGACACAAACCCATGGCTGTTAGGAGAGCCAGGCAGGGTGACGTTTCTTTTAATTAGGCAAAAAGGGAAAAAAAATTAAAAGAAGATTCTTCCAAGTTCAACCCCCTGGGAGGGGAGTTTCTGCATTTCCCTGCCCGTCCCCCCCCAGAGACCTACTACCAGAAAAAAACAAACCCACATAAAGAGTTGTTAAATTATTCACAAATATACTGCATTATACTGTAGCAATGCCTAGTAGTGAGGCTATGGCGTCTGGTGCTGTAGTGAAATTACACTAAGCACCATGCAGCATTGAAAAACAAAACCTCTGCTGATTGTTAACACAACTTGAGCCCTTTTTTATTTGTTAGCAGTTTGAAAACAGTCGATCTACAGTCGATCACGATGTGTTGTGATGTGATGCATCACAAGGTTGTAGATCTGCTATTTTTGTAAAAACAAACTAAAAATATGTTTGAAAACATTTAGAAAATGTTCACCTAATAGTGACATGCCCAAAATAGTGACACCAGGGTTAATGTGGTTGAAGAACAACCTCTGAATGTAAACGAGAGCACTATTTTTTCAGTATAAAATCGGTATACATATAAACGCATATGTTGCGCGCTCTGTCTCCACCTTATAATTGCGCTGGTTATCAGTCACTGCAGATCAATGCTAAAGTCCATGACATGAGGCCAGGTAAGATAAAATGTGTAAAAAAAAGAGAAAAATGTAATGGAAGTCAACACTTCGCTTCGACTTTTTCACCTCCAAGGTAGACAGGATATGCGTGCGCGCATGTGTACTGTGTACACACATACCAAGCATCATCTCTTACACAATCTCAGAGACAGAGAGGGAGGGAGAGAGAGAGAGAGAGAGAGAGAGAGAGAGAGAGAGAGAGAGAGAGAGAGAGAGAGAGATTGTGTGAGAGAGTGACATGCCTCTCCTATCTCATCCAACCAGGAGTTCTTATATCCCTGCCACATTACAATATTGATGCAACGAATCACGAGCGGCTAGCGCCTCTTTGAAGTTGTCTTCGGGGGTGGGGTGGGGGGAAGGGAGTGAGGAAAATTCCAAATTAAACATTAAGGATGCGAGCATGTTGGCCATGCATTTGGAATGGGATCCATACAGCAATAGATTATTTTGTATTTAGTGGAGCAGGTCCCAGGAGTGTCAATATCAGAGGATTACAGCAAAACATGAAATTAGCATTCAGTCCCCATCCTCTACAGAGCTGAGCGTATCTCTTCATGCCTCTGCGTGTGTGTGTGTGTGTGTGTGTGTGTGTGTGTGTGTGTGTGTGTGTGTGTGTGTGTGTGTGTGTGTGTGTGTGTGTGTTGTTTGTGGGAGTGTGTGTACAATTATTTGTGTAGTTCCCCGCAGCATGTGCAGCAGTGTGCTCTCCGAGTGCCTGGATGGAATCTAGGTTAGGCTACATATGGTTAGACCTATGCAGCCCTTTATCACACTAAATATATGCTCGCAAGACGCCACGTATACAAACGACCGAACATACATCAGAGGACATCCCTCGAGATTCTGAGGTAAAATAAGACGGGGGAAATTATGTTTGGGTGGTCCTAGGCACAAACTCTCCCACCTTTAACATGTTGGTCTCTAATCTATCTATGCATTCCTTATAGGAAGAGCGAGCGAGAGAGAGAGAGAGAGAGAGAGAGAGAGAGAGAGAGAGAGAGAGAGAGAGAGAGAGAGAGCAGTAGGCTGCAGCAGGTTAAAATCTATCGTAGCCCTCTGCTCTACCAGACTACCATCCTTTGGCATTTCACCACGTCTCCTGGACTGCTTTGGTCTCAGAGAGGAGTTACATTTGCCATGCTATTTTGTAGGGGGGCGGAAGGTTCATAATAGATTATGAGCATGCCATGCATTTCCAGACTGTCAGGGCCCTGGCAGCCGTTCAAAACTAACATTTTTCTACAGCAGATAACACGAGATGCAAAGTTTCGCAACAATAAGCTGCTGCTACATCCAAGAAAATGTGCATACTGGGGGGGGGATTCATTCCACTCAATCGAGTGTCACTCTGAATCTATGTGGTTTCAGAGAAAAGTACAAGTAGACGAATGATGAATAAATAAATAATGCATCTTACCTTCCCTGGGTCATCTTTGGAACGAGGCACTTTGAGAAAACACTTGTTCAATGACAGATTGTGCCGTATTGAGTTCTGTGAAAGGGAGAGAAAGAGAGAGAGAGGACAAGGTTGGTAAACATGTATCGCAAAGGAAAACCCTGCAATGTGGGAACAAGTGTGTTGTACAGGCACGTGCACACATAGACATCAAAGGGGGCTTGAGCCCCTGCCCTTTTACCCGTCTGTAAAAAATTAAGTATAGTATGAATGCAGTTTTCACTATGGTGAAAGAAATGCAGATGCCCCCTTTCTATGCCGTACCTGAAGGCAGCATTCAAGAGAATTGCCTTGTCCAAACTCTCCTGAACTTGAATGCAGCGTCTTATGTTGAAAGAATTGCCCTCTTTGTGTAGAAATCCATATTGACTTGATTATGCTTAGTATATAGTTTAGTGTTGTATCAAGTACCAAAAATAGCTCACAACGCGTCGCGCTGCGACGCATGACGCATTGTGAGCTTGGATGTCTGCTATTTTCAATATTTTCACCAAAAGGCCCTTTTGGAAAATTCAGCCCCTGCCTCTCTAACATTCTCTGCACGTCTTTGGTGTCGTATCTGGATGGACGCAGAGCATCAGCGCCAGCAGCCGCAGAATCACTACCAAGAAAGGCAGGCAATGTGTGGGCACGTAGCGGTCTATCATTTTACATTCATTTACAACTCCTGCGGCCAAGGTCAGATGGCTTTGCCGGGGTCCGACCCCTGCGTGGTGACGTGGCCAACGACCGTGTCCAGATTTCACAGGGCACCAGACTGCACCAAGCCTCCATGCAGGAAACCATACATTTCGTCGACGCCTAGCAAGCTGCATTCTAGTGACAGAACATGTCGAATTTCCACGGGTGCCAACAAAAATATAAGCCAGAAGGAAATATCCCACACTGGGATGTCTGCTGATAGCAAAGACTGATATTAATTAATGCTTCAGTGGGGTCCTGGGAGGGAGGGGAGGGAGGGGAGGGAAGGGTAGGGGAATCTAAATTATGTAGATCATTTTTTGGAAGTTAACTCGTTACAGTGTTACAAGCTACTTCACGCCACTGGAGAAGAGGGGAGGTTTTTAACCATCTGCCTGATGGAGGAGGAGGCTGGGAACAGCCATGGTGCCTGCAGAGTGGCGCTGCTCAAGGCCTGGGTTCAGCAGTCACAGTCAGGCCCCCCAGAACCAGCTGGAGCCCGGCCAGAACCAGGCTTAGTGGAGCCACCGACTGCACGTTTCGCCTCTCCACTTTGTGGAGTAGTATTGACAGATGGCCGCTCTAAAAAGCTTTGGGATTCTCAGATGAGTTGAACGGACGCACGCGAGATAAGTACTCTCTGTGTGTGTGTGTGTGTGTGTGTGTGTGTGTGTGTGTGTGTGTGTGTGTGTGTGTGTGTGTGTGTGTGTGTGTGTGTGTGTGTGTGTGTGGGAGAGGGAGATGGAGCAGTCGTGTTTGTGTGTGTGCATGTGCACGCAAGGTGAGCGAGAGAGACACAGAGAGAGAAAACTAAAAGAGAGAGAGAGAGAGACCCCAGAGCACATTAGATTGGAGCTGCTTGTACATTACTATAGACAATTATACCTCAGGAGAGACGATAATGACAGCCCCGTTGTAATGCTGTCAATCTTGCTGTTGAAATCCCCCTGAAATGCCAATGCAATCCACGAGAAGTGGACCAGCTCTATTCTCCTATAAGCATATAATGGGGTGGAGGGGCGGTCCACAGTCAAACTGGCAGACGCAAAGAGTGTATGAAGACCTACCCTTAGTGCCCTATACAGTCAAATCTAGATTTTTACACTATCAGAGTTAAATTAACACTTTTACCCTGTAGCCGAGGGATGGTTCAGTCTAATTGGATCAGAGACAACACAAAATCCCTCGCTTGGGTACCGACACAAAAGCAGAAGACGTTCTCGCACCTATCATTTACTGCCAAACTGGCCAACAAAACACAAACAGGTTTTCAGACTAATGATAATCAAATCATGTCTCATTTAAATGTACTTTAATACGGTAACTTCTCAAAGACGGTTTAGTCTGTGGAAACTACAAAGATCATGATAATAAAGGATTCAAGGTAAAAAGGAACAAATGTGTAGTTAGGTCAACTAAAGACTGATTTATAATGCGCCAGTGTTGAAGCAATACAACATTGTGAGCTTGAGCTCTTGAGCTTGGTATAAATATAACAACTTGGTACAAATTAGGCTCAACACTCAGTAAGTGCCTAATGTTAAGTCTGTATTATACCCAATAAGTATAAGTGCTGCCAGAATTGGCCAAAAATTACGTTAGAATATTCCTTTTAAAACATCACGTGGATTCGAACCATTCAAATGTAAATTTGAATTTCAAATGTATACATTCTTTTATATAAAACTAGCCCTTACCCGTTCAAAGATATGAGCTCCGAAATGATGTGCAGTGTGTGGGTTATGGGATGTGCACTGTGCACACAGTATATGAGGGATGGAAAGTAACTTTAACTGGTGCTTGCATGCTAATATGTAGGAGCATCAATGTAAGAAATACCCGTTCTCCAAAATGATGTGCAGTGTGTGGGTTATGGGATGTGCACTGTGCATACAGTATATGAGGGATGGAAAGTAACTTTAACTGGTGCTTGCATGATAATATGTAGGAGCATCAATGTAAGAAATACCCGTTTCGTTTAATGGCTAACCCCCCCCCCCCCCCGCCCGCCCGCCCGCCTGCACACACACACACACACTCCCCCCCCCCCCCCCCGTGTGTGTGTGTGTGTGTGTGTGTGTGGGTTTGTGTGTGATTGTGCATGGCCTGAACAACAGCGCCCCTCCCTTAACATGTGTGGTCACAAAAGGTACTGTAGGCTAAATAGATATAGATACAGCATAAAAATGCTATTATACAGCATACGATTTGTGAAAGTGACAAACGGGCTTCACAGTTATGTCAGGTGTGTTCATATGCTGATGGTGATGCGATTTCAGATCAATTGCTCCAGCCACCGAGGAGAAACGCTGTTTCATACAGACAGACACTCACTCACTCACTCACTCAGACAGACATTCGCAAAATTATAGTATAGATATTGTATGCAGTAAAACCTAAGTCGAACACAGCAGAAGTCTATTTATTTCTCTATAGCCTATATATGCCGGCCGCGGGTGCTGGGAAATGCAATCTCTTGCTAGATCAAAATGAATGATTCATAGCCTTCTTATTTTATTCTATAGCCCAATTTTAATTAAGCTGTATCCGAACTTCTCTGGAGAACGGGGACGCATCTCTCCAACGATGCGCTCATTGTGCTGTGAAGTTCGAACAGTCTTTACCATGACATGAAACGGGCAATTATAATCAAACCAATGGATTATTCTTTTTTTTAAACCAAATTAAGATAGTCTACGTGATATGGAGGTAATTTCTTTTATTAACATTTATTTTAGTCAAAGCTTAACATCCTTTTATTTTATTTTCATTTTATGGGAATATTCGAATATGGAATATTCCTAATAAGTACGGACCATAACAAAACCATCGATGATTGCGGTTATAATTTTTACATATGGACACATGTTCATGGTGCGTTCATGGAGCCGTCAAAAATAAGGAATAAAGTGTATAAAGTGATGAGCCTAGTGTTAAGGCCATAGTATACTCACTAAGAACAGAAACTTTTTGGAGCACTGCTGAGCAAAAAGTGGTAAAAGATTATTCCGCAGGAGTGTTTCCACTCATGGTGGCTTGGACACACTATTTTCCCCACAGAGCCAACCCATGCGGTGGAGTATTTACACACAAGACTTGTCAGACAGGTGTGGGCGGGCGAGCGTGAACATTTTGGGTTTGCTCACGTCGTGGCTGTGGAGCTTGCGCCCGACCAACTCTGCGTGATAGAACTACGAACCAGGCTTAGGACTAGACTATACGTACGTCCAGGCCCCCCTTCTGCACTGTCAGCACCAACCACTACACATGAAATACTGTAGCCTTGTGCTGTCAGCCACTCTCCGGGATGGACTTCATGCCACTGCTGCCTAAAAGCCCCACTACACAGGCTCACATTAGTGTGGCTGAATAAAACAATGTGACCCCCAAGAGCGATACAATCATACATAGTGGATGGTGACAAACAGCTGTGAAGGGCCCTTTGTTTAGTACGCTATGCCACTTTAAAGCGCTAAAGACGCCTCCAGCAGGGAAAAAGCCTCAGTGGGAGCGAGCGCAGACTTTTCAACATGATACAGTTACACCCCTTATGCCCGATTTATTCTTTTATGTCTTGTACTTATATTTGTATACACAGAGACGCGTTATGAGCTTGTCGATCAGCTATTTTAGATGCGCGGCGACACTGGTGCAGCCAAGTACAAATCAGGCCTATAGCACTTAAAACCATGTTCCTTTTTACAACTCAGTGAAGTGTCTGTGTGCGTGTGTGTGTGAGTGTGTGTGTGCGTGCGCGTGTGTGGCATTCCCATGCTTCGGTGCCACAGGAACAGACGCATTACCGTGCCTTCTGGTGGCCCTAAATCATTGATACAGTCAAGCAGGCAGGTTTACTTTTTAATGGACTCTCCCTGGCTGCTCTCCTCTCCCGACAAGGACCCTGTGCCCCTCTGACGGGCTGCATTATATCAAGCACACTCTCTCTCTCTCCTCTCCGTCTGGGCTGGCAAAGGCCCGGCATGGACGCCACTGGCTGGGGGTCATTTAATGCCAGAAGAGTGGAGGCGAACCGGAGTGGAGTGAACGGATTCGGAGGCGATTAAAACATTATAATGACCACACTGGAGGCAAAACATGATGTGATCACAGCAAGTTGTGCTTCATTTGAGGGGCCTTAGTGTCCTCCTTATAGAGCGGGGGGGGGGGGGGGGGGGGGGGGTGTCTGTGTAATCATTCATCATTTTTGTATAGTTGTATATATTGCAATAATAACGAACGAGTGGTTGTCACAAAATCCCAAGGCACACCTGGACAGCACAGGTTTTGGGAGCCACTGATTCAGCGTAAAAAATAAAAAAAAAAGCAAATGCTTAAGAACCAGTGACGAATAAACAATCCGAAAATGCGCCGGAGAACATTTCACATCAAACTATTCATTTGGTGATGCTTCATTCACACAGGTTGATGCTTTTAAAATCAACCTCATTTTCAAATAAATGTGCGTTGCTTTAATGCCAGATTTATTTTTCCCAACACTAATTTCATCTGCTTTGGATAAAAGCGTTACACAAATGCACCATTTACCATTTAACATTTTAAGGGCAGCTAAAGACGGATGCAGCAGGTCTGTGCCCGGAGCGTCAGAGAACCGACTCGCAGTCAGACAGCGGGCCGAACCAGCGTGGAAGATGAAAGTGAAGTTAAGCAGTAGAGGTCAGGGGAGGCGAGTGTGAGCACCGGGAGACAAAACGAGTCAGACACAGCTCTCTGCAGGGGGTCCGGCTCAAGTGCTGCCCAGCGTCTACCTGCAACCGCCCAACAGAACACTTCTCTTTGTGTGTGTGTGTGTGTGTGGGGCATCTACACCCCACACACACCAGAATGTCTCCCCTAACGAACAGCGGTGATTTAACGTGCCAGGACAGCGATGAAGGGCGAAAGCACCTCCACCCTTCCCCTCGTCTAACCCCCACCCTACCGAGGCGAGGACTGCCATCATGGGTGGGGGAGCAGGTCAGGCTGACCTCTGTGTTCTCTGTGTGTGTCAAATGTTCAGAAGTGAGCTAAAGGGACAGGCCGTGTCAGACCACTGTTCCTCACACACGGGTGGGGGTGGGGTGGGGGGCCTCCTGGCTTGCACACAGGGGCGTCACACCAAATTCTGGGCCCTGGGTACAAGGATTCACTGCGGGCCCCCCATGAATGTTAACTATTGAAAAATAGCAGATATACAAGCTCACAGCGCGGCACCGAGTGCCGCGCTGCGAGCTTGTATATCTGCTATTTTTGAAAAATCGTGAAATTGTGTGCAAGAAACCTATGTCAAGGACCCCCAAGATGATATGCATTTGGCCACGGACCCCGATCTCAAAATATTTAGTTCCAGGGACCCCCAGAAGCAAAATTTGAGTTAGAAATGTTCGCTTAAAAAATACATGTATTCAAAGATTTTCACACATTTTCACAACTTTTCAAAAATAGCAGATCTACAAGCTCGCAGCGCGGCACTCGGTGCCGCGCTGTGAGCTTGTATATCTGCTATTTTTCAATAGATAAAGTTATTAGGGCCCCTCCACCTTGGGCCCCAGTAACTCAGTCCCACTTTCCTACCGCTTGTGACGCCCCTGCTTGCACACACACACCGAAACACCCAGGAGAGTGCCGTGCGCTCTGTGCCGTGAGAGGTCGCGCATGTACAGCACGTGCGGCAGCACCCAGAGACCGCCGGAGCGCTGTGGGAACCGCCGAGTGTGATACCCACACCGCCGAGTCTCACACTTTCTCATGCCCACACTCTGCCGCACTTCTAAACGCGCATGTGTGTGCAGTGCACATGCATGCATGCATGTATGTGGCTAGGGTGGGTGAGACAGGAATACGCTGGTTATGTGGGTTTTTTAAAGAAGTGACAAGTGTGACAGTGTGGGTGTGAAAAGACCAGGAACAACACACACACACACGCACACACGCGCGCACACACACACACACACACACACACACACACACACACGCTCACACACACACGCACGCAAACACATGTGCGTGTGCACACGTGGAGAAGCACCTGCACGTGCATGCACACAGCTGCCACCCTCAAACTTCCCACTCAGCATAAAGCCAGACGGTGAGCTATCGCTTGGTCTGTGGCTTCAGTTAAAACATTCATCATGTGACGACGAGTTTAAGACGACCTAGAAGTGCTCTGAAAAAGTGTTTTGATTTCAACTATAAAACAAAAGGAAACTTAAGCAACCCCTGGATTTGGAGCCTTGAGAGCAAAGTGGGTTTTAATCTCCCTTGCCTGTCTGTTTGTGTGTGTGCACGTGTCTGTTTGTCCCAGCTGATCCTGCTGACTCCAAATGCTGATCAGTTTCTTTTTGCACAACACCGGGCACAAGTCCACATTAGATGAACACCGAAATACACCTTCGTTAACATGGCAACATAACCAAAACCCCTCATCATGAGAGTTAAATGTCCGTGCAGCACATACAACTCAGTCCAAAGCTGTTGTTAGTCTCTTAAGTCCCTTTTATACAGTTTTAGAGCAGAGGCTCTCAAGCTTTGTGAGCTTTGTCAAGGACCCCCAAATTGATACATATTTGGCCATGGAGTGGACCCCCATCTGAAAGGATTTTATTCCAGGGAAGTGAGGGAACCCCCCAGAAGAAAGCATTTGTGTTGTCTACATTTTAGCAAATTGTTCACATACCGATAGGACGCGACATATATGAGCTTGTAGATAGTAAATCTTTGAATAGCTGAAGTATAAAATAGTGGATTTTGGTGCTTTATTAACACATTTTCCCAGGGACCCCCCAAGAACTCCATTAAGGAACCCACATTGAATGAGAGAACCATCGGTTTAGAGTGCTGTTGGCAAATGCATGGACCAAAATCTATAAAGCCTGATACAGCACTTGTCTTGAAATAACAGATGGGTACAGATTTTAAAATAACATATGTTGTGTGATTTGATTGGGAGTTAACTTGGGACATCCCTATTGACTTTAACCTTAGAATGTCAAGTGTGGATGGGTTGAGAGACCAATGTGTCTTCTCTCTCTCTCCATCTCATATAGTGTCACACACGCACGCACAGGTCTGAACTCTCTTTCCTGAGACCATGCTGACATCATGTCAACTACAGCGCTTACTTCCTCTCATAAAAGACTCGTAAGCACGACTATAGGCAGTGATGGAAGAAGTACTCACATGTTTTATTTAGGCCTAAGTCCGATTTGAAAAAAGCCTTAAAGTAAATTGAAAATTACCCACTGTCTTTCTGGAAAACGTATTACTCAGCCTGTGTAGCAGCTAGAAACAAAATTCCAAAATATTTTTTTCAAAAATGACTGTACTACATAAAGTACATGTACTGTAATAGACAAAAATGTGTTCTTGGCCTGAGGAGGTAATATACAAAAATGTGTACCCGTCCATAATGGGTTAAGTAAAAGTATCAATACTGCAATGTTGTTATACTGCAAGTAGTCCCATATTAAAAATGTACTTGAGTAAAAGTACAAAAGTATTTCACAAGTTCAAAATGTATAAAAGAATTGATCTACAAGCTCACAGTGGGTTACATCACGACACACTGTGAGCTTGTAGGGCTGCTATTTTCAAATGGCCAAAATATACAGTATATATGGCTGAAGTGGTTAGGGTGTTTTGTAATCAAAATCTACAAAGTAACTAGTAACTAAAGTTTTCATATAAGTAATTTCAGTGGAGCAGTACAATATTTTCCCCTCTGAGACGTACTGCAGTGGGGTGGAGGTAAGAAATATTAGAAAATTGCCAATACCGAAGTATAAAAAATACCCCAAAATTGCACTAAGAACCATACTTGAGTTGAGTACATGTACACTTTACACCACTGACTATTGGCCACTGGCCAGCGAAAACCCAACACTTACATCTCAAATCACAACCTTTGACTGGTGAAGACTTTGTCCATACAGAGTAGTTTTAATGACAGCAATCTAACCCTAACCCTTTGAAAGATGGAGAGAGGTAGACAGTGAATGTGTAGGAGAGAGAGAGAGGCGGAAGACAGTAGGGACGATGTGCTGGTAATCACATGCTGCACTACCGTTTCAAGGCTCTAGCTAGTAATTTCACTGCATACATCGTTATTTTTATTAGGAAATGCCTCCTGACGCAGATTTACTGGGCGCACCTTTGTAGTTGCCTTCTGTGTGTGTGTGTGTGTGTGTGTGTGTGTGTGTGTGTGTGTGTGTGTGTGTGTGTGTGTGTGTGTGTGTGTGTGTGTGTGTGTGTGTGTGTGTGTGTGTGTGTGTGTGCAACAGGAAGCATTTTAAAAGTGTCAGGATGCAAACCAGCAGTTACATCACCAGGACGTCCTTTACAAAAGATCTATGCCTGATTCATACTTGGTTGCACGTCACACCACGCACCGGAAATAGCTGATATACGAGCTTGTAGATCTGCTATTTCCGGCGTTGGACATAAGTGTGAAACCAAGTATAAATCAGGCTTAATGAAGCTTTCAGCCCGAACATTGCAAACAGGAGAACGTGCAACTTCAAATTGAATCACCATTAAAGAATAGCCCAGGCCCAGGGTAAGACTGTGACGCAGTCTAAGCCAAGGCGAGGTTAATTCAGGAGACAGTCAACATGATTCGGTGTCCCACTCCTTGACCATCAACTAAACCAATATTTTGTCAAAAAAGTTAATTCTATTCAAGTTGAGAAACCGAGATTTAAAGTTGAAGTTTCTAACATTTAACTTATAAGCAACAAAAATAAGTGGGCATACAGTAGAGGTAAATCAGCACCACTGCAAAATGGGTTGGAAACAGTGTAGTGTTTTAGTAAAGCGTCAGGCTCAGGGAAGGTAGTAGTAAAGCAGTGTTGTTTTTACATGTACCGGTATATGTCAGCACCAAGCATCACAGTTACAGTATAATACAGTAGGTAAACCTATGGAAATAAAACAAAAAGATATTGGCATCATTATCAGACAACAAGACCATGGAAATCAGTAATGGATAGGGATAGTTATTGATATTTGAAACACATAACTACTGCCCCTTACATATTACTAACCCCTAATTTTTTCTCACCGTCTAATTTTATTTATTTTTGACTGGACAAGGTCCAGGGCAGAGACCACTTTCAGTACAATGATGCTACTAGTATAGTCTTGCCTCCGTCATTCATACTACTTAGCCACAGGTCAATGAGAGGTCATGCTTTCCTCGCAAAGTTGTTTGCTTTGTCTGGTTTCCTTCTCGTCTTTACAGACACTCCATCATAGATATTTGAAGTGGCAACAAGGGCCAGGATAATCTTTCTCTTTACAAGACTGTTTTGTGTACCCATAAGCCCTGTAGTGTGGGCTCTCCTCTCCTTCAATGTTCAAGTGAAAAGACATGTTTATTCAATGGAAATCGGGGCTAACCATAATAAAAGTAATTAAAGCCTGACCGATGTATCTGTCTGGTGCCAGTCAATCAGTCATTATCAGATTTATTTTTACAGACGATTATGCAGCCAATGAGTCCCGATTTCTAAACACTTTCAAACTACCTTTATGTTTGGGTATGTCATTATACATTATAAATGTTAAATAGGGCTTAAGTGGCTAAGCAATTCAAATAAGAGACTGATAAACTGACCGATACATGGAGCATCTCCCTTGTAGTATGGATGGAGTGAGCACAGAGAGACACAAGAGACTGGGAGTGAAGGTGCAGAGATAAGACACAGCAGGTAGGTGGGCTGTTGTATTTTTAGGCTGCTTTTAGACCTTATGGCACGTCCAGCGTCACACGCCGTGCGCACTGCGGCCTCAGAGACTTTAGGCAGGGGTTACAGAATGTAGCGCCTACACAAGCGGCTATTTGTAGTGGCCATAGGAAGGCGTGCCATGCAGGATAGCACCGCATTCACTCAGCAAGGAACCACTTCTCAAAAAGAATGTCCCCCTCAAAAACCCACCACATTCGATACACACACACACACACACACACACACACACACACACACACACACACACACACACACACACACACACACACACACACACACACACACACACACACACACACACACACACACACACACACACACACACACACACACACACACACACACAAGAAGGTGTGAAGTACAGTTTGTTGGGGTGCAATCACAGGCTGATTTAATCCTGTTGGTAGCGTGAAGAGAAGTGACCCTGGCCTGAAGCCATTGAAACGAGGCTCCTCTCTTATGGAAATAAGGACGGGGTGTTGTTATGAGCTACACTTTTAACATTATGCCTACCTGACCACCCCCCTCCCTCCACACGTCCTGTGCTGTGTTGCATATCACAAATGGTACGGTATTAACTAAGGCATACCAGGGCATTTAGAAATCTGCCAAGGTATGATTTTCAGACAAAAAAAAAAAAACGTTTTCAGGCCAAGCACCCCTTAGCTGAGACAGAGAGAGACGAAGCAGGGACTCCCACAACCTTTTCATAGATTCCATGTAGTTTCATCGTTTGACAGCACAATCAACAGTGTATTTTGGATTCATATCAATTTGTGTTTTCAGATATTTAACCACTTTAACCGTGATTACCTAATAAACTTGACCTTTCACTCTGCACTCTTTTTCCCCTCTACACCAAGCCTCTTTGCCGAAAATAGCCGATCTACAAGCTCACAACGCTGCGAGGTGTTGTGAGCTTGTAGATCTGCTATGTTTGGCTAAAGTTCTCAGAATATGGACGCTAGGGTTCAAGTGGTTAATATAAAAAAGAAGAAAAAAAGTTTCTATCACTCAAAGATTTGGAGGACCCCCTGTATTAACTCTGAGGACCCCCTATGGGTCCGGACCCCCTGTTGAAGACCCTTGAATTAAACCGTAATAAACTGCCACATATCCGGAGATGATTTCTTCCAACTACAAAGGCAGTTTATACAGTAAGTAAAATGATTTTATCCAGCTGCCAGTCTGTCACCACCACCTTCACGTCATCATCACGGTCCAGCCCAATGATGTGTCTGTGTGCACCGCAGCAACAAGTGAAGTGAGTGACATCGGATCCTCCAGCAACCAACGGTATGCTGAATCTACTTGAAGGTGTTATTAAGCATTCTATGGGCCATAAGTTATCAAAACCCAGCAAGACAAATTGCATTATTTTTGGCACATATTGTATGCAATGTGCAGTTGACTTGCTGTGCTAAATTGCATGTTCACGCATTATGCTCCACATAGATAGTGACTGTTCAACTGTAAAACTAAAATGTTTCAAATGACAAAAATATGACTGAAACTAAATTAAATTGTATTCAGTAGACTATGACTAAACCAAATCTAATAAATTGACACTGATTTGAAGGACCTGCCTCTGCCTCTCACCTGCTTTTAAAGTTTCTTGTATCCGTTGCTTGACATGACCTGACAAATATGATATCACCAGTAGGGATGGGACGATATGAAAATGTCATATCACGATTATTGTGACCAAAGAAATCACGATTTACGACATTATCGCGATAATCAAAATATCCCAAACATGAAACATTCATTATCCTCGGGCGGAACATTGCCAAAAAATAGCAGATTTACAATCTGTGACGTGTTGTGAACTTGTAGATCGGCTATTTTTTGGCAAAGAGATTTGGTAGAGAGTGAACAAAAAGACTGTATCAAGTACGTATATTATAAGTACGTTTTACCAATAGACGGTTATGGTACTAGATATGCATGAGCTCGGCAAATAAAAGGTGAATTGATCCCAGTGCATGACGGAGGACGATTTCACGATAAATTAAATCTCCACGATACGATTATCGTGTTTATCCCTAACCAGCAGCTCAGCCTTTACATTATTATTGCTTTCTTTACATAAATAACTTCATACATACCACAGTGAAAGTCAGGAAGGTATGAAAAAATAGTTACCGCCCATGTCTAACACCTACAGCATTAAGATACTCAAAGAGCCCCCGCAGTGGCAGAATTTAAGAGCAACGTCTGTTTCATTTTTCAAATAATGTTAAGTGTCAAGTAGTTCGATACAAAAGACAAAGGAGAGCATTCCTCGCCCGTGATTTATTTAGCCAAAGAACGCCGTTCCATCAATAATTTAAAAGTCTGCGGCCAAAGTGATTAGAGCACGCAAAAGAAGTCAGGCACAGGCCTCCGTTGCTCTTTAGCATTACTCAAGTGTTATCAGAAACAGCAATCTATCAACACAACTTTCGATCATTCTCTGCACAACAAATCTCCAAAGCCTATATTGGCTGTGTTAGTCTCCCTCTATACCCCAATTAGTCTCCCTCTATACCCCAATTAGTCTCCCTCTATACCCCAATCCAACAGAGGAGCGAGTAGCAGCAGACACATACCGCGGAGCTCTCCTGCATTGAGCCAAGCTATGGTATACCGGGAGACCTGAAGCCCACACTGGAAAACCCATGAAGTCAACTATAACGATTTTCAACTTCATCCTTTTTCCAACTGGCTTCAAAAGGCATTTGATCTGCCTCCCTTGGCATCTAGTAGCAGCGTGCTGGCATGCTAGGTTTAAAATCCCTTAGTCCGTCTCTGATCTTTACCTGCTTGTATGTTGTTTTAATAAAACATGAACGGGTGTTTGCTGCAGCAAAACACATGCCAAGGTGAAAGCCTGTAATGAATATAAGAACCTTATTACGCCATGCAAGGTGAGGTCTGGCCGGCGTGGTGGGAAAGACAAAAGACCAACTAGAAAACCTGCGATCGCGGTCAATAATTTTAGCCACAGATGCCCAGGTCGTGTGTGGCATAGCACACTGAGGTATTGTAGTAATTAAAACTCAACAGCCACTTCTGCAAAGTGAGACGATACTATGGGGATTCCATCCCCTCCCCCCTCCTTCTTCACCAACAGTAAGCACTGGGCTAAATTAAATCCATTTTTCATTTGGTAAGTTCATATCATGATGGCAATTCATGAAAGAAGTTATATAAGTGGTTATAGGCATGTAATCAGCAAATACTATGACATCATAAAGTCCTGTTAAAACGCAGACGGATGGTTCAGGGGCATCATTCTCGTACTCTATGTAGCAATTACGCTTTATGGAAATATTATTTGAATATATTGAAGTTTAATATCCAATTGAATTAATTTAATATACATAATTAAAATGTGTATTCAAAATTGTTATTTGTTTATTTTTTATTAAATAGTTTGTTTATAATTTAATGGTTTTCAAATAGAACATTACATTAAAATTGTACCTGTATTATTTTTTACAAAGTGTCAGTAATTGGTGGTCCAGGACTCTTCAAAATCGTCTCAGAATCGGACCCAAAGATCCTGCATCAGTCGGGCTCTAAAGAGGTTCACCTTGGGATAATTCAGTTGCAAGAGCTTCAGTTCCACGTAGATAATGTTAAATCCTGGGTACACCCACCCACTGAGGAGGCATGAGAGCTGACAAACAAGGTGACGTGTTTACACCAGCAGCATATACTGTAGGCGTAACATTTTCCAGAGGGGGCAACTCTGCACCTCCCAACAGCGGGACAGGTAAACGTTGAGCAGAAGACGCCAATATACGCCTCATCAGCAGCACATGGATTGCGCGGGGAGGCGTTTATTTTAGACAAGATTCTGACAAACTCTTCAACGCCACTCGGCGGTTCAGTATCAGCCCGGTTACAATCCTCAGGCTTGAGCCATCTGCGCGTCGACCAAAGCAATCCCAAAGATGTCCACGCAAACACAGAGTAATGGCCGTACCTGAGCTTTGCCCTGGTCTGACAGCGCGCCAGATCCTTCGCGGTGCAGAGTAAGTGTAGCAATCCAACTTTATCTAAAAAGTAATTTTGGTGAGGGTAATCCAAGGATAGCTCAACCTGTAGTGCTCACACAATAGTCTGAGCCAACACAAAACCCCCATAGTTCTCAAGTGGCATATAAGAGGTTTATGAATGCCGCACCAAGGATGTTCCCTTTTCAACAGAAGCAGTAGGGTTAGAGACCAAAAACTCCAATAGAAGTGTGCTGAACTCCATCTCACTCAGCTGTGCATACACCCACATCCCCTCTCTCTCTCTTTGTTGCTTTAAGGCCAACCTTGGAATGGATGTGCGGAAATTCTAGACAACATTCCGAGTTATTTTCTAGGTGCACCCAAGGTTACAGGGCCCGGCTTGAATTGCTACATTTGAAATTTGAGAATTTCCTTACAAATTTGCTTGGGGGGGATGGAGGCTTTGGGGGATGGGTGGCGTGCCGTGCATGGGTGGTGGAGCACATTTGAAAAGATGAGGGGAAAATTGACTTCACCACATGACCCTAGCATCCTTCTTTTGAGCAGGTCATAATAGAGGGTATGCACGTGACATCCTCATCATACCCGGGAACGCCTACTGAGTGGCAAAAAACTACTTTCTGGCCGTGACAGCCCATATATCCAAACAGATAAGTCCTAGCTGATAGCATTAAATGTCGTTAAACAATGTTAAACTCACTTTGCCACTCACTCTGCCACTCACTTTGCCACTCGATGCTACTATATGCATGTGCATACCCTCTATAGGCCACGATTCACCATTAGGCAAAAAAGTTTTTTCTTGTGGTTAATGTAACGCTGGATAACAGGTCAATGCTACGGTGTAACACAAGCTGCAAGCCATTCATCTGGAGCCTCTTTCAATCACAGTCCTTTAGAGAACTCTTCCTACGCATGCACGGCACATGCACACGCACACGCACACACACACACACACACACACACACACACACACACACACACACACACACACACTTGCACTTAAAGGGCTTTCCACCTTGCCCGTGTTGTTGCTCCACTTACTACACTACTTCCCATTGCACAGTAAGCAGTGTAAAGCCCAGGATGTCACACCCTACAGAAAAGCTCAAATTATTGCACACCAAGACCACGCACAATGACGAGCACAGCTCCATTAAGTGGATTACTTCAGAACATTCCTGACCTTTGACAGGCCGGTCAATGGCAGAGCCATGCAGAGTTCAGTTGAGAGAGGATGCGAACCTGTTTAGAGGTGTAGTAGGGGTGTAACGCTTAAACAAACTAGTCAATTTAATCAATTATAAAAAAAATCTTCGATTTAGAATAATAATTAAAATTTCCAAAAATGTTCAGAAAAAGTAAAAGTAGCGGATCTACAGCACAAGATCACAACACGCATTGTGACCTTGCAGATCAGTTTCCGCTACTTGTGTGACATTATCCGCTACTTGTGTGACAATGTTGTGCAATGTTTTTTTGTTGTTGATTTCTATCAAATAGAAAATATCACAAAAACGTAGCCCTTTCTGTGTGAAGTTTGCATGTTCTCCCCGTGTCTCCTAGGGTTGATACCCTCACAAAAACATGCACGTAATCCTAGTCTCAATAATGCCTCCCCCTGGCCAGCCGGGGCGCCTGATGGAGGGGAAAGGAACTGGTTGGAATAACGTGTTCCTTCCACACGCTACGTCCAAACCAGGGAAATCTCCACTGTCAGGTGAAAAGAAGCAATTGGACTCCTCATGCATAGAAGGAAGCATGAGGTCAGTCCGTTGTCTCCCCAGGCGCGGCAGAGGGAGAGCAGAGCCCAGGATTACATAGGCAATTAGCACTGGGTAAAAAATGGGTTACAAAATTGTGGGATAAAAATTATATAAAAAAAAAAAAAAAAAACGTATTGATAATTCGAATAATCAAAAAAGTAAATGATATAATAAGATAATCGATAATAGCCGGCCCCAAAATGAATGAAACCCATATACAGTGGGAGGTTAAGCCGGCGGCCGATACAACATAGCAAACTCGAGGCATGATGATGATGCTACACTGGAGAGACACTGAAAACGCAAAGCACAACCTCCACTGCTATACCGGGTGTCTAAACTCATGATGAGTTAGCTCAGCAGAGAGGAAATAAAGACAATTGACAGGTTTTCAAATGGGGAGAAACACAGCCCATACTGTTAAGGCTCGGCCACTGGAGGCTAACTGGGAATTGGGAAAGCGCTCAAGACTGACAGTATCAGTAAGGATAGACGCCTTCCACAGTACTCTAAATTGGGTCTGGTTCTCAGAGCAATGCTTGCTTGCATTTTTCCCCCCTCCCATGTTACCATACAGGGCTCTTTCTCTCTCTCTCTCTCTCTCTCTTTCCATCTCTCTCTCTCTCTGTCTCTCTGCCTTTTCCCCGTACTGCGGAGGCGGTGCAAGGCCATAAGAGACGGGAGGCAAAGTGACATCCTCCAGTTTATCCTCCCTGAAAGCCTTCGCATGCCTTCAGTTCCACATGAGGGATCTGATGAAAGCCGTTTGTCAGTCTGCCACTTAATTATCAGCCAGCAGAGGAGCCTCTGATACCGTCCTCTGACAATGGCTCACAGCGGCCCACTGACGACGCTACCCACTAACAATGAGCGACTAACACTGCAGCGTCTAATGGCGGTGTGGTAGGGCCAACCACTTAAAAGAGTACGAGACAAATTACGCAAACGGCACAGCCAGCCTTCTCTGTGCCTTTCCCCAAGTGTCCCTCCACTGCAGTGATTCTCAACCTTTTTTTTTATATCAAGACAAGGACCCTGAGTAGGCCACAGATCCCAATTTGATGTTATTTTTTAACTTGGCGAATTTTTTACTCTGAGAGGGTACAAATCGAACTAAATGCATCCGTAAGGTTCAATTCCCAAGGAACCTACTCAAAGACCCCTGGGATCCCTGTACCCCATTTTGAGAAGCAGCGCTCTAGTGCACAGGAAGGGAAAAACATATATTCAATATTGTACGAGGCACGGTATGTTATCGGTGAATCCAAATAAATGGAAACAGAGAAACAATAAGTCCCTGTTTGAAATGATATTAGCTCTGGCGGGCGGGAAAAACAAAGCCCGGTTTGACCTTTTAGCCTATATTTCTCTGCATGTGTACACAAACATCACAGAGCTTACTGTATGCAGCAGCTGCTCAATATGCACATTACCATGCGCCTGCAAATAAAACACGACGTCACCGCACGCACTCCTTAACCTTCTTGCTTGTATAATAGTCATGTTCATTTGGCTGCTGACTGCTCAAAAAACAAATAGCGACTGCAGGCATATATACCGCAATTACTCCACCGTGGAGTGGCTGGGAAGCCAAAAAAGAAGTGATTTCCACGAGATCTAACCTTACCGGGGGAAGCCAACAAGAAACTCTATATCATCAGAATGAAATCAGGCATTCTTATTTCACATTCCCCGTCATGGTGGAGGGGGGAAATGACGTGTCATCTATGATTGAAAAGCACCACAGACCGAGGGATCGGTCTCATCACCACCACACTCGACTTGTCTGGCAGCGTACAGTGTGTTCGCCATGCCTGGCAGCTACTACACACTACAACACGCATGATGTGTTCGGTTACACGACAAGGAAATCCCTTAACATAGTATAGAGAAATAGAGCAGTTCCACGGTCAGTGACGGACAGTAACAAAGTACATTTACTTGCGTATTGTACTACACTGCAAAGACAAATATTGAACTGTGATTTATTTGCACCCTAAAACATGATCATTATGTATTATTATTAAATGAGGAGGAAGATTATATATACAGTATTTTCTGGACTATAAGGCGCACCTGACTATAAGGCGCACTGTTAATGAATGGTCTATTTTCAAACTGTTTTCATATATAAGGCGCACCTGACTATAAGGCGCACATAATAGACGCTTATGCATCCAACAGATGGAGCTGTACTAAAGGGAATGTCAATGTCAATGAATGATCCATATATAAGGCGCACTGGACTATAAGGCGCACTGTAGTTTTTTGAGAAAATGAAAGGCTTTTAAGTGCGCCTTATAGTCCGGAAAATACGGGTATATTTTTTTTTTTCTTTTTTTTTCTTCAAGTGTTAAAATGTAAAACCCACCAGATTATTAAGTATACCTGGTTTCACCTTAGCACCACCCAAGTCCCTCTGCCTCCTCCTATAAGACCAAAGATAATGAGGGGAGGTGCGTGGGTGGGTATGAGTTTAGTGTGTCACTATCGCTGTTTTTTCCTTCTTTTTTAAAGATATTTTTGGGCCTTTTTCTGCCTTTATTGATAGTTGTACAGTAGGCTGACAGGAAGCGTAGAGAGAGATGGGGGTGGGGGGGAGGGGGGGTGACATGCAGCAAAGGTCGTCAGGATCAGGACTCGAACCTGCAACGCTGCAAGGGATGGATTACCAGCCTTGTTTTGGCACTTTTGATTGGCACTCAAAGTTTCAGCCTCCAGGAAGAAACCCAAAGGACAAAGGGAATACATCATCGTCATCACAAACACTCCAGGTGGTCTAATGAAGTACTGCAACCTCACATATAGACACATGACAATCAGAATGGTACAAAAAGATGGTACCACCTCTTTAAGAGGGACAGAGAGATGGGGAGAGACTTGCAGCAAAGGTCGTGGGGTACGGGACTCAAACCCACAGCGCGTTATCAGGCTACCTTAAAGCCTAGGTGCCCTGACCGCCAGCCACTTGACCCCTTTCAAATATTGTGAAAATAGAATATCTACAATCTCACAACTCTTTGCAAAGCTTGTAGATCGGTTAAAAAGCAAACATAATTTGTATTTAAAGTGTTTAAAGAAGTATTTTAAAAGCAAGTACTCCAGGAGTGCAGGAGTATCCATACTTTCACTCGAGTACGGAGGTTGAATACTTTGTCCACACCGTCTTGTCATGCAGCTCTCAGTTGGGTACAGACAGGTACAGTAAGGAGTGTCTCTGTAAAGCTGGTTGCACACTGCTGCGTTTTTCGGGCCGAATATCGGAGTGAATTTCGGAGCGCGCAAATAAAAAATCAACCTCACGTTTTTTCAGTCATGTTTGCACACTGCCGCCCGTTTCGCGCACCACTCGGTCCCTTGCTCTCTCTATCTCTCTCTCTCTCCTTGCCCTGAAAAACGCATTTCGCAACGAAAAACGCAGCAGTGTGCAAAGACCTTAAGATGGAGTCTCTTAATGTGAAAGGCCTGAAGAGGCACTATCAGAAACAAGCTATTAACCATCATCAATAGACATTTAGACAAATTATTCACAGCAAAAACCTCCGTGTTAATTTAGTTCACACAGTTAAAAGTAACACTGAGGATTTTGCAGTGTACTGTACTTGATGAGGGTTGGCTCTTTCGCGATAACCTGTCCACTGGGAAATGCAAAACATACAACTTTTAAAGGATATCTCTTAAGAGTCTTTTCAACCACTTTGAACCTGGCGTCGCTATTTTGAGCATGTGATTATTGCCAAAAAATAGCAAAAAGACTACGTCTATCGTATGCTGGTGTCGCACAGTGAAAATAGTTGAACTGCAAGCCCAGATTGTGTGTGTAGATCGGCTCTTTTGTTTTTACACGTGGCAACATTATACAACAAAGTGTCCCCTATTCTGGGCACTCCAGCCCTACTACGCGACCATTTGGCACAAATAACAGATGTAGCTTGTACTGTAGATCGTCTTTTTTCGGTGATGTGATTTGGTGAAGAGGGGAAGAAGGAGCGGACCAAGTATAGATCCCTGGTGGACCCCGGATAATGAAGTATATATAGGGTTTAAGTGGTTAACGTGTAACCATTTCTTTCCACAACAACAAAAAAAGTTAATGGAGGCCACACCACAGCAGCCCCCTAAACCCAGCCCATCACTATCCCCCAACAGTCCATTAGCCAAGTTAATGCCGAGCTGCCAGACTTACTGACCCATAAATAATACATTGCGGTGGTCAAGAGAGGCCAGACACCTCGGTGCACCCCTCCTTCCCACTACACGGACCACATTAATGGACTAATTCAGATGCAATTAACTGGCAGGGAGAGGCTATGGCCTTGTGGCTGCCGGAGCACAGGCTGAAGGGCTCACAGCCAGGGCTAGGATAACAATCCCTATGCACATGCACACACACACACACAACACAAACCATTTACATGCAGTGTGAAAGCCAACACATTCACACGGAACACAGCCTTAATAATCAGCAACTAGATGGCCAAAGACAATCGGTGAAATATCACCCAAGTCACAGTACGGTAATACGTACTCCATTATGTTTATTCATAAAAATGCTGTTTATGTTGTGTCCTTGGCAAATACTGAGTGTCCGCCGCTGCCAGTAAACCACCTGCACCTTATACCTATAGCCAACATCAGCATCCGAGGACGACGTCTGAAATGCTTACACAGCCCCTCGCTCCAAAACTAATTTCATCGGTTTCCTTTTTTTGGCCGTTGTTTGTTAACGGAGGTTTTTTCGGGCGGGATAAATTAACTGCAGAAAAACCCCCACTGAGGAGCGGGTGACATTGACAAACGAGCAATTACAGGAGCGATATTCACGTGTCACATCGGCGGCCGCCATGACCCGCGATTAGCCCCGCTGATGCCGAATGCGAGATGTGAGGAGTTTGTGCCTGTCAATACCGGCGCCTGGGACGGCCGCGCGGCCCGCGCTGGCATGTCATTCATCACAGGCTCCGCTCCGCTGCCACAGCTGTGTCACTAACCCCCCTCATCCAGCACCCCCACCCCCCCCATCCTCATCCAGCTACCCTCCCCTCACAGACCGCTGACCCCGCTGAGGACGCAGCGGAGAGGACGATCAAATATCACTCTGGGAGTGGGAGAAGAGGCAGCGGTCCGTCTCGCTACAACCGACGGAACCGACAGAGGACAAAAAGTACTTTTTCCTACACATCCTCCTCCTCAGCCCTGTCGAGTAGACGTCTTTATCGACAGCGTCACCTAAAGCCAGGCCCAGGTGACAGCCGAATCGTGCAAGAGAAGAAGACAACGCTCCTTTCATTCTGCGGTGATTGTGAGCGGTAGAAGGGAAGCCATTAGCCTCGGGGAGGCTGACACAAAGGGCGACAGAGGTTAAGTGATTACCATAGAGGGGAGAGAATGGATGGATTGAAACAACGACCAAATTAAACGACATCAGCCAGGCATGTTCTCACGATAATTACTTGCCTTGCAGATTTCATCAATATGCCAATCATTGGAGCGAGGCGAGGCCATTCTTCCTTTTTAAGACTTGTAGTAGTGAGTGATCAGCGAGCCCAGGATGCAGAGGCTCTAACGCCGTGGTCCCAGTCAGTGTAACTCCATACTGGGTGGAGGGGGCTTACCTCGGTGGAGCAGCAGACCTTTGGCCAAATCAGCAGTCTCGGGTTGCCGTTGTGAAGGACGTGCTCCAGGCACTGCTACTTAGTCAGTTGGTGTAAAGTAAAGTACATTTAAGTTCAAATACTGTACTTTTACTCCACTACATTTATTTGACAACTTTAGTTACTAGTTTCTTTACAGGTATAAATTATAATATTATAAAACAAAAACATACATACACATACATAGCCCTATTTGAAAATAGCTGATCTACAAGCTCACAACGCATGGCGAGCTTGTAGATCTGCTATTTTCAAACAATCTTGTACTTTTACTTTTGGTGCTACAGTACATTTTGATGCCAACACTTTCATACTTTTACTCAAGTCAATTTTGAATTCCGGACTTTTACTTGGAACAGAGCATTTCTATTTTGCAGTATTGATACTTTTACTTGGAGTAAAATATGTGAGTACTTTTTCCACCGCTGAGCATTTTCCCCCCTTTCATTTCCAAAAAGGAAACACTGTGTGCATGCAAGAACCCCTGGCAGATGAATTAGCTGCAAAGCTGCACAGGAGGTAAGTGCTTCTACAGGGAGAGCAGGCTACCTCAATTATGGATATAATTAATTATATCCAGTGAAGACCAGGATAAAAAAAAGAGAGAGAAATAAATCACAGTCCCACATGAAAAGTAAAACCCAAAAAAAAAAGAAAGAAAAAAAAAGAAAAGTTATCTAGATTTCTTTATGTATAAAAATTATATTTTGAGAGGATATGGCAGGCGATAGTAGGCCCGTCTGGCCCAGCTTAGGCATATTTAACAGGGCAGATTCAGTGTTAAAGGCAGATTGCGGGGCCCAGGCTCTATTTATAGCTCGCAGAATTCATCATGGCTCAGTGCCTCTCCGTCTCTCCCTCATACCCCCTCGTCGCTCCCTCTCTGTCAGGGCAAAATCAGTTCACCTATAAGAGGCCACGCGCAGGGTTTACCATAACAATGAGGGTCCATGTGTCCGCTTTGAATTCAAAACAAGACAGTGACATGTGCTTTCATAATGGGGTTTCTGTAAATTCACCACTCTAAGGCCAGTTCTCACAGACATCTCAGTCGTGAATGAAGCCCTTCTATAGCAAAACATATACATCAAAGGCTGTCTACAACCAGGGGGGGGGCTAGTACCATGCAATGGGAAAGCTTCTGTAGTAGTGAAAATGCAAGAAAAACTAAAAAGGTAGGGTTTCCATTTAAACTCTTTCTACCGAAGGAATGACTACAAGGGTCTCGGAACAGCTCCCAGTAGCCCTTAATTCTTCTCCTCAGAAGAACCTGAGAACCACCTAATGATTTTTCCAGTTATATGGCTTGTTTTTTTAAGTGCCTCAAATTCCTCAGCAGTTCATAATTTTAACTACGACGCTGGGGTGATTTTCTCGCCCAACTGTCTCCACTCCAGGCTTCAGATCTGAGACAAAGCCAGGGCACAGCCCATTGGAGGTGATGATCTCAGTCACCACATAAACGAGCCGCTCTGGAAAAGACATGCAAAAACCTCCTCCCTTTCTCATAGTTTTTAAAGACTCATATCGGTCTCAGCAATATCAGTCAACCAAACCTGTAGCCTCGTGGCGTTGAGTGTTACCCTCATGGCTTGACCATCCAACAGAGCATAACATTTCATCAAGCTAGCGTTATGAGGAATTAACTACTCAAGTCCCTTTTTTTCTTGTGCAAATGGTTATTTGTTGCTGCTCGCAACTGACCCAATAAAGCAGACCACGAAATTATTCTTTTAAATAAATGCCTGAAACAGTGACCCAGCAAGTGTCTATCCCCATCAAGGGGCGAAGGCTCCATCCGTGTAGGCTGCCATTGTATTAGAGCATTATTAGTATCCAGTGTATTACACATGAATAATAATCGAAATAGAGTAGAACCAAAAGTGGCAGCATAAGTGGTGAGTCTCCAACGGAGACAGTCAGGAATCAACTTAGTTTAATAGATCTCATTATCACAGTGCAGGAAGCACATTCAATCAATATGACTGATGGCTGGTGCCTAACAACTTAAACGATGTACTGCTCCACCCCGCTACATCTAGCAAAGACAGCATCAGGCAGGGGAGAAGAGCTCCAGGTTCAAAGACTCTCTCAAAGAATAACAGAGCCTATAGATATAGGGGGGTGACCTGTGGAAGTCACGGCCACGAGTGTGGAGAAGAGAGATACAGTTACATATAAAATTGAAGCCAAGAGCTCTGCACGGGCCTGCGGGACACGAGAGATTGACTCCAGAGCCCCGCGGCCTTTTTATGTTCTCTGCTGCTGCTACAGTCGACTCTTCGCTCAGCAGAGTGTGGGGACAGCGGGCTCTTGCCAAATGCATATCCCGAGAATGGAGGCCTGCCAGCCTGCACTCCCCGCCCACTCTGCGGGGCAGAGCGTGAGCAGTGGGGCACCGGTAGGCGGGCGCAAGGTGAGGCTGGTGGGCGGACGGCCAGGCAGGAGCTTCCTGACACGGGAACCCGCCTCACAGCAGGATCAAACCGGCTGCCGAATGAATCACTACCACTCCCACCACCTGACAAAGTCAGCATCGAGGCCGACACACAGCCACTTCTGCTGTCTCCACAATTAACAAGCAATCTGGGAGAGGCAACAACAACAACCGAAAAAAGAAAAAAAAAAAGAATGCTAAAAATATCAGCTCACTCAGATTGCATCTCGAAAATACAGCTCGCTTTGCAACGGACTTTGATACATGAGAAATTGTCTTCTAAAATGCGATCATATCTTGGGAGGATACAGAGAAGAGAGGGTTGGAGTGTACGTGGAGGGGAAGCACTGTAGCTCTCTAAATATGTATCTCAGCTGCTGAATAATTCAATATCAGCAAAGTGTTTTAAAATTTAAATGCTTGCTTTACAGTGTAATGATGATACAGGCTAGGAGGAGCAGATGGAAGTATCGGAGACTACTAGGACTGAAGCAATTTTACACCTTCAGATTCCGGGCCCCGCAAACTTACAGTAAGCTTGAGGTGGGAGATAGGGCAAGGGAGCGCAATAAGCCCATACCTGACCGATCACATTTAAATAGGCAACAGGAGCGGGGATTTTCTGAGCTGTGGATGTAGTCACGAGTGAGATGCAGGGAACATTATCTCAAGAGTAAATAATGTCCTGGAGGACTAGTACAGTAGCTCCCCAAACAGCTTCTTCGTAAAATAGAAAAGTGCTCCGGGCTTCTATTATTAAGCCCCCAATCCAATGGGAAGGCCAACCTTTGATCTGTTTAAGGTGCTGTGTATTTGCATTTTATAATGAGATCAAAGAGGCAAGGTCCAGGGCCCCTGCGGAAGGCAGCGCGCCGTGTGCCCCATCTCTGCACACTGGACGATTTACAGACCAAAGCTATGTTTCCCCCATTAACAAGATCATGTAAGAGCTGCAGGCCTGAGGGAGAATAATGCAGGGGGAGACTCCACTGTTTGTTAGGCAATCAACAGCAGCCTACATTCTTTCTCCTGTTAATTTTCTTTTCTCTGTGCACAGGTGCAGAAAAGGGGGGGGAACGGTGCCAGTAGCAACAATCTTCTCCACAGTCAGAGTTCAAGAGCAAACATTTCAAGCATTTTTAAACTGGTTGAGAATTGCTCCACATTTTCTTTGGCATTCTTCACCGGGGAGCAACGCAGAGGGGAATGTACACTCGCTGCCTGAAGTGAGGCTACAGCCAAGGAAGGAGGGCTTGAGAAGACCATGGGGGTCAACGTGTGTGGGCGCCAGCGTTACGCGTCGTACTGTTGCCCAGGGCAAGTGGTTCCCAACGCCTTCCTCAGGACCCCCCTGGTACAGCTGGTTTTCCATCCCACCAGCATTGCATTCACCTACCGGCGTTGCATTCACCTAGCAATCACCTAGTTAATACTAGTTAGACGTGGAAGAACAGAACACCAACCGTACTAGACGTGCTAAAGGTTCCATCATTAATAAAGTTGATATCTATTTTGTTTTGGTGTCTCGATATTTATTTTGTTTTGGTTTCTCCATCCCCATGTAAATAGACTTTGAGTACCTAGACAGCAGGTGCAGGTGTAGGGCAGGTGGTTTTGAAGGACTTAAATTTGTATTTTAACTGTAACCACTTGTATTACCCAATGTAAGGCTAATATAACAAACAATATCACACATAATTCAATAATTGTAAAAATGCTCCTCTGCTAATTATATTGATGAACCACCCAAATCTATGTCAATTTGGGGGTCTGTGATACAAATGTGAACCCCCCCAGGCCCTAGGGACACCCATAGAGAATTGGAGAAAATAGCCCTAGCTTTGGAAGAGCCGATTTGGCTAAAGCAGGGTTTCGCTGTCATCATCCGTGGCTGCTCACATCTGCCACACGTTTTCTATAGACCTGATCAGATTAGATCCCATTTCGTTGGAGGATTATAAACCTGTTTTGTACACAGAGATTTATCTCTGTAGATAACGAGAGCTCTTGCATGGACCAGATGACCCGTAATCCTCTAATATCCATACATTTACATGGGTGTTTATGTGTATCGCACAAGACTCAATACTAATGCATTTGAGAGAAGCTGTAGGTCTGAGTTAGCAGGGAGGAGGCGTGGGTGGGGAGCTTTTGCTGAACACGAATACACAATCAAGTTCAACTTCAATTTTATTGTCACATCCCAACTAAGTTTAACCACATGGCTGGGGCCAAACGTTTGGCAGAGGTGGACGAAGAAACTTGGTTTAGAGTCAGACCTGGGGTTCTCAAACCTTTTTAGGCCATGACCCCCAAAAATAAACATATTTGAACTGGGGACCCCCACCCTGACAAGCACTTGGAATTGTAGGTATTACATTTAATGTGAATCGGTTCCGCAGATAAATATTGTGAAAATGCCTAACTACATGGTCACAGCGCCTCGAGGCGGTGTGAGCATGTAGATCGGCTATTTTCACAATGTTCGCCTCTTGCTTACTTAATATTTGACAGTTTGGCCAGTTTAGCATTAAAACGGTCTTGAAAGTCCATAAATTGTCACTTTATAAATGTGCAGATACCCTGTATACAATTATTCTGTGTGTTGGTTTGTTTACCATTGAGTGAGGAAAAAAAATTACATCAAGCTAATCATCTAGGGACCCCACCAAATAATTTGGGGACCCCACCAAGTTTTATATGAACCACTGTTTTAGACCAAAGGAATGGACCTAGACCCCTGAATATAGGAATTAAGTGGTTGAAGGTGTTAAAGTGAGTGAAAATCCCACCGTTTGCTGTTACAAAATATACATTTTCATAAAGGAAAATGCCAAATAACAAAGCAGCAGAATTTAAATTAAGGTATGTACACAAAAAAGATGGGGTCTAATAAAGAACATAATAATCTATGAGATCAGTCATCTTCTATGCATCTAGGAGGTATGACTCCACATTTGGGCAAGGTTTCCCCCCAGTCTGACCACCTTTGACAACCATTATGAAATTATTTGCAAAAATATTAAACACATGTGAATGAAAATGTGGGAAGTTACTTCCTTGGCCCGCTGGCAGCATGCACAAGACATTTGGCACAAGTCATTCAGTCCAGCGGTTTGCAAGATTAGCCCCGGACACACACAGACAGGCACACTCAGTCATGTTTTTTTTTAGATGGCTTTGACTCCTAAAGAGCCACACAGTAACCAAATAATAATGTAAAAATAAGGGCAGAATATCTCAGTCTAAAAGAGATCCAATCTATGGTCCATGTGCTGGACAAACGAGTCCCACAGATCAACAGGAAAAGAAAAGAAAAAATCTGCACACTAGTTCGCGGCTGCTATTTTTTTGTTGCTGCTTATTCGACTTTTCAATCTCAGTCGATCTTCATTAGGAATTAAGAGCACCTCAGTCTCCCATGCAAATAGCCATCACTTAAGCAGCAGTTATCAAATCAGACGGGGCTAAGAGATCATCAAAGCAGAACAGTAAAACCCTCAGTGTCGATTTAGGATTTCAATCCATAGAGGGGGTTCATTACTGTTACTGTACTTCAAATTCATTAGCCAGTGCATTGGCAAGATCCAGTCTGTGTCAAAAGTTTAAAGCTTAGAAGCCAAAGCCAAACCTCTCGACAACATTACAAGTCTCGTCACTGGTGAGCGGCGTTCTTGACAGTTCTATACAGGCAGAGGAAGATGACTCCTCCTAAAACCTTAGTTGATTGTATTATTAGCCTTTTGATCTGGAAAATGTTAACAAGGCTAGCACAAAGTTTGCGTATAATGATGCTGGCTGACTGACTTGGATTGGATTGAGCATGGGGCTGGGGTGCAGCGTACCCAGTAAAAAGCATAAACACACAAATGCCTGCAGTGGAAACAAAGGTGCTGCTAAGAACAATGTAATGCATCCCAACATGCAGGAGTAACCTCTCTCTCTCTCTCTCCCTCTCTCTTTAAATATATATTTATATAAATACTGTACATGCAATGAAATCTGACAGTATCCTGAAATACTGATATATCCCTGGGCAATTTGGCAGAACTTTAAGCAGAAGTCATGTTTGCTTTACAAAAAGAAGAAATAGGCAGTGGGATCTTTTCCTGCCCTCTTGAAGCTACAGAGGATACATTTAACTGACAGCCGGCAGGACTCCTTATTTCGGCAACCTGCGAATATTAATCCTAAGTGCTTCACAGAGCTTGAGAGGGTGTAAGAAAGCCGCCATCTAATTGCCTCCTCATAGACGCGCCCGGTGCATATTCGCACTTGTGAATGCGGCATTCATATTTTTTGACCTTGATAAATTATCTGTTCTTATTGACAGCACTTATTGATATTTCTTAAAAGCGTGGGCTAATGGAGTTCTATTGAGATGATTAAATGAGTTGCGGCGCGCGGATTAGCCCGGTCTCATCTCGCCGCCGCAGCCTGCATTATCATACAGAACAGACGTGTGCGTGCGCGGAGTCCTAAATTCCTGCAACTGACATCTCCGGGGAGAATAGAGGAGTGATGACTACATCCGACCTACATTCACCCCACCCCAGGCATGCTGGCTTCCAACGGCTTGCATGTGCGTGTGCACGCGCACACACACACGCACGCACGCACGCACGCACGAGACGCTGTCACAATTTATGGTGGGAATGGATATCACTCCTGCGTGCCCTTTCAAAGAATTACACAAATACAATTAGGTGTACATGCTACTGTTCCTGACACAGTCTCTCCATGTCATTGATTCTGTATGCCTGACAAAACAAGCCAAACAGACATTTTAATAGGCTTTACAAGCTCCCGGTGACCTCCTCGGAGAAATATTTACTCATAATATACTACATCTATCATAGGGTTTTCCCTGGCTTTAAGAGGGGCTTATAGTTGCTAATATAATTTGTGCGATGGGGTTTGAGGAATTTAAGAGCACAACAAAAATCTCAAGGAGCAAACGCACAAACATTTATTGGAAGCCATTCAGTAGCCCCAGGCAATGAAAAGGCACAACCAGAAGTTGGAACTTATTCAAAATGCCTTTCATGCAGAGACAAAACACACAAGACGTGCACATAAAACACTGCATTAATTGAACGTTTCAGATATTTTGGTGGTCAGAATTATTTTTAAACCACCGTAGGGGAACCCCCCATAATTAGTGAGAATTATGAAAAAAAAAAAAAAAAAAATCTGATGCTGCCCGGAGCTCATATGCGAACATCTTCCAAAACCAAGCTTCCTGTGAACGAGGCTACAGCATCCTGTATGTGTACGTGTGTGTGTGTGTGTGTGTGTGTGTGTGTGTGTGTGTTTTGACAGGTAGTGCCCACGATAACACAAAAATGTAGATCTACTTGCAAACTTTAACTAAGCTAGCAGGTGAAAAGACTTGTTTTGATATACAGTCTCTTGCAGTTACTCTTTACAGACTTTGCAGACCACTTGAACCATAGCATCTGCATTCCAGGGCAAGAAATTTGGCAAAAAAAAAAAAGCTAATCCACAAGCAGGGCCTTCAACTAGAGCTTGTAGATCGGCTATTTATTTACGTGTCGAATATTTGGTGTAGAGCACGTGGTTACCATGGTTACCAGGTAAACAGGTGCTGCTGGGGCACCAGCCACATAGGCTCTGATGCCTGACATCGTGTCGAGGGTTCGAGTCCCCCCCCCCCCCCCCCCCCCCCCCCCCCCCCCCCCCCCCCCCCCACCCCCAAAAAAAACAGGTGCTGCTGGCGCCGCCGATGATCAAAAAAACTATGTATCCCATGATGCAAAGCGGCCATGCGCTGCTATTGACTCCATTGCCTCATTTACATCCATTCTGGGCTCGCTAAATTGGCTGTTTCTCTGTTGTTTTCCCCCCATTACTAATCTCTAAATATTACTTTTCGGCACCCTATTCCTAATGTGTACATTACTACTGGTTTAGTCTTATTTTTACTTTATAAACATTTATTATGATGATGATGATTATTATTCATATCTATTTTTTCGGTATCAGTCCTGTGTTTCATACTGTGTTTCATACTGTGCTACTGCCATGACAACAGTTTCAGCTGTGGAATCAATAAAGGTTAATCTATCTATCTAATGGCAAAGAAAGAATCCATTTATATGGCCAATGTCACTGTTGAAGCTGAAAATGTATTTACTCCAAACACGAGGACACGCCGAATGACACTGCTAATAGGTTATGCTGTGTTGCACACAACTCAATAAGGAATAATAGAGGTAACCAGGAAAACAAAGTTTGCAAAAAAAAAGGCACAATTCATTTCCTTCCAAAAGGCCCACACAAAGCGAAATCAAACCTTTTATAATGATATAATAATGTTTTCCCATCTCCCCCTCCTTCTCCCTCTCTCTCTCGCTCACACACTCTCACAGACACACACACAAACCCATGCACATGCCAGATCTTGTCGCCCCAGGAAATGGGCTGCATACATCTTGTCTGACTGCAATAAAAAAAGCAAGGCCTAAAGTTCTATTCCCAATAAACGTCGACTGATTGGAAACCTCATTCTAATATCAATTTCCATCTGGGCCCTTTAACCCATTAAGACCTGAAGGCCATTCTAAAAATGTCTCCTAAATCCTGACAGTTTTCAGAAAAAGCGATATGTTCTGTGGTGCTCAAACCTTTTCATGTCAAGGACCCCACAAATTATATGTATTTTGCCACGGACTTCCGTCTGAAATATTTTGTTCCAGGGACCCCCAGAAGCTGAAAATGTTTGCTTGATAATATTCAAAGATTTGCACATATTTTCACAAATTAAAAAAATTGCAGACCTACAAGCTCAAAGTGATGCGCCATGAGCTTGTATGACTGCTATTTTCGAATAGCCAAAGTATAACATAAATCTAAACGACAGCAACGCTTTCCCGGACCTTTCGGGTTAAAAGGCAATCAGCAAAGCTTCATCTCAGTATATCATGAGCTCCTTGAGATGATGACACAGCACTGGCTCTCTACTCCTGCATAATGGCCTTCTCCTATCGAGGCATCTGCAATGAATAATACCACCCATGAATGGGCTATTTAGTCTGTGTTCACACAGATAGGGGCCACTTGCCTGAATATTAATCCAGGGTTTTTACACTTCACACGGTTCTCTCAGGGCTGCATTATTTTTCATTCTGAGATGCAAAGGCACTTAGTGTGAATCGGCGCGGTCATAGTTTCACTCTGAGCTTTAGGGAAGTGACAATTGTGATTACCAACGGCTTCATTTTAAACGCGATGCCGGCAAAAAAACTATTTCAGGCGAGCAATATCAATTTAAACAAACCTCTATGAGCGCGGGTTAACAAGTGAACTACTTGAGCTTGGGCTATGAGAGGAATTTTCATTATGGTAACGGCGGAAACATTGACATGCAATCGCTGTCACCGGGAATAAGTTATGTTAATAATATATCTAAAATCACATCTAACAGGTCTGTAAGATGTCTGTGAGACCTCTCTACTACTCAGTAAAACCATCAGTGTTGATAGTGTATCCATGTGTAACCCTCAGTGTTAAATTAGACAGGTACCGTTCCTGGACAAACACTGGACCTGGACAAAATCAAAAATCCAATTACAAAAAAAATGAATAAAAAAAATCTATATTTCAAAAGTAGATACAAATAATTTCCAGCTATTCTCAAAGGAAAAGTCTGAACGAAGCTTCCAGTGAAACTTTGGTGGAGCTAGAACATGCCAAAGTTTTGAAAATATATACACTGCATAAAGTTACAATAAAGAATAGTGACAACACATAAATGGGCTCTCCCACGAGATCAAGCCCACTAATTAACACAGAGGATTTTATCGTGTACAATCTCGCCAGCATCATCATGTCATGTTTACAAGCTCTATGTGTCACACGCTGTCATCGGGAGCCAGTTCAAGGGGTTCACCAATGAATCCATTAAAGACACACACACACACACACACACACACACACACACACACACACACACACACACACACACACACACACACACACACACACACACACACACACACACACACACACACACACACACACACACACACACACACACACACACACACACACACACACAGTAGGGCTGGGAGATTTGACTTCCAAACAATATCACAATTGAAAATGACAGAGCTTTTTTAAACGGCACTATTGTATAACAAAGGGTTAAGTGGTAATAATCAGACTAATCGCTTTAGTCAATTATAAAAAATATAAATAAAAATCACACCCAGTGTAAAGTGAGCGGTGCTATTTATGAGTTAATTTCATTAAGCGTCCCGTGAAGCTTGGCCAATGTGACCCTGGGTGTACAACAAACTTTGGACAAAGCCAGATGTTGGAGCTCAGCTCCTTCCAGGAGCACCGCTCAGAAATCTATTAAAATAGTTTTGTGTCGATTCGTTGATTTCTAAGGAAGAAAAAGATTTTTAAAAAAAGAGCATGCTTCTTGATTAACCTACACGAGCAAGACTAAAGCCCTTTGCACACAGGCGCGTTTATCCGCACGGATAAAACGGACAATTTCATTATTTTAAAAGAAAACAATGATTCTCTACGACCTCATGCACACCGGATCCTAATTAGCCGAATGCGACGAGTGGCTGCGGCTGTGCGTTTTTTTCTCGATCGAACCCAGTTCGATTTGTGCGTCTTGTCGCATGCGGTAAAAAACTCATCACTCCTTTTATGACTCCTTTTGGATCCGCAGCGCCGATTCCGCACAGCATTGCACACCAAATCCAATGCGTTTTATTCATGCATCAAAAAAAAACGCAACTGTCCTGTGTGCAAAGGGCTTAAGTCGTTGGTACTAAATATGGGGTTTGGATATATTTCAGGTACAGTCCATTGCCAAGCCCTACCCCACACACACAGTGCATCCGTGGCTCACCTTCCAGCCGCTGCCCGCCTCTCTGTAGTAGGGGAAGTTGTCGCAGATCCACTGGTAGATCTCGCTCAGGGTCATCTTCTTCTTTGGTGAGCTGTTGATGGCGAAGGTGATGAGGCTGGCGTAGCTGTAGGGCGGCTTGCCGTCCTTGTGCTGCTGCACCTCCTCCTGGTCCAGCGTGGTGTTGGGGTCCAGCAGGGCGCTCTTCTTGCCCACGCCCGGCCCGTGGGCGCCGCCCTGCGCGTCCGCCTTGCGGATGGCCGCCTGCATGGTGAGCTGAGGCAGCCAGTCCATGGAGGTCAGACTGCTCTCCAGTTCCGACGTCATGGCACCGACGGGAGGATGGAGGGGGGCGGTTATAGGCTGGACGAGGTGGTTGGGGGGGACGGGATGAGGACGGGGGGATGGGGGGAGGGGTAGGGTAGGGGGGAAAAGGTGGAGGTGGCTGTTGGTGGGCTGGCGATGCGTGGGTGGGGGAGGGGGTGGGGTAGGGTGGGGGGTAATAGGCTGAGGCAAGTGACAGGTTGAAGATGTTTCCCTCGCCTCAGGACATCAGCTTAGCAGCACGTCGTCTGCAGCTCAACCCTGGTGGGAGACAACAGAGAGGACTTTGTCAGAATTATATATCAATATATATTGATATTTAGGGCAGGGGTCTTCAACAGGGGGTCCCGGACCCCTAGGGGGTCCTCAGAGTTACTACAGGGGGTCCTCCAAATCTTTGTGTGATAGAAACCTTTTTCAATTCTCTCTTTTATATTAACCACTAAACCATATTCTGAAAACTTAAGCAAAAATAGCAGATCTACAAGCTCACAATCGGCTATTTTCGAGAGGTTTGGTGTAGAAGGGAGAAAGAGCAGACTAAGTACAGAGTGAAAGGTCAAGTTTATTAAGTATTGACGGTTCAAGTGGTTAAATATCTGAAAACACAAATTGACATGAACCCAAAATACACTGATGATCGTGCTGTCAAACGATTATTTACATGGAATCTATGAGAAGTGTTGTGGGGGTCCCTGCTTCATCTCTCTCTTAACTAAAGGGTCCTTGGCCTGAAAACATTGAAACCCCTGATTTAGAGCACCATTATAATGAATTGCATTTTTATAGCACTTTCCTAAGGTACTCAAAGTGCTTTACAAAGGTTCATTCATTCATATACATGGGGTGGTGAAGCGGCGAACAGTCGACGCCAGCGTTCTCACTTCCCACATTCACACACCAACGGTGGCAAGCTGACACCGCCGTCGAACCGCCGTCGCACGGATCATTGGACGACCTGCTCCACCTCCTGAGCCACCGCAGCCACCATTCTAAACATCATATGTGAGCATAATTTACCTAGGTGTGATTTACTTAACCACTTAAACCTCTTAAACCCATATATACTTTGCAGAATGGGGTTCCCCAAGAGTCTGTGCTTGTCCTCCGTACACCAAATATCTTCATCGGAAATAGCCAATCTACAAGCTCATACTGTACATCTGCTATTTCCGCCAAATGCTGGCCTATTATGATGCCCTGAGCAGGGACGCTAGGGTTCATGTGGTTAAAGAAAACAACCCGCAAGGAAAGCTTACGAACTACAAAAGTGGACTCTCTCTATTAAAAATGTAAAAAAACTTACAGTCCTGATCTCGCTGCAGTAAAACACAAGCCCACAACTTTCCCTACCACTTGCTGTGCACAGAGCTGACTCATAGTTGGACACACACACACACACACACACACACACACACACACACACACACACACACACACACACACACACACACACACACACACACACACACACACACACACACACACACACACACACACACACACACACACACACACACACACACACACACACGGAGCGAGAGAGTAAATGCAAGGGAATTGTTTTCACAAGTGCCAGCCAAATGGGGGAATGGCTCAGGAGGAATTCCGACTCTCTTGAGGCTAGTAACCCCCCCCCCTCCCTCACTGCCTCCCCCCCCTTGTTGGAGCCTCTGCCGTAAACAAGCAGAGCACTGTCGTCTTGACCAATGGTTCTCAAAGTGGGGTTTGGGGACCCACAGCGGCCCTTGGGGGGGTTCCAGGGGGTCCCCCGCAAAAGTGAATATAGGATCAAGATGATCAAGATGATCAGTTTAACCACTTATACACAACAATTCTGAATATTTTTCAGACATTTCAACTGCAAAAAAACTGCATATAAGGAAAAAAGAAACCAAGGCACTCTTCTGGTGAAATATTTAAAAGCCTTTATTTGAGGAGGCTAGTCCTAGAAAAAAAAAAAAAAAAAGGGGATAACCCACACGGGTAGCGGCTAACACAGCCTTCTTCAGGGTATGAAGAAGACTTTTATGGGGGTCCCTAGCACAAATCCTTATCAGATAGGGGGTCTGCGGCCAAATATAATTGACATGAAAACGTTTGAGAACCACTGGTCTTGCCAACCATCCTCCTGTCCTCGGCCTTGCATGTCTGCTGTGCTGTGCAGTCCGCAAACAGCCGCCCCCACCACCACCACCACCATGTCTCTCTCTCTGTCTTAAAATAGAGTGTCAGAGGAGACAGGCCTAAAGTTACAAGCATAGGTGAATATAGGGCAGCGTGCAAAACAAGCCCTCGGGTACAGGAATTACACTACAATCTGGCTACGGGGCAAGAAGAAGAACTGCCCAAGATTGTTCATTATGTTTTCTAGTGTGAATATGTACGGTAATATGTACGTCACATTTCTGGACAGACTTCGGATGAATACGTTTTAAATAGGCTATGCTTAATATTTAAACCTGGTCTGAGTGAAAATATAAAATGTTGTTTGTTAAATAAGATGGGTGCCCTCAATTCCATTTTTCTTTCTATAAAGCGTTGCTACTTCTTTCAAAGCGCAGTATTTAAAGACTTTCATCAAAACAGTGATATCGATGTAGAAAAGTTGAAACTTTATTTCTGCAAGTCTAATGAATGCGTGTGCTCATACTATATGTGCAAAGCTTGTGTATATTTTCAGAGACTCAAGGCTCAAGGCGCGTCACAGAGGCAGCGCGAGATCGGCAGATGGGCCATTTTCTGTGTGCGACTAGGGATGGGACGATATGAAAATTTCATGTCACGATTATTGTGACCAAAATAATTGCGATTTACAATATAATCGCGCTAATCAAAACATCCACTACTACATCTGCAAAAAATAGCAGATCTACAAGCTCATAACGCATCACTATCAGCTATTTTTTGAATTTGGTCCGTTTTACGAATTATAGAGGGTTTAAGTGGTACCTGATATGGAGCTCGACACATAAAAGGTGAATTGATCCCAGTGCATGACGGAGGACAATTTCAAGATAAATTTTAATTTCTGCGATACAGTGTTTTTATCACGATAAATGATAATAACAATTATCGTCCCATCCCTATGTAGTACAGCTCAAGTTTGAGTGATTGAGTCAACGCTCATTCATCCCCCTGAGAGAGAACTTCCTACATCGGTCAAACTGCAAGCGCTCGGCTCAGGAGCAGATTGAAGCAGTCCGTTTCAATTGATCTCTCACAGTGGGAGTTAGAGAAGTGCCTGGTGGCCAATTCAATATCTAGAATCAGTGTCAGCAGTCACTGGGCTCTAGGCAGCGGCAGCCAATAATCATAGCATTTGTGGTGTTTTTAAACAGAATTGTGATGTGTGTGTGTGTGTGGGGGGGGGGGGGGGGGGGGGGGGTTGGATCTGTTCGGCAAGATAAAAATTAATGACACTGAGCAGTGGCCTACGTACCCTGTTCAATCTACCCCCACGTGATTCCATAAACCTCCCCTCGTCATTATTATAGTTTTTTTGGCTCAACAAGGATTACATCCGTCGAAGCCATTACTTTTGATTTACTTCGGTGATCGGAGAGATGCTACCACCTACCTGTTCACATAATAAACGGCAGCCGAATATCGTTCCAACATTCATTTTGCAGTTTTACTTCCATTGCACACAGAATGAATCCAGCAAGTTTTGGATATGTGTTGGCGGGTGTGGTTAAAAGACCATATTGCTACACATTAATAGAATACTCGCACCAACTTTCTCATCTTTTATAGTCTTGAGCAGACCGGTACTGCGGTAGCAGTGGCCCTGGTGACAGACCGTCTGACTGATTACCTAGTGACAGACGTGCATGCATGGTTGGGGGATCATGAAGGATAGTTCCTCATCAGAGAAAAGATAAACAAATTGAGTGCAGAACACACCTCCACCCTGTAACTGACATAAAAGGTGAGTCACCCACCGTTAATGAGTAACAGGCCTTTCCTCTGAGAAAAACATAGCAAAAGGGCAACTCGTCTAGACTGCACCATAGAGGAAGCCGAATGAGAATACAATCGTTTTGATCCAATATATCCATTCACCATCATACGTGACAGAATTATTAGGCTATGTTTGTATAATAATCAGTCAGCGTGTGGTTGTTGTTGTTGTTCAAGATTCTCATTTGCATAGTGACACCTGAATAGCTGCTACTGTAAACCAGTGTAGTCTCTTATAATGAAACGTCCCCACAGTATTTACATGGAGATAATTTTTTTTTTACCATGGGTCGATTCTATTTATAAAAGCAAATGATATGTACAAAAGGCGTACACACAATTATTTACTTCATCACACCATGAAATACGCTTTCAGCCAACATAACGGGAACAACAATTCAACCATTTTGCAATCGGAGTTGAATTTCAAATCAAGTGGCCGCTAGGTGTCTGTGTCGAAGCCTTTCTAACAATACCGAGCCCCAGCAGCGCAGGACCAGAGGAGGATCAGGAAGGAAGGTATCCTGTGGTCGCCAGAGGTGAGCAGCCCCACAGTCAGAGTTGATGACAAGCGCTCCGCCCATTACACAGAGACGGGACGCCATTTGACCTCCATGCTAATGATCCAGATGCTTCATAATCTGCAGGGCCAAGTCCACGTGTCTTAATTACAGAACCTTGGGCCGTGGCAGACATGATGAGGCACAGTGCAGAGCAGAGCCCCTCTGCTCTGCAGCCCCCTCTTCATTATAGCCAGGCGCTGAGGGCAGTCAGGAACAGAGACAGGCCCTAGCCTGCTACCCTGTCAGGGAAGACCGTGTCTGAGTATGTTCACCACTGAGTCTGGGGGCCGGCCAACCAAGAGTAGTAGTTAAGGGGAGGGGATTGAGAACAGAAAGCAGAAAGGGGAGAGAGAGAGAGAGAGAGAGAGAGTGGGCCACAGACAGAGGCACGAACGCACTGGCACCACGCCTGGCGGGGAGCGCAAGCAACAACTGTGGCTTGCATTCAGGGGGTCAGAGAGTTCAGGCGATTACACTTAGCAGCCCAAGGGAGCAGATTGTCATCTCACAGACACACACATGGAACCGCTTTGATCAAGGGCTGGCTCAGGAGGGCAAAATGGGGTTCTGTCACTGTCATCAACTCCAAGAATCAGGACTCCCCCCCCCTCCCCCCACTCAACCGTAATAATTTGTTTCGAGAGCAGTATGCCGAGGCGTGTGTTTGAGAGCTGAGAGGCAGAAATGGATGGTCAAATTCATTTTCAATTCAGCGCTCAAGTTTCTGTATCCACAGGGGATTAATGGCACATTTGGTTCTGAATGGGAATACAAAGCCTTTTCCCCCCTTTGTAAATGTCTTAATTAGCCCATGTTCTTGACGGGACCTCTCATTGTCCGTTATAGAGCTCTTACAGCAAATCAGTGATTCGGTATTGTGTGGCTCAATCGCACTGACATCACAGCCTTTATACATCAGGTGATGTAAAGCCTTGCTTTGTTCAAGTATCCTCAATGACGGCAGCAGGCTGTGCAACAACCAGGGAGTCACGTCATCATATGCCTAATACATTTATTTACACATGCGTTATATATCCTTAATCATAGTATATCAACAAGAGAAGCTCACGATACGTTGCAACTTATGACACCTGCACGTTGTGAGCTTGTAGTTCTGCTATTGTTGGTGCAAGACAGACAGATGTACAACCAAGTATAAATCAGGCTATACTACAGCAGAGTGCGTCAATTTCATCAGCTTAGAGAAGTAGTGAGATAGAAATGAGGAACTGGCCATTGTGGCCAATCTAAATCTCAACATCCATTTCCACTATTGCAAAACTGGTGCCTATACTTCTCCACACCATAAAAGCCATAAAATCTAATATTTAAAATTATGCCACAATATGGTTATTTACTATCTTAACATCAAACTAGAAAGTTGAAATTCAGGAAAATTGCAAGTGTGGTTGCACTGATACGAGTCGCGAGGAATCTGTTGGGGAAATTAATTACCATTTATAGTACAGTATATATTATGATATGATGTCAAGTGAAGCATGAGCAATCCCATCTGATGGACATTATATTGACCAAGATATCTGGCCTTACAACCCAGATAACTTTAAAAGGTTAACAAAAACAGGTTCACTTTAGCTAAGCTGGCATAACAGTTCAATAGTGGGTTGCCTTTAGCAACCACACTAATTGCTGAAGCCATGCCTGAATGGAATTTCATGGTAATATATAATGCCAATCCATAACTTATCTATAACTTATCAAGCTTATGTGGGTATTAAAGAGATATTAGCCTGTCAATCATAATAATAATCCCTATTCCCTACCAGAACTGCTCTCTCTTTGTATGCCTCCTATATACATGTAGTAACTTGACGGCTGTCCCCCAATAACCTGTGCATTAGTGGCATCTCAATGAGAGAAGAGCTAGAGCTTTTCAGCTCTCCATTCTATAGCTTCTACTTGCAGAGACACAAGACTGTTGATGGGTACCAGACCAGAGCTCTCCTGCACTTATCTGCAATTTCCGCAATTAATCCCCCCTTTTACTGCAGTCATGCATCTGTCATGGTTAACACTCCGGCAGCAGCATTTGTCAGCACAACTACACAGACAAGACCATTAGAACCTGTGATGCTAGTACTCTGGACATGATGAATGCCATGCTCAAAACACTGTCAGAGGGATTCAAACAGCTAACAATAAATATTTACACCACTGATGGTTAAATGTTGTCCGTCTTGAGTGAGTGAGAGTGTGTGCGCGCACGCATGTGTGTGCGTGCGTATGTGTGTGTACACGTCTGTGTTGGTGCACACGTGTGCGCACGTGTGTTTGAGAGAGCGAGAAGAAGCAAAAGAAAAGCTTGCTATGACAGGGATCTTCCTGTAGTGGGATGGTTACTTGGCAAAAGAGAGGGGAATCGCTAAGCAAGCTCCCTCTGCTGTGCCTGAAGATCTGGCACACGCACTCACAACAACAACAACAGTGATGTAACCTGGTAACAAGCCTTTGGCATCTACTGTACACTCCCGACCGAAACCCGGGCCATACCTTCCATATCAACAACTTTATTTCCAGCACGGGAGAAGCCCTTGTTTTCTTAGTGATTGCGAGGGAAAAAAAACAGGGAGGGGCGGGAACTCCACTCACCTGCCCTTCATTCAAAGGGAGATTCCTCACTTTTTCCAGCCCTGGAGGCGAAGGGCTTATGGGAGTTATTTTTGAAAAGTCAGAAGCTAAAATAGCAACGCGGCTTGGTATTGTGATTGCACGTGAACACTGCAATCATGCAGCGACCGACCCTAAGCCCTCCGGTTCATTAAAAAATAACAAGACAAGTCTAATAATGCCATGGCCTCCCTTCCAATCTTTAGCTATCAATAGTAAATTACTGTGTGTGCATTGTGCAATGTGAGCGAAGCCACACAAATCACACTGGACAGATCACACTGCAGTATCCAGTTGTCAAGGCACTCTATACAGGCCAAATCAGGATGGCATTATCCCAGCATTGACAAACTTACTTGCTTAGGTTATCAACGGCGGTCAAACTATCTCTTCATGAGCTTCAATTCAACCTGCATTTCGGTTGTGCACAGTCACTGTTCAGTGTTCATGCTGTGTTCGTTCATGGCCGGAGGTGCCTGCGCAGGTGCCTGCTATGTACACGTAGCAGCATGAGCTGTGATTGGTCTACTTTAAGTTTGGAGGGGACATGCATGCATGCATACAAACAAACACTGTTCCAGAAAGCTTGGCCTTCATCCACAGCACGCCTTAATAAAGTAGGTAACATCCTTTTAACATCCTGTCTTCCTTATCAATTAAAGCCTTAAAGATGCTGCTGAAATCACCTTCAAGAAGAGCTCATTAATAATAACCCCGTCCATACTTGCGTTTTTGGAATGTGTCAATTATGGCTTCCCTGCACATGCTGCTGAGCACAATTGTTCAGCTTATTATTGCAGCCTGCCAAACGGGGCGTCCTTGCTGCTAACAGAGCATGTGTATTTTCCAATACTATATATCTATTAGCCAGCGTTAGCAGTAGTACCATCCAGGGTTGTTTGAGTTAGTGTTGGTTTTCAGGCAGACTTAAAGAAGACAAACGGAGAACATGCTCTCCCCGTTTCCCTCTGCTCCCTCAATCCCACTTCGCCTGTGGTTGAACGAATCAAGTCCATAATTATTCTGCCAATCAATACAGGGTGCAACTGTGGCTGTGGGGCAGCTAAACGCAGCGCATAAGGCTGGGGAGAGAGAGAGTTGTCAACAAGGAAAAGCAAAAACGCTGGGCTCTTTAAACCCACTGAACCGTACAAAACAAAGGCGCGAGATATTAGAGCGGATACCTTTATTGTAATTACTCTGAGCCAAACGGTGAGGTCTGCAAAGTACATCATCTTATGAAGATGTTTCACTAATAGAGGGATCAGCAGGATATGACGGCCACTTCAGGCGCAGGCAGGACAAAAGAGACAGACAGACAGAGACACAGACAGGCAGGCATCCGGACCAGGGGGCTTGAAGTGGTGTAGGAGGCAGGAGCCGACATTGGACCAGCCGAAGCGCTGCAGGGCATGTTGGGATGCCACGCAACAAAACAACAGGCTTTGTGACCCCTGAATGCAGACCAAGGGAGGAATCTGAATGGACACGGCGGTAATTATGTCATTTGGGGATATTAGAGAGATATTCTCAGTTGTCGGACGTTTTCCACGCTAGCGCTTAGAGCGACAAAGAGGGAGGGCACGGGGGAAGGCGGGAGGGAGGAGGGGAAGAGAGAGAAAGAGAGAGCGAGAGAGAAAGGGAGTTAGGCAGATGAAAGCACCAGCACAGGGCCCTCAGCTCATTGTGCAATCTGCAGGCCCTCAGAAAAAGAAAAAAAAAACACACACACGACATTCCAGTAATTCAATAAGGCTTTCCAATGAATCAGAGCAGTGATCAGGAGGGGTTCGTTTCTCTGTCCCAAACAGCTTGGCTGGGAGATGGCCTTTGTGTTAGGAGCAGCAGGGGTGTCCTGACACCGACCATGCGAACCCAATTACCCTAGTGCCTGGGCCTGGGGGGCCTCTGCATTAACACACACTTCCCCCTGGGAGCTTGACTCCGCGCCAGCCTGGCAGCCTGCTGCTGAATCACAAATAGATCACTTAAGGCGCTGGGGCTGGCACAGCGAGTGTTTTGGTGGCGGTCTTGAGTGCCCACCCTCATCAGCATTCCCCAGATCGTGTCCAAGGCCACAGTTAAATCCTAAGCCAGCCTCTGAGGCAAGGAAGGAAGGTAATGGCGGTGCAAGGTTTGGCACGGCCTCGCCCGGGGGGCAGCAAACCATTCCCTCCGCATAGCCACGGACCACAGAGCAAAACTCGCATAATCAGGAAGGTAGACTGCCGTGGGTCACCTGGATTTACACTGCAAGAAGTGCAACTCTGTGCTTTAATACTTGAAAGAGAGAAATATGTAGTTAAAAGATGTAGCCTGCATGGGCTTTGACTCAAAGCCATGTTTACAATGAGTTAGGCTATAAATGTGTTAGAAAGAAAACAAGCTGAAGGTACCCAAGCGTGATTTGAAGAAATTACCTGAGTGGGCAATGCATGTTCTGAAATCACTGCACAGAGCAGGAATCAGGTCATGAATTGCAAATGTTAGCTAGGGTTTGGGAGCGTGCGCAGGGGGGGGGGGGTGTCTGTCTGACTGTGTGTGTGCGTGCATTTTATGTTTGGAGGGGGTAGGTATAGACGCTCCGGGTCTGGTGTGGGTTAGTTAGACGTTCCCCTCACGTAAAGCCTAAAATTGTCTTCACTTGGGATGGCACTGGCACTGGAGTTATAATTAAAACCGTTTTGCTTTTTAATCAATATCCAATCTCTCAGAAATAATTAACAGCATATTAAAGAGTTTACTGCCTGACAGCGCTGGATGCTGCTGCATCATTAAGCCGTTGAAGTGCTGCTCTTTGACTCCTAGAACTCCCATTTCGCTGCTGCTTTACTGCAACCTCCCCTTCCCAGGCTCTTTAAAATGCTCCCAGAAGCCACACTGTACCTGTGTGTGTGATAACACAGCCCAGTGGTCACCGGAAAACACAGCATGCATACATACCTGTACACTCAGGAACGACCTCTCTCAGGAACACGGGACAAAGACCTCGTGAAATAATATTAAGGCAATCACTTGACCTACAGGAGTGAACGTGTACTTGATAAGGCTTAAAAACGGCCACACAGCCAAAGGCATATGACGGCACGTCACGATTCACAGAGTAGAATCGTAAAAAAAAAAAGAAAAACGCCCTTTCCCCCTGAATGATAATGCTTCTGCGTTTGCGGTTGCACAACACTGCAGCATAGTGGAGATTAGAGGATTGAATCACACAGGTAAAACAGTTTTCATCTTTTGTTGGCGCACCAGCTTAGCCTCTGCTCCGCTAAGACAATGTAGCCAGTTGACATGGGGACGGCTCCGGGACATCTGCTGATGTCACAAGGTGCACAGAGCAGACCGATATAGATCGACTGCAATGTCCATCAGCAGGTTTCTATTCTGACCTCCATGGTGGTGCGTTCAAAATAAATGCCAGGATGCATGGGTCACGTACGAAACACACCCACAAACACACAGAAGGTGACACATGCACTTATAGTGGACTAGAAGACTGTTTCACCAAACAGTGGGTCAGGACCCATTTGTGGGTTGTGGACCAATTATGGGTCGCCAATGAATGAATACCTCTTTATTTTTTGCTTCCTACATTTTGTTCTTAATTTTCGTTGCATTTTGTAAGTAATCTCATAAATAAATAAATAAATAAAATTAAATAAATATAAATTTGAAAAAGAAAAGAAAAAAAAAACATTTTTAAGAACTAGTGAAAATAGCAGATCTACAAGCTCATAACGCTGCACTTAGCGACACGTTGTGAGCATGTGGGTCTGCTGTTTTCATTAGTTTGGGTCCCAGGCAAACGCCAAATTTCCTTTTGGGGTCTTGAGCTAAAAGTTTGAGAACCACTGGATTAGAATATAGCCGGGTTGATAATCATACATAATCAGGCCAAATACACTTCAATAACATAGTATTTGCTGCACTTCAGGGATTCAGACGTATGGTGAACATCGACCTCAGGAATAACGCAATGACAGTGAGAGTATGAACCACAATCAGCTGTGGAATTTAACCAGGGTTGCCCTGCGTCACCAGCAGATTGTCAACGTTCATGCCAGTTTATAAACTCCTCGGGCATTCTCTGGATGAATTCCATGCTAATTTGGGTGTTGCTGCTCTCGGGTTCCTTCTTTGGCTCATTAAGGAGAGAATAGCAGGCGTATCACTTGAGACTGAGGCTGTGTCTGTTTGTCTGTGTGTCTGTCTGTGACAGAGCCAGGATCTGTTATTGTTGGGGATGGACGGCTTTCAGTGTCTATACCTGTCCTCTCATTACCCCGCCCACTCAATCCGAGGTCATTTTAATTAATTTGGTTTCCTGGAGACAATGTTGCTATTTATCTGGGTGTGTGGAAGGAGTCATTGTTAGCTTAGACATTGCTGTTAAAATACCTCCAGGCGAAGAAGGGATTCATCATCATCACATTATTGCTTTACAACAGCAGGGACAGGTCTCATCACAAAACCGGAGGATTTAGTAGAATAACAGCAGGAAAAGTGATTTAGATGATCCAGGCCCATCAAAGGAAATGAGCTATGACTGATAAGTGGATTTCATGGGCAGCCCTTTCGTTTGGAGAACAAACGGGATGAAGACAGAATGTCTCTCACAAAATACTACAAGGACATTCTGACAACTTCAGATATTTATAGACTAGTCCAGATTCTAGTTGGCAAAATAATAATAAAACAAATGTACAGTATAAATATAAATGTGTGTGTAGCCTACACATGTATATATGTAAATTATAGCTGCTGAACAAGTATGATTTATCGTGGAATTTGCCATTTGTACATAGTGTACTTAGTATATCATTGGCCTATTAATAATGTACATTTTAAATGTCTACCATTTCAAGCTATATTTGCAATGCTTTGGAACCGTTTCTACTGTTAAATATGAACGTTTATTGATGATAAGTATTCTTGTATTTGTTTATACAGAGCTTGGGTCAGTTGACCAAGGTGGATCTCCTTCCACTCCCCTGGCATCACAAAACTACTCAACTGGATGATTTATGAATATTGGGATGGGTCTTAAATGTACATTAAATGTATCATTTATGATAATGCCAAATATACATACACTGAAGGCACTGTGTTTCACATACAAATTTCCAGCATTTAAAATGATCTATTGCCCTTGTCTTTAAAGCCATCCAGAATATCATAGCCACCTTCCCTCTAAATCCTGATCAGAGTTAAAAAGAAAGGTTATCACAGGCCAATTCTCTTCAGAATGATAGCAGACCACCACAGAATGAAAATATAAGGACATTCTGAGGTGGAATTTCAAAATTAAAGTGTGTAAAGTTGTTCTGCTGCCTGTCTTGGCCGGGTCTCAGTTGATAGATGCATTTTTAATCTGAAGAGAATGGGACTATCCTTTTTAAATATAATAATGTTATGGATGTATCCGGCTCATCACTGCTATCAGATGGTAACTCGACAACAGAGTATACTCTGTGTGCACAGAGCTGCTATAGAAAGGAAGCAAGGCAGATGACTCATGGGAATTCCCTGCTGTCATTAACTGTGGTCACAGGTCATACAACCAGCTGACCACACAAATACAAACGAAATTGTGACAGAAAGGAGAAGCCAAGATACACCAACAGCAAAAACATGTCCAACACCCACTGAGGAGATTTGTGGCTAAGATGCACTAAACCGGTTGCCATTTTTCCCCAGCCTAGCCAGCCTTGAATTGTAGTTCTGTGAGTCTAAGCCATGCCTTCTTTCTCATTATCCCCACGGAGCAGGGATTGTAAAGGAAGGGAATTTTCCTTTTAGGAAGTCTGCCTTTTACACGTTACATTTTGTGTGGCACCATTCCCCGGTATTCTCACCTTTTTTTTTAAACACGAGAACCGATGCCAAGTAAAGGGCCGGTGGCACTGAACAAAACACTGGCCACATCAGCCTCCTGGGCCACACACCCCGAGGACCTCCACACGGTGACATCATCACTCAGCGCTCCCTCCGGCAGCTCAGCCAATCAGACACAGAGAGGAACTCCCTCCAGTGTGAAGAGGAGGCAGCCCGGCCCGGCAGTAATTTGAGAAGTTTCATTGGAGACAAAACAGGGCACAGAGAAAGGCGATACTATACTGCTGTGCCGAGGAAAACTAGTCCTCGGCTGCCTGCTTCTTCTGGGGAACTCTCCGTGCTTCAGGGAGGAGGAGAAGAGCGAGGGAGGGAGGGAGGGAGGGGGCTGCGTGGGAGTCCTCTCTGACATTTCATTCTGCTCTCTGGCGTAACACGGGCCATGACAAGCCAAGCCGTCACTGAAACGTGCCTTGTGAAACGTCTCAACCACACATTTCTGGGATTCAGTTACGACCAAAGACAGTACTAGGCTATGTCTAGGCCAGTGACTCTCAACCTTTTTACATTTCAAGGACCCCCTGTGCCAAGGACCGCCATTTGATATGATGTCATATATGGGATCCCAATCTACACTAAATCGTCACGTGTTCATTTCGCACATGGAACCAAATGGACGCGTAAGGGGCCAAATGGTTCCATTTTATTCAAAAGTATCAATTAGCTGGGGACACCCTGGAACGCCCTCAAGGACCCCTGCGGCTACCACATTGGGAACCATTGGTCTAAATGCATTCATCAGCAATGTAGTTTTGTTTAGCTTTTGAATCACATCCCCACAGCCAGGCACCCACTTTATTTGCCAGATAACACTGATCATCTCACAGTCACAGATCAAGCCCATGGTATTCAATAGTATGCATTGATATAACCCCACCCCCCACCCCCCCCCCCCCCCCCGACACACACACACACACACACACACACACACACACACACACACACACACACACACACACACACACACACACACACACACACACACACACACACACACACACACACACACACACACACACACACACACACACACACTCTACACACTTAAAGACCTCATGACATATTGTAGGTCTCAGCTGATGAGGAGTGGCTGTTAACCTCCTATCGATCTGCAGAGCTCATCAAAAGTCTTGAGTGCTTTACATTATTGGACGGCAGCAAGAGGTCCGATACACACCAACATTGATTGGGGACCTAATTCTTTATGAGTGAATAAAACCCACAAACATGCAACTCCTGGATGGCCAGGGGAATGGGAATAATGGCGTTTATAACACTCTTCATGGACTGCAGCACTAGTATGAGCAGTGCAGGCAGTAGAAAATGTCCCTTCTGCCTGCACCCCTCAGTCAAAGTAGAGAAATCCACAGTATTCTGTGGCACCACAATCTTCAAGAACTTTAGGTCTGTGGAAGTGTGTGCGCGTGTGAAAGTGTAACCTCAAGAATGACAAGTGAACCTGGGGATTTTACTCATCACTTACAAACAGCGTTTTGAGACGCCTCAACTTTTAAACGCAAAGAATGCAAAAGCCCTCCACTTTCTAACAGCTGACAGACGGTTTTTCCAGGTCACATTTTTCAATGTCATAAAAATTAAATACCACTAGTATCAGGCTAATTAACCCGACACAATTTGTGTCTTCACCTCCAAGTGTAATAACAGCAAAGGGAAGAGGGGAGCAGCGGTGGGCTAATGATTATGAATGATTTGAGAGGGGCGACTTCCCATCACCTCCGCCTCCTGGCATAACCCCCCTCTCCCCTCCCTCGTCTCTCTGTCTGTCTCCCTCTCTCTTCCTCTCCCTGGGCACGGCGCTGTCGGATGCTCTCACCTTCCCTTTCCCCTTCCCCACTTTGAATTCCTGAGCGCATCCCCCGCCACCCCACCACCAGCAGCACCACCACAACCCCTTCCACCTCCAACTCCCCAACCCGACCACCCTCACCCTCCCACCACCACCACCACCAAGCAGGCTGCGCTCATTACAGCGGATTTGCATGTCTGCTCCAGAGCGCTATGAGAGGAGATGAAACAGAACTCCCAGTGGCTGCCTCTGCCTCTGCCGAGCTTCACTCAACTGACAGAGAGAGCTTCACTTAGGGCCCCAGACGCAGCCGGCAAACAAATGCAGGCTCCTTAAAGGGGCCATGCACCGCATTATAATATGCACACGTGCACGGATGCACACGGATGCACGGTTTCACACACAATCCAGTCGACAAGCGCACCGTTACCCACCCCCCTCTCGCAACCAACCTAAAAAAGAATTTGAGTTTAGAGTGTTCAGTTGAAATATATCCATGTGCACGGAATAAATTGGAAAAACAAAAACCTGCCTTCCAGCACACTGCTTCCTTGCGCATTACCAATCAAACCTGCTCAGCAGAGGAGGACGAGACCACACATTACATTACACCAAGGTTCCTGTCCCATCAGTCTCCATTGCCGCCGCGAGATCACATGCCCAAGACAATGATCATTTTTCATTTGAGCATCTTGGCCTCTCTGCCTGTCATTACGGTTTTATTACAGCCAAAGCATGAGAAAGCATGCGCTGGTCAAGGGCAAACAGCACTGTATAGGTCAATATAGCTCCCCATTGCTCTCCAGGGTCTGGTCTTCAACAGGGTTTGGAGAGTGGTGCCATCGCAGAGAGCCGTGCAACCCACACAGCAGATGGGCCACAGCCCAGGGGATGAATTAATATTTCTATAAACCACAGCACTCTGCTAGCAGGCAGGCTACCGTTCCACGCAGCAAGACTTCTTGAACCTTCATGAAAAGGTTAAGTGCCTAACCAACTGGTTCAGAGATGTGACAGAATGCACAATGTCAAGGACGGAGCCAATGCCCTTACCTTAAGCCTATGTGAACTCTAGCGTATGTATTCTGGGCAAGTCATAATAGGCAAACATTCTACAAAAATCACACAAGTGTGAAGTGAGCGGTGCTATTTATGAGCTAATTTCATTAAGCGTCTCACGAAACTTGACCAATGTGACCCTGGGCGCCAGTGGGCGGGTGTACATCAATCTTTGAGCGCTTTGAGCCAAGATGTAGGCCACACTTCAGAGCCCGGAAATATTTTGGGGCCCAGACATTTTTTGGGACCCAGACAAAGCCAGATGTTGGAGCTTAGCTTCTTCCAGATGCACCGCTCAAAAATAGGCGTACATTCAGCAAAAATTTCAGATCTACTAGCTCACAACATGTTGCAATGTGATCTTTTGTGAACGTGTAGATCAGCTATTTTTGCCAATGAGATTTGGTAACGGTCTAATAAGGGGAAAAAAGGATAAAAATGGGGAGGACCCCCAATAATGAATGTTGTCACTTGCCGACAAGTATTTTCTTTTTTTTAAAGATTTGTTTTTGGGCTTTTTATGCCTTTATTTGATAGGACAGTAGACTGACAGGAAACGGGGAGAGAGACGGGGAATGACACGCGGCAAAGGTCGTCCGGATCGGGAATCGAACCGGCGACGCCAGCAGGCATCATAGCCTAGTATGTGGTATGCGCCTTGACCACCAGGCGCCCCACGACAAGTATTTTAAGTTGGCTAAGAAAAATTAGACTCTGTTCATGTCGGTAAGCAACACCAACTTACTATGGCGTATAACTTTGTCTTTCGCACTGTGCAAAAGAAAAATGTTTTTGGTAGTTGGAAGTTCACATGATGTCCAACCTTGACTCAAAAATCTAAACCTTACAAAATATTACCACAGATAGGGGAATTTCTCCAAAGAGGCTTGTTAGACAGACCGCAAATGTTTCACAATGCAGCTCAGTAACTTGGTCAAGAACAAGTCAAAGTCACATTTAGCTTAAAAAGCTAAATATAACATAGCAAAAAAAGCAGAATTTAAAAAACAGAACGGTCCCCTATGCTTCCATCTTCACCTCCTCCACATGAGGTGCTTTTGTTTGGGATGACTCACTTGGCGAAAGTGGCACATCATGTGGCATGCAACATGACTCACTGGGAGAGAGGAGGGGGAGAGGAGAGCATCTACACAAGTTGTGCAGTCTCCTGACCTGCACTGTGCCACCATCAGCACATGCCTCACTGATTTGTAAAGAAGCAAAACGTAGTAAAAAAATAAATAAAACAGTCATCTATGTCGTCTGTTGTCGGATGTGACTTATGACCCCAAGTTTGGGCAAGGTCTCTCTGCAATCTCATCACAGCCTCACTGACTTCCATTATCAAACTAAATTCAAAACCTGTGTGGTGATGTCGGTCTCTGCATACTTTCTAGTCTCGTACCACGGACATAGGGACCTACACACAAAGCCAGACGGAGGAGCGGTTAGCACAGCTCAAAAATAATAAAACATCATTTTGGAGGTACTTCTGGGGCCTACTGGCAGCTTGCATACACAGTTTGGCGCCGATTGACCTGGCGGTTTGCGAGACACATTCTAATTTTTTTTCCTGCGTCAAGCTGCTCTATTAGCAGTGCTTCGCAAACTCTTTCATGTCAAGGACCCCAAAGTTAATAAGTATTTGGCAGTGGACTCCCATCTGAAAATATTTTGTGCCAGGGACCCCTAGCCTGGATCCAGCCCTCAGACCCTGCACACTCTCTGAGTGGACTGTCTCTCTTGAAGCTGCACGCAGCTTCAGTCTGATAAACAGTCTAAGGGGACCGCCATACAACTTTTTTTTAAATATTCCAATTATTCCAGATTTTTTGTAAATGGCAGATCTACAAGCGGATAGCGGCATCGTGATGCGACACGTTGTCTTTATTTTATTTATATGTTTATTTGGAAGGGACGCATATTGATGAACAATACATAGAAAAAGTAGTGTAAATACAACGGATTTAGCAACAATGCTAATTCCCATCCATAGTCCCCATACAGAAAACAAGCAACGTTATTAAAGGACACAAATAAGAGTACAAAGGGGTACAAAAGAGGAGAAAAAACTATTAACAATAAAAATGGCGTAGTTTTGACTAGAGCAAACTATATTTTAGCTTATTTAAAAATGTTCACTAGTTTGTCCATGATCCATATACGTATCCAATACGTGAATCAGCCGGCAGGCATGGCTTGGGAGATAAAAACTGTAGACGCGCAAAACTAAAAACACTCAAGTCCAAATAATTGCTCATAAGTTTTAAAATGATTTACTTAAATTCAGTGCCACCAATTATTACAATGTACAATCCAATACATTATATGCAATAAATATGTGCCAGAAAATAAGTTAACAGTGAGCAAGAAATACAACAATGTGTAAGTGTGAATAGTGCGGTCAACAAAATATCTCTCTCCCAGTTCACCCCTACCTCACGGACACAACCAACCTTGAAGGTGAGCATGTGAGAACTGTCTTTTGTAACCTCCGAGGCCACCCACAGAGACACTCCCACGAAATGAGGAGACAATCAATCACCCTTCAATCAGTGCTCAATAAGCACTACAACCCCTGTTTGGCTCCTACATAAGGTTAAAGTGGTTAAACGAATATCGATGCTATATTAACTAATTTCGCCCACACTCGTTGGCAGGCACAATTTGTGTTTGCTACTTTAAACCTGGGGTTTGTATAAAAAGTTTAAAAACAGCTTGAGAGTAATAACAGTTACAGTACGACCACTGTTATCTGTGTTACATCAAGATGGAGTCAGTTCAGTAGAATGTATTACTGGCATACTGATATTACACACCATACTTTATTGTTAAAACTATAAAGAATGCATATAAAACATAGCCTATAGTGAAATGTTCAGCACTGTATAATTTGGAGTTTAAAAGGCCATTACCACATCATGTAACAACAGAAATCCAAACGCCAGCCTGCATTCACCAATGCATGCAACCTGGAGAAGGGAATGAAAATGCTGTTACCTTTATTTATTTTTATCTATCCATATTTCTATCATAGCATTATAAAGATGAGACTAGAATTGACAGTCAAATTAAAGGGTAAGGGCTATGAAATGATTTTTTTTTAATTGTTTTTGACACTGAATCTCTATTGAAGATTAATTTCTTCGCTGAGAGATGGCCATTTAGAAATATATAGCCTGTTTTGTATGTTTTTGTCATCATCTTGTTTTGATACGCAAAACCAACAAACACATCACAAAAGCAGCAAAGATAAAATAAAGATGATGTTGGTTTCAAGTTCTCTGTATTCAATTCTTGGTACAATGCTGTCATATTAAATCAGTGATTACATGTGATACATGTTGATTACATGAAATACTTTGACATGCAACGTTATCTTATCACCTGTGGCTGCTGCAGCACATATTGGATACAGCATTAATAAACCTTCAAGATAGTGTCATGTGGTCACAGTGGACGGTAGAGCCATGTCTGTGTCTTGCCAGAGTAAAAAAAACAGTCAAGTCAAGTCTGTCATGCATTTCGTTTTTTGAGCGGTGCTAACCGCTCCTACATCTGGCTTTGTCTGTCGGGACTGTCACTGGTCAATTTGGTGTCTGTTTGTTTAGCCAGGGTCACATTGGCCAAGCTTCGCGGGATACTTAATGAAATAGATACTTAATGAAATAGCACCGCTCACTTCACACTGGGTGTGATTTTTTTGTCTTAGGATGGATATTTATATGTATCTGTTTCAATCTGGCATTCCTACTTTGGTCATTATTATCATCACCTAAATTGTGTGGGAAAAAAAGAGGGGAGCATGTAGATGAGCCCTCTTTCTTTTATTTCCTTTTCTTTTCTTAAAGGCATTTCGCAATATTGGGGCTGCAGCCAGAGGCTGTGGCTCTTTGGGGACCTTTGCATGAAAAAGCTCAGGAACCCCTGTACCAGCTTGTACTTGTAATCAGCGGTCTACTGTAAGACTACCTTGAAGATAACCATGCTGGGATTATTGATGACGATGAAATGGATAGCACTCCAGTTCACTGTGTTTGTGTTAGTAAACATTTCCTCAAGCTGTTTCCCTCACCATAGGCAATATTATCGATGGTAGGGCTAGTTTGAAATGTTAATCCTGTTAGGGGGGACTCATTAGCGTAATAGTTCATTTAATTATAGGGCTTGTGCTTTGGCTCGTGACTTTTATAATGTACCTCCACCATACACAATTTGAAATTTGATATAGCAAACATCTAGCGCATTTTTCCAATAAACATGCATCACACAAGGGGCATGTTGAATGTATACAGTGGCCCACAAAATAAAACAGAAACATACAAATCGAATATTATTGAAAATATCAATGTGGTTCACTACCAGCACCTCTTGAATATAAACATGTTAAAATATTTGTTATCAGGAAACAAAAGATATTCTTCAAGCCTAAATACAGCAGGGATAAACGCAACCCAAGGAGCATTCAGCATTAATCTAATTGGTTCATCTCCAATCATGATCATTTTTGTCTGAACGTCACTTTAATGTTAGCATCCTGTTAGCAACTGGACTTGCACAAAAACGACAGCAATCAGGACAGTGTGAGCTGCCTGCAGAATGTAGCGGCAATGTGAGCTGGGTTGAACACAGCGCATTAGAGTCATTAAAGTCCCCGTACACACACACAGACCATAGCCTACCCCCCACTGACTGTACCAGACCAGGCACCCCCTGTAGCACTCAGCCTTTCAAACCAAACGCTGCACTGCCTCCTGCATCTTAATAAGGGGAGGGAAACTAGAAGGGAAGTGAAGGCATGGCAGACTTTTTGAGGAAGCTGAATAAATGACTGAACACACACCCTGGGGCGGGCATGCCGGGGGGTTTCCAGGGGGTCGGAGTGAGCAGGGCTGATGGTGTCAAGACGAAGGCGGCAGACTCAAACACAACTGACATATCAAAGCGGTGGGATCCGTGTAGAAGGGAAATGGAGCAGCCAAGACACAGCATTCAACCTCACAGCTTCAATGAGACACAACACGGGCAAAATCGTCAATTAGCAATTAAAGTGGAAATGCCAGTCCATGCAGGCAAACGATGCTGTATACGAAAAATAAAATATAGTAGCAAAAAAAAAGGCTGTTAATCTGACTGATCACGCTGCTCTTGATCCAACAGTCTTCCAAGTCGGCATGAATTCTACGAGGAACGGTTTAATTTGCACCCTTACAGTACAGCCAGCCATCCAAAAGAAACTTGCTGTAATTCTATGACAGTGGCATTGATTTGTGAAAAGTAAATTCCTTAATATCCACACAAACAGAAATCTTAACCTGGATGAATCGAATACATGAAACAGAAAGCACATAATTACAGACTCTCACAGTGCTTAAATTGGTTGGAGTTAGTAGAGAGTCGGTTTGAAGAAAGCCAGTATAGCCTAAAACTCAATCATTTGACTTCTAATGAGATATCAAAGCTGAAATGTTTCCAGTTCGATAATAAATGGGATTCTCTGAGGTAACCGTGCTGACACAGCCGTTCTGTGTGCTGTGTTCTGAGTGCTTCAAGGGTTTAAGTGTATTTTCATAGACTTAGATTATTTACCCTCTGTATTCTCTTGCAAATATATATTTAAAAAAAAGGAAAAAGAAGATCTCTCTGGCACTCCTCAAAGACTTAAAAAGTAGGTCACTCCGTCTCCTGTGAGTCACAGATCCTGGCAAGAGACCAAGCAGTGCAGGTACGCACAGGGAAGACAGGGCTGGAGCTCAATGGAGCCCTAATGGTATACCAACTATCTCAATGGCTTTATGAAGACAACTCCGTAGCACATTATATCTGATCGTATAAAACCACTTAAGCTACAATCTCATACATTGTGTGCAAATAAATCACTTTGATTATGGTGAAAAATACATTTCCCACATTTCAAAATTTTAAACAAATACCAGATCTACAAGCTGTCACATCACAACTTCAGCTATTTTTGCACAACAAAAGTATATATACACACACATAGGGCTTATGTAGTCTAAAACTCAAGTGTTTTCATTTTGCCTCTAAAAATATTGTTCCCTCAGTAAAGAAGACTGCTTTCTCATATTCCCACTAGCCCAGGTACAGTCTCTTTTCCTCTCTAATGGCAAAGGTCATCTCCAGGACCTGTTCCCCGGGCTCAGAGCAGCCTTGGCAGGGTGGTCTAGTGGGGAAGGATACCATGCAGCAACAGTGTTTGGGGATGGGGAGAATTGGGGTCGGCTAAGGGGTGGAGGGGGTGACTCAGCCCGGCTAACCCGCTGTCTGTTACGTAGCCACCTGCAGACACAGCCTCCGTTCAGAGGCCGCATTGATCCGCGCGGGTCACGCCCCATTGCCGGCACACTAACACTTCCTTAATTACATTATGGGCCACTGGCACAGGCCCTGTCGTCTCAGCCACGATGCCCCTCCTCCAGCCAACCTCGCCGCCCTCTCATTCATCCACCCTGAGGGAGAAGCATGCAGGCCAGAGGAAGTATGACTCATCTGAGTAACGAGATGCATTCTTCAGAAATCTCAACAGACGTGTTGTTTGTGAGTGAGGAGCATGCAAGAGTATATGAGGAAGAAGGGAGGGGAGAGAGAGAGAGAGAGAGAGAGAGAAAGAGAGACAGAGAGAGAGGATTTGAGAAAGAAAAAGACAAAAAAATATCATTTGTGGACAAGAACCCTGAAAAGATAGCTGATATTTGTACGGGAGCATTAGAGAATGTGACAGAATGAGAGTCAGGAATGAAGAACGAGCGCAAGAAAGAACAGGAATAAGAGAGAAAGGGGGTGGGAACAGTGGGGCAAGAGCGAGTCATCACTCATTGTGTGGGTTTTCTGCTCCACGCAGATCTACAGTACGTTCGCTCCAACTCCACCGAGACAGAGAGAGAGACAGAGAGAGAGAGAGACAGAGAGTCCTTGGCTCCTTTCTGGGGTTTTCTGAATCACAGATGGAGACTCCAAGCGCTACAACTACGACTAATCCATCAGGTTGCAGGGAGAAAAAAAAAAGACAATGCAACGCAGAGAGAGGGAATTTCAACAAGTCTTTCTGCTGAGCATGCATGAAGGACTGATGAGGCACAGGCAAGGGTACGAAGAAAAATGTCAAATCATAGGTCTGAGACATCCAACAGCACCTTCCCAGTTCCCACCCAGGCAGGACCCCATCTGCAAAACTTGGCCAGTGCAGCCACAGATCATGAGCCTCACGCAGCACATCAAACTACCCCACTCCTGCTATTTCTGGAGTGGTCTGCATAGCATTGTCTGACTTAACGGTGACAAAACACGTGCAGCCTCAGGTCCGCCCGACCACCTGAAGTCACTGGAATATGACCAGCCTAGTGATTTCATGGCAAGCGATCAATCTCCTCCAAGCCTTCTGTCGAAGGAGTAAGAATATGTGAGGTGGCAGTAAGCCGTGTCCTCAGACTCCCCTAACCCATTTAACCTCGCTAATCAGGCTTAGGATTGTGGTCTTAATTAAACCTAACCCACTCTGGCTTTCCTCTCAGAGCATACTGAACACTGACATTCAGACACATTTCAAAGTGATCATAAATCTTACACAATAGCTGCACAATGATCACAGTACTAGTTGATCAAATGCAGTACAAAATAGAAAATAAGCCTTGAATCTGTGCAGGGTCTACATTTTCACTGTGCTAAATTCTGCTAATATGGCAACAGTAAAAGGGCTATTGGCTTTTTTTGGAGAGCGAATTATGCCATCTAACGATATTGACGATATTTTGGCTATTTACTAAATCCTCTTCTTGGAGCTGAAATTTGAATTAGCTGAAAGAGCATAAGCTAGCCACTGTAGTAATTAAAATAGATACTAAATAGTACGATGAGAGCTCCATTATCATTACTTAAAGCTGTGTAAGCTTAGCAAAATCCTTTCCCTGCACACAGCTCCAAAGTCTCTTAAGAGTGTGAAGCATATAAGCATATCAATTGCTTCCACTGAGCGGAGAACAGAAAAGGCAAAGAGGAGTACTGGCACTGTAAGGGCCTATCAGAACTCAAGGACACAGGATACAATACGATGAATTATTAAATCCTGCCAGGCATTTAGAAGTGAGTTCAGTGCAATTCATTTAGGCCGTGGCTATTCATTAAGAACAGAGTAAGTAATATCTCAAGTGGCACAGCTACATGGCCTTTACATTGAGGTGTTTTGTTCTAATCTATGTGTAATTTAGGACCAGCTAGTATCTATAGGCCCCTTTCTTTGCACTAGGACTGCAACTGTCAATTCTCTTCTTTGCGATTATTCTATCACGTCACAGTTTCTTTTTCAAAAATAGTGTCATTTCTTTTCTTTTTTGGAAACTTTCACCTAGATTTATTAAATTATCAATTAAATCAATTAGTTTGATTAACTGTTAAACCCCTACTTAGCATATTTTTACACTATGGCTAGGGCTGTCCCGATATGACATTTTTCATGACGATTAATTGTCGCTCAAATAATTGCGATTAATGCTTTAATTGTGTGTTTGTCATTGACAATTACATTTCTGTTTGGCTTGTAGGCTTTGAAGATATGACACATAACCTAAATATACAATGAAATGACTGACATATTTGACAACTTTTTACTTAAAGAACATTGATAGTGGAAATAGCGCGACGTGTTGTGAGCTTGTAGATTTGCCATTTCTACAATTTTTTTAAATGTTTGAAAATATATGAACATTTTTCAACATGAAAACGATTATGACGATTATGACAAAATAATTGTGATTATGTCAAATAATTGTGATTATGTCAAATAATTGCGATTAGACGATTATATAATAATTGTGACAGTCCTAACTATGGCCAACCTATACGCCTTTTTTGGAGTCTATACTCTTTTCTTTGCACACATACACTACTACCAACTCAATTAATTCTATAAAAAAGCTATTAAGTATAACATTGTTTTGCATGAAAACAATTCCGATCCCGTGACCCTGCTACTGGTCTAATTATAAACTTGATATACAGATATTAATCAACTGAATATTCACAGAAGACTTAACACACAATTTAATCAGCCTCATTGCTACCATGCGGTTTAAAGAAGAGTCATTGACGCCAACATGTGTTGCAGGAGCTGAATCCACTCGCCTACACCCCCTACCCCCCCCTCCCCTCGCCCACACTTTCTCTGGTGTGCTCATGCAGCAAGCCCCAGTATGGGTAGCTAGTTTCTCTGTAGAAAAAGACCCTAATGATTAGTCAGCCCAAGGAAAATAAATGGCAAGAACACAGTTAAACATTTCCTAGATAAATCGTGTTAGACCAAATGCATCAATAATACTGTCCAGCCGTCCCGAGCTCGCTGAATTAAACATCACATGCTTCCTTCATGAGGCCACGATGTCCATGGCTAATTCCTTCCCATGGATTGTGACTACATCCTATAAGGCAAGTTTACAGACACATTCAACAACAACACATCTGAAGGAGAAAGGGGTGGGGGAGACGCACAACGACACAAGGAGAACTAGGCAGTGTATTGCTGGATGAATAAAAAATGAAAGTGTGGTGCTTCAGTAAATTCATTCTCTCCATCCTGCGAGGAGGGTGGGGTGGGGTGGGGGGTGGTGGAGGGGAGGCTTGTTTGAAAACTCTGAACCAGTGCTGCATTCCCCACATTCTCCCGCATCCAGCGAGGGTCTCTTTAAAAATTCATTAATTTATAGCAAGAAATAGATTAAAGCGCCCAGCTGAGCAAAACTCAAAATTTGGCTCCTCCTGAATAACATTAATGATAAAGCCCAAGGGGGTTTTGCCTCAAGAAAGAGTGGAAGCTTTTTTCTCACCTTAAAGCACCTTGAGAATAATTTATTTTCAATCATTACTGAAATAATGCATTTCTAATTGTCATTTTTAATTACGCTTTCCTTTGCATGCAAAACAGCTGAGGAAAAACCTGAGAAAAAAACCCTAATTAAAATCCATCCAAGGATCTGCCATTTCCCATGATGCCATGCCAATGTCATTCAATTCACCATTGGATATTTCAGCTTACAGAGCCTCTGTGACAGCTGCTTCAGGCCCCCCCAAAAAACGCCTAGAACTGCAGTTACAGTAATTGCTCTGGCCAGCACTAAATGAGGTTCACTTAAGTGCAATTATCCCCCTCTGATCTCTCACATAGAGACTTCTTTACCACAGAGAAGTGGGCTCGCACAATATGACTGCAAACAAGATTCAAATTGGAATCAGGGAGGCATTTCCAGGAGATGAATGGCTTCATACCTCATCTGCATTCTAGTGATGCACAGCGTTGCTAATGAAGACTGAGCTAGTCCCTTCTCACCGCAGCGGCTTCCAAGAGAGCAAACTTCACACAGGATTAAAGCAGAGTACAGGGAGAGATTTCTAACAAAACCCATCCAGTTGTTTGGCCTCAGCCAGTTTAGAGGCTGGCTTGTCTTCAACACTGTATGCTGCTGTACAGATGAGCCTGTGTTTGCTCATGCAAGACGAGTAACATACTGAAAGAAAAAAACTGAAAATCCCTCATTAAAACAGTAAAACAGCCACAATAATAATTTTTAACGGTTTAAGCCCAATATAATTTGGCTATTTTCAGTGTTGGTGAATGGTTGTGGTGTGTCTACAACATCACAATGCGGCACAACAATGCGAAGTGAGCTTGTAGATCTGCTATATTCTTCTGATTTGACTAATTTCCAAAATAGGGACAACAGGGTTAAAGTGTTTATAAATGTTGTCAGACTGTAAGAAATGCAAAAAATAAATAAAATCACAAAAATATACTGCCATCTGCATGTGAAAAATCACACCCGTGTGAACTGAGCGGTGGAGTCTGTGCGCGCGCGTGTGTGTGTGTGTGTGTGTGTGTGTGTGTGTGCGTGCGTGCGTGCGTGCGTGCGTGCGTGTGTGTGTGAGTGTGCCTTGCCTGTTCTGGCCTGGCCTGAACAACAGCGCCCCTCCCTTAACGTGTGTGGTCAGAAAAGGTACTACACCACAGGCTTGAGGCTACATACAGACCCACCCACCCACATACATACATACATACCTACACACACGGGCACGCTATGGAGACGGTGTGACCACCGCTCAAAAATCACTGTATGCCAATCACAGAATTAAATGGGCTTATAGCCTTTGGGCTAAGATGAGGTGGTCTCTAATAGGGGTTGCAGGAGAGAGTACCTGTTGGGAGCTGTCCAACTACACAGGGTGTCAGTGATGGGCTTTCATGTTGCCACAGGCTCAACTACCACCAGGAGTCTGATAACTGTGTCTCACGGACGGCCATTTGAATAATCACTTCAACAAGGGGAGAAATTAAAAAGCCTCTCAGTGAGACAGGGCTAGGCAATGGGCCACAGCTGAATTCTAAATGAGATGCTGGTATATACGAGAGGTAGAGACCTGCCCTTAATTTGCTAGACTATGCCGATTTGGAGACCCTTGACATCTCCCCAAATTAGCCATATACCTGGTCATTATTCTATCAAATGATACAGCGCCATCGCCCTTAGGCTTAACATTATCTGTGACAGAAAGACACTGGTGAAACGCAGCTAAGGGTAACCTACATTCTTCACAAAGCTTGCCAAATGACAAAAGTGATTTAATTTCAAACACTGCAACAGCTGCCACATCAAAATTGCATGAGCTGGATAACAGCTCAACTTTATCAATGCAAGGTGATGCCATCAGTCAGCGCTGCTATATCCAATGCAAAGGCTTTTGTACACTCTTGCTCCACAAGCACGTACGTACACGTGTGCACAAATGCAATCACAAAGTAAAGACCTTGGAGAGGCAGTTGTAGGCTGTAGCACTATTGAGCCGTAGGGCCTTTGAAAGAACACTGCGGGCTACTACCATCCTTGAATAGAAGCTCTAGAGTCTAGAGTCTAGAGCCTATCACTTCTGCACATCCAGGCATGGAAACGGTTAGAGTGAGGACAAACAGATGCTGGTCTTTTTCACTTCCTTCACTGCCATTTAGTCTGTTCCAATCTTTATCTGTTCATCAATCATCACCACTTTGAAGCTGTTTAAGGCAAGAGATCAATAAGATGTTACAGACTGTGTTTGGTGCAAATGCAAATGCAAAAAAAGAGAACTAACTGTGAGGAAAAACAATAATGTATGAGGAATTATCACGTTACCAAGTATCTTAGTAACTAACTGGCCTGTGCAATTATATCTTCAAGGGTCAAGGAGACAGCACAGCAGCTGCTAAGAGCACAAAGTCCAGCCTTTATGACCTGCTCATTTGCCTAATTACATAGAGAAAAATTAAGAAGACCCACACAGCGTACAAATCAGCAGTAGATGACAGAGACACTGGTGCAATAAGCAGCACATTTTATAATGTGATGGGTTGGATTAATTGGCTGCACTCTGTGACTACTTTTAGTAGTAGCTACCCAGGAAAAAAAAAGAACGTTCTGGATGTTTATTATGCCAATAACGTTTCATAATACAATGGCATGGTACTAGCACATGCCTACTGTACAGTAGGTCAACTGTCAAACTAGTGTGTATAAAGAAAGAAAGTAAGCAAATCATATAAGACTACCTAGATGATTCATAGAGTCAGGAAGCGAAATTAGATTTATAGATAAGGAATGGGCGTGGTAACTGGTAAGTGGTAACAGCAAAATACTAAAGCTGCACTATGTAACTTAGCTGTTCTGCCCCGGATTTGGACAGAGTCTCCTGTGCATGTGCCGGAATGTTTACTACCGACTGAGCTAATAGAGATTGTCTGCTTGCTCTGGGGAGAACATTTATTTTTAATATATGTGTCAAACCAGAAACAGAATCGTGTCGAAAGTTGTTTCCGACCAGAACAGGGAGATCAAATAAAACCTCCCCAATTGTATACATTTAATTGTATTAACACAGTCTACCACACAGATTGGAGAAAATAACATTCACAAGAAAATTACATACTGTAATAGAGCTTTAAACGTAGTCTTTTCAATAACAGTCATATAAAATAAAACCTATTGTATAAACAGTAGAAATTTCTGAAACATCTGCGTAGGACAAATCTAACTACTCTCGTTTTATTCACTTTCAACCTGAGATGTACAAGCTCAAAACCACCGCGATGTGACACGTAAATTGGCTACTTCTGAAATGTTTTGAACAGGGACTTAGTTAAACAGAACACTGCTGGTAGAGTAACATCTAAACTTTAACATGCTTCTTCAAGGCTGCATGCATGCACAGAAAGCCTAGATCCAGACAGCGGGCTATAGGTCTGCTATTTAAAGAATGGGTGATTAAGACGCTAACCAGGTCTGACCTTTTAATGTGGGTGCTGACTAAGATAATGGAAATTTTAATTTGTTAGTCGAAGCATAAAGTCTACCAGCGAAAGGAGGGCATTCCGCGGGAGGAAATTCATAATCTTTTGTGGTTAGGTATAGGTACGAACCCATCTAGAAGCCAAACCAGCTTTAACCTGATTTTCCCTCGAAAGAGACTTAAACAAATAGCCTATTTCGAACTACTGTACATCCAAGATGATAAACCATTCATGTCCTGTCCAAATTGTGCCTCTCTCTCTCTCACTCACATATCTATATCCACACACACACACACACACACACACACACACACACACACACACACACACACACACACACACACAGTATATATTGCATTAAATAACTACACTGTGCGTGCACAGAATTGTGAAATGTGAAAATATGACAGCAAATAGAGACATGCCCTGAGACTGTCTTGTGCACAGGACCCATAATGTACTATAACTGTGTAGTAGAGAAAGATTCACGAACACACCAACAGCTACAGTACACCAGAAATTCAAATTGTTGTGGTGCTATACATTTTACTAAAACAAGTCTACACTTGTTGAATATCCAGCCACACACAACGACAAAAAGGAAGGGGGAGAAGGGGGAAAAATAACTCTGCCTAACATTATCAGACAGTTTTAAAAGGTAGGGACTGAGAGAATGTTATTACTGTAGCTCTCTCTCTCTCTCTCTGACTGACAATAATATTGGACTGACAGACAACCCAAACGCATTCCAACAGCTGATGGCCAAATACCATCACAGCAGGTCGACAGAGGAGACGAGAGAGGCGTATTATGGAGCTGAATTTATAAATATATATAAAGACATATACACTCCATCGTACGGTCGACAATAACAGATCTACAAGCTGACGTTTACAATGTATTCTTGTCGGCGAGCGACGCCACCGCTGTACTACTGACTATTATAGGCTACATGAGGCTTTATAACACAGTAGTACTAGGCTAGTGCAGTGGTTTTCAAGCAGTGGTCCAGGGACCACTTGAGGGCGTTCCAGGTGGTCCCCAGCTAAATGATGGGAGAGTTGATACCCATTATACTGTAGATCTTTAACTCTTGTGTAAAATGAAACCAAATGGACCGTAAAATATTGTTAAACATCTAACAATACTTTACATTACAAGACGTCTACACAATTACGAGAATGTAGAAGAATTGTTATGTTTGATTGACCTGTCATCAGACAGTCCTATAATGGCACCACACCAATACAGGAATTGTGGACAAAAAAAAAGCTTATCCAACGATAAACAAAATATTCTAAGTTTTGGGTCAGAGAGGCTTTTATATCTCATCGATTGGTGGTCCGTGGCTCAGATGCCGAATAAACAATGGCACCTAGATATGAAAAGGGGCTGAAACCCACTGCTCTATAACACAGTAGTAGACTAGTAGGCTAGTGGGTCGCTTCAACAGCAAACCAGAGCAGACAGTGGATCTGGATTCCCTCTTTCAACGCGGTCGTACGGTGGGTAGATCCCATGTTTGGTCAGTGACACACTGACAAGACACACCGCTGAGTCGCTGCTCTCTATACCTTTAAAAGCGTTCAACACAGAGTACACAAGTTAGCAGAGGCTGCTAAAGTCAGAGCTAGGCCAGTGGTTTAGTTTCATGGACCCCCGTTTTAATTTCATGGACCCCCGCATAACTCTGAGAGTGTAACAAAAGGAACCAAATGGACCCGTACGGGTCCATTTGGTTCCTTTTGTTACACTCTCAGAGTTACAAGAAAAAGACCTGTAAAACTAAAAGGGTCCATTTGGAACCCCCTCCCTCAAGGAGGAACCCAGATAGTCCCTGCTGGACTGGACCCCACTTTGAGAACCACACTGAGCTAGGCTAGCTGTCAAAGTTGCTCTGTCAGTTGTCACCAGTGCCGTGCGCGTGTTTCGAGCGCGCGTTGGGGCGCGTGTGTGTGTGTGTGTGTGTGTGTGTGTGTGTGTGTGTGTCTGTCACACACAGTACGTGTGTGTATGTGTCTGTGTGTGTTATGTGTGCTAGCAGCGATGGCTAGCGCCACCACAGCTGTCAACTTGGGGGAGAGTTATTATTATAGCAGCGGCAGTGGGGAAAAAGCAAGCTTTTGAACGGCACTGAACGTGTTGTGTTAAAATATACTGACCGCCAAGGAAAATGACTCGTCGGCCCCGAAGGTTGTCCCCGTATGCCCCGTATCTCCACTTCACGACGAGCGAACTGTGGTGGGCCTGTTCACGGAGCCTTTAGTAGAATCCCCACAACTTCAGTGCAGGCTCACTTCCCCATGAAAGTCGTCCATTTCAAGGCAGGCCCGAGAGTTCAACTTCCATTCCCCGTCGTGTTCTTCGCTCACTTATACTCTGGGATGTGTATGTGTGTGTGTCGCTGTCTGTCTTAATCCAGCAGGGGAGTTTCTTCTTCTTTCTTTTTTTTTGGAACAAGGACTTATTCTTCTTCCCCCTTCTTCCCAGCTCTTCTCCAGCTAGAAGTGTGTGTTTCCCTCCTAGGTGTGTGTGTGCGTGTGTTCTTGACGGTTGTCCTATGTGGAGCCGTGTGGGTTGTAACCCTCTTCTTCGCCCGGTGAACCAGTCAGAGACCGTGGCGTCCCTTCTCTCTCTATTTCTCCGCCTTTTCCCGTTCGTCTCTCTCTCTCGCTCTCGCTCTCTCTCGCTCTCTCTCACTCTCTCTCTCTCTCTCTCTCTCTCGCTCTCTCCCTAGCTCGCTCTCTTTCAGCCAACATCCGGGTACTCTGTCATTTGGTACACACATAGGGTATTTCTTTAGCCTTGAGTATTGTTGGCCATCATCAGGCAGATCTCAAATGTTTTCATCATGAGAGTGAGACATACCATGTCCATGGATGGATTATAGTCCGGGCCTATAGACCGATTTCTCAGAGCGGCAACCAAAACTGCGGTGTCAAGCGGTGTGTGCGCGGCTGTGCGCCGACACCGCAGCTACACGGCAGCGCTCTAGAAAAAGTTCTCTAACTGGGCCTCTGACTACAAGCCAGGGGCCTCTGAGAGACCCTGGGGCTTTGTGGCCGGGCGAGCAACAACTTACAAAGGTTAACACTCAAATATGTGAGCCACTCAGCCCGAAACAGAACTAACATCTGATTAACAGAGCTGACAAGTACTTTTAGATGTTTTGACATGCAAATAAATATGATTTAAGTATTTTTGGGACCCCAAATTACAGTGTAAAATCGTGTGTCGGATTTTTCACTTTCAAACATGTTTGGGGTCATTTTAACATCTACTTAGGATTTTTGCATGATAGATTCATCGAAAACTCTGTCCTTTTATTGCATAGAGTTTTTAACTCTTTGAGTGCCACCCCGTTCACCACTAGAGGGCGCCCAGTGGCCATAGAAAATCCCATAGAGATATGCTGGTATATGCAGAAGCCCTGCAGCCATGACTTGCCTGAACACTTTCCTTTGTGCATGTACAGGAAGAGGATGAAGTTAGCTTGAAGTTAGCTATTGGTTACCAAGCATTTTAGAAGCCTTATTTTCGTCAACTTAGCCATGATTAAACCTTGCACACCTCATGCATGGGAAAAAAACAGAGAAGAATGAGCTCTAAAAAATCCAATGCAATCCTGGATTGCATTGAAGTGGATTTGTGCAGTTTGTTCACAGCTTTCAAACAAAAAAATCCGATTGGAAATCCGTTCAGGCATTCTTGAGATAATCGCCATTATGTTTTACATGTTATGTAAACAAACATGGCTGCCCTGTATGTTAGATGGGGTTGTATGGGGGTGGAACATGCAAAATCGCGATTGAAATCATGTTCACTAGATTTGATGGGGTCCAAAAAAAAATTAAAATATTTTTTTTTTTCAAAATTCTTTTTTTTTTTTTTTTTTTTATATCCCGAACATGTTCGGGATAGGCACTCTGGTATGCGATAATATATCCCGAACATATTCGGGATAGGCACTCAATGAGTTGTTTATACATTGATTGACATTGATTTTTTTAAGATTAGTTTTGGGCTTTTATGCCTTTATTGATAGGGATAGTAGACTGACAGGAAACAGGGAGATGCGGAGAGACACTCAGCAAAGGTCGTTGGGATGGGCTAGTCCCAGTTGGGTGGTGTCCCAGTTGGGCGGTGCAGCGATAAGGCGGTGGGTGAGCCTTTCCAACAGACTGTAAAGCAAGCGATCTTCATCCCATTCATGCGTTTATCGTGCGCTTGCCCAGGCCTTACGGCCTGGGCATAAATATACCGATTGCATTCACCACGGCTTCGTAACTCGCGCGGCTGGCCCACTCGGGCGCGAAGAGCAGGACCAAGGTCCGCTGGCCTTCACGCCGCTTGCAATGTCGTGGACAATAACTGTGACATATAACCATTGTATTGCTCATCAAATTTTCGGCGAGAAATCAATGGGGTCTCATAGCTGTACGCTTGCCGCCTAACGCTACACCGCCGCCCAACTGGGACACCGCCCGACTGGGACACCACCCAACTGGGATTTTCCCGTTGGGATCGGGACCCGAACCTGCGACACGCTGACAGGCATCAGAGCCTATGTGGTATGTGCCTGGACCGCTAGCAGCGGGCACCCCTATAATACAATGATAGTTAATGTATTAACTATCAATCATTTAGATGGGGACCCCTGGAACCCCATTGATCCCCTCAAGGATGCCTGGGGGTTGCTGAACCCTCGCTGAGAATGAGTACTAAGTCTACATTATAGACTGTAAATGTATGTATGATAAAATGTCTACAGGTGCTTTCTTTCTTTTTGCCCCTTTTTTCCCCCCAATTCGTTATGTCAATCAATTCCTCCCCACACACATTTCCGTTACGGAGCGGATAAAAGCGCCAAACCTTTTTTGAGGCTTCTTTAGGACCTAACAATTGATTTTATAAGGGTAAACATCATGGATTTTTGATGTTTACCCATATAATATCCATATCAAGTTGGGCTCCCATAGACTTTCTATACAGGAGGAAAATATCCAGGAAAAAAATCTGCTTTAAGTAGGATGTGAGGGGTCTAACTAGGGGTTTGTCATGATTCTGAATCCATTGCAAGCATTTGTTTTGCACAAAAAACTTTCATTCGGCTAGAAATGGCCCAACAAAACGATGGTTTAGTGATGAGTCATCATTTTTTGGGTGTTTTTTGGGGCCATTTCTAGCCCAAGGAAAGATTTTTGTGCAAAACAAATGCTTGCAATGGATTCAGAATCATGACAAACCCCTAGTTAGACCCCTCACATCCTACTTAAAGCAGATTTTTTTTCTGGGTATTTTCCTCCTGTATAGAAAGTCTATGGGAGCCCAACTTGATACGGATATTATATGGGTAAACATCAAAAATCCATGATGTTTACCCTTATAAAATCCATCGTTAGGTCCTAAAGAAGCCTCAAAAAAAGTTTGTCGCTTTTATCCGCTTCGTTTCGGTAATGTCAAAAACCAGCGTTAAGCAACTGAGCTCTACTGACTTAAGCCCTTTGCACACAGGCGCGTTTATCCGCATGGATAAAACGGACAATTTCATTTTTTTTAAAGAAAACAATTATTCTCTATGACCTCATGCACACCGGCTCCGAATTAGCCGTGCGACGAGTGGCTGCCGCCGTGCGTTTTTTCCTCGATCGAACCCAGTTCGATTCGAGCATCTTGTCGCATGCGGTAAAAACTCATCACTCCTTTTATGACTCCTTTATGGATCCACAGCGCCGATTCCGCACAGCCTTGCACACCAAATCCAATGCGTTTTATTCATGCTGCAAACGAAACAAACGCAACTGTCCTGTGTGCAAAGGGCTTTAGGAGCCCCCACCGGGAGGACGAAGGCCTACTCCTCCCGCCCAACACACCCTGCTGACAGGTGCCGCCCCAGCCTTTAAGAATACATGTAGTGACACATATCACCCTCCAGTTCTGGGACATATATCACCCTACCCTACCCCCTCCCCTGACCTGTTTACTATACATATACTGATGTGTAGCAGAGTGACTTACTGCCTCAGCCTGATGGCCTCAAAAGTCTAGTATCTCTGCCGGCCCACAGGGATGTCCTTTTGATCCAGTGGTTAAGATGTTACACTTTCACCGGAATCCCAGGTGTTACATTGGTGCCGTGACCCGGATCGGGTTTCCCCCTGGGAGGAGGTAAAAAAAGGGGAGTCAGTGTAGCAGAGTGACTCAATTTCAATTCAATTGAGCTTTATTGGCAAGAGAAAACATACGTTTACATTGCCAAAGCAAGTTTCAAAACATAATAAAAACAGTTGAAAATGGGGAGCATATATAGGCTACAGTTTGAGGGGGTACAGCATTGAGTAAACAAAGCTATGTCACATTTTGTCGTTATGTATAGCTATACAGGCAGGGTATGAAGCTTTTTTGGAACAAATATCAGCATTTCTTTTTTCTCATACAATTTCAGCATACAAATGAAGGAAAATAAAAAAAAGACTCAAATTTAAAACATGTTTAAAGGTAGCAGCTCTGTTTCTTTATACTGTATGTGGGTGGGTGACGTGACGTAACGTTTTCGCTGTCCTCGGTGTCAAACATGTATACATAAAAAATATATTTGTCAAAAACCTTCTGAATATTGTGCAGGACATTAAGCTTTATGTGAACTTACTCAAGATCAAAACATTTCATTCCTCATTTCTTCAGAATTTTCAACCAAACATGGCAAAACTCATATGGTGTGACTGTCCTGACCTTGTTTCTCAAAGTGGGAACTTGAATAAAACTAAGAAAAAGAATTGCTAAAAATCATTTGAAAATGAATTTAGGCTAAAAAAATGTCTATTTGTGAGCCTATATCTTTTCAAAGTCAAAGCATAATGTTTTCAGTCATTTCTGATCAAAAACATTTTGTCCCCCAAACCAAAATCATTTGGTGTGACACTAGTTTGGACAAATTAAACAGGCAATTATTTGGACACCTATTGGCTAGAGAGGTCCTTCTTCTGTAAGGCTATTCAGCACTCCCAGCACAACTGCAAGACAGGTGTCTGAGGTGAGTTATGATTTTAACATTTTCATGAAATGCCATCTTGTTGAAACTTTGACAAACTCACCACTTTGGATGTCTGTTGGTGTGACACCTTTTCATTAAAAAAAGCTTAAGTTATTTGAAGTTTTGGTCATATTTCCATGTAGATCTAGGTTGCTTTGTTATAGCTAGCATGCTGTTAGCATGCTAATGTGTACATAGTAGCCTCAAGGTAAACCTAAATGCAGAAAACGTAATATGGTGTGACACTTAATCATAATGGTGTGACATGTCTGCTTGTCACGCCATATGACTTGATTGTCACACCATATGATTTATACTGTATTTAACTACAGATATAACAATAAATAACAAAGTTCCATGTTTCTTTTGTACATTTAAACATTTGTTTTAAACATTTTTACATAAAATGTAATTTAGCTTCATTCAGTGATACTTCAAATTCATCAGACAGAGCAGAAACCCCTTCACAGAAACCTTAACATATTGTTTCAATCTAAACAATATTTTCTCTTTGTCTTAAACTATACATTCCATTTTCTTTTGTCAGCTGGAAAATGACAAGTGCTGAGAGAACGAGAAAGTACAGGGAGAAACTAAACAATGACCCAGCAAGGAGAGAGGAGCCAAAGGGGCGAGACTGCATTTTCTACGAAGAGCAGGAGGTTGTCTGTGGCATAGCAGAACCGCAACAAGGCAGCCGGTTTGCTACCCTCACCAAATACGACTGGCTGATGTACAATACAGTCTAAATGTATAATCTAATCTGGTCTAATACTTTTGTACTTTCACTCACTGGACTGGACAGTGGACAGTGTTAAGGTAGGACCCGAGACAAAAATAGCGAAAATAGCTGATCTACAAGCTCTCAACACGTTGTGCTGCGAGAGCTTGTAGATCAGCTATTTTCGGAGTTGCGCAACCCAGCACTCTTTAGTTAGTGGAGATGTGGTGTAATGTCATGATTCCTAATTACATTTGTTCAACACAAAATGCTGTGTTCAAGTTCAGGAGACTTCGGAAAAAAGCAATTTACCTGAATGCTGAGTTCTATTTCCACTAATTGGTGTTAATAAAATGTTGCCTTGGCTCCAAGTGTGGCTATGCGCCTTATTGTCTCTTTAGGATCCTTCTGCCGTGGGCCGGCAGAAGACTTAGGTGTGCGTAGCATTCCTGTGCACATCCTCATCATCCATCTACTACTACAATTCTTTCTTATCCCATGTTAAAGCCCTACAATAATATCCTGTTCAGAAATATTAAGGCCATGTTATCCTGGGTAATTGTTTAATCAATCAGTAAAGTTCAGTACTCACTAATAGGTAGGTTAAAACACAGTTTGCTTTGACACATGAAGATATGATCATACGGTGTGACACTAAATCATTTGGTGTGACATTCCAAATAGTGAAAAATCATACCTTTATTAATGATTAAACCAAAAAAATGTTTATGGATTACATAGAGAATATTATCAGGAAGAGTCACAAATATTTGTGTAATTTTAGAGAAAGTTTTGACAGAATACATTTAAAATATGTTGTAAGATCATGAACATGGGCCTCACACAGAGTGTCGATTATGAAAAAAGTATACAGATATAATTAATTTTCAAAAAACTATAGTGGATCACTGGTTAGTTATGAAAAAGGACTTTGATAAAGTGAGTAACTTAAGAAAGATGTACTCCATTTTCATTTTATGAACAATTATTTTCATGTCACACCATATGACGATTTTAGGCACAAGTACAACAAACTGCTGAATAAAGTCTGATTCCAATAAAATATCTAAAAACAAAATGTATTTCCATAAGGTTGAGAGTGAGTAGAACAAAAGTAAATAACTTTTATGCCTGCAATTTAAAGTTTTTTTAAAAACACATTTTTTGGGGCGTCACGTCACTGACCCATGTGCTGTAGGTCTAGATGCATCTCAATAGTCCTTAGGGTGGTTGTATTACATTCTCTAGCCTTCTTTTATCGCAACAGTTCACAAATCTTGCTGCTGTGTTCGCGTGTTCAGTGTGTAGTGTGTTGTCATGGTATATATTTTATTTAGATTGTTTATTGCCATGTCTTTTAGTAATTGTTTGTTGTCATCAGCCATATGTCAGATGTGCCTTAATAATTTACACTGGTCAAAGAAGTACCTTATGTTTGGTAAGCGTCTGGTCGGAACTACTTTCAGAGGAATGACAAACAAGAAACATTTCACACTGCAGCCACAGAAACTAGTGCAATTTCCTATCTGCCTTTAACATGCGTGACATTTGAGTTAAGCATGTACAAAAAGGCATTGCCAAATACAGTATAGATAATTGAATTAATGTAGGCTATTAGCCTGTCATGGATGCAAAGCTCAACAAACATATATGTGTTCTTAACTTCTTAAATAGTGAGGTGTTTTTCTCTGAAATGCAATGGTTTCAAAATAAGTTTAAAAAAATGGTATTATGCACCTTATTCTTCGTCCGGGGGCAGAACAGGAAAATTACGTGAGCTTTAATAATGTTGATCTATTCGTCTAGTAGGCCTAGTTGCTGTCCACAGACATCATTGTGCTCCAAAAATAGACAGATTGAATAAAACATTCAATGAAGACAAAAATAAGAAGAATTAAAAAGGTTGTTGATCAGCATCAACTAACAATCTCATGCATATCATAACTTAAACGTTTAATGTAGCCTATAATTAGGATATACACTCACAGCCTCATTAAAACAATAAATATTGCCTCATTGTCATGTAATAAATAATTACACATTCCAAACAATTACTTCGTTAGTTAGTTTTAAGCTAATTTACATTACCCCCCCCCCCCCCCCCACCCACCCAATTAATAGTTGTATCACAAATTGCAGGATTGATAATAGCCTAACCTTGTTAACAAATTCTTGTTTTCAATATCTCAGTATGCCGTAAAATGCTTCAAGGTTGAACTGACAACCTCGGAGCTATAGTCAACTTTTTCATTGTAGGGCCGACACATTGTTTACATCCTAGTCTATAGACTAGAATGTAAACAAAGTGTCGGTCTGACAATGGCCAAAATGATTATTTTATAATTATTTTACGCTTTTTGTGGTCATTTTTGAATAGAAACACATATATGAAGCTTATTCTTTAATAAAATATTTTTGAAACATTATTTTTATTTTAGCATCCGTTTTTCAAGAAAAAGTTGACTATAGCTCCTTTAAGTTGATAGCCTACACAATGCCAAGATTGTTGATCATCAGGTCAGATCGTGTCACTTCAGACACTGCTGAGTTGTCATGTGTTTGTTCAGTAGTGCAACAGCGCCTCTCTTGAGCCAATGATGGTTGGAAGAAATATAGGTAAAAACATTCTTAAACGAATCAACTCACATAATTACTATGATGTGAAGCCTATAAAGACATATTATGCTTTATTCTTCTGTTGTGGCTGGAACCACTGTTTCTGTTTGTAGCTATTGTAGGCTACATAGGCCTACATCATGAGGCCTTTTTTCCTGACTAGGCCTATATAGTACTGTGTTCTATCCGTCTGTCATTAAATGTTATATGAGATACTTCAATGGTTTCCTATGGAAATAAGCTTAGTCTTTTCTAGGATCTCCTTTTAGTAGACCTTGTACCAGTGAACTGTACCGTCATGAAACTGTAATTTTTCCTATGCAAACTTCTTCTAATAAAGTCTTCAGTCAATCAATCAATGATCATAATATAGGCTTAGTAGCCCACTGTATTACAAATCACTTGTAATGTGTTATTTACTTAAAATAAAATAATATAAAATAAAATAATACTCAAATGTCCTTAAATTAGGTAGCCTGGTGATAGTTTAATCTAGAACACATACATTCCAATCTAATTAAAACCGGAGAAAATGTTGAGCTCCAGTTCCCACTTGTCCCCATTCCCCAATTATCTGATTAAATAATGTTTAAATGCATGTACATTTAAATGAGCCGTCTGCAGTGCGTATATGAGGTCCAACCTCCAAATATGGACATCATGCCCAAATATTGATGAGGACTTTATTAGAAGTTTGCACAGGAAAAGGTACATTTTCATCATGACTTGTACCATGAAATCACTGGTACAAGGTCAACTAAAAGGATTTACACCTCAAAAAATATTTTGGGCTTGTTTCTTGGTTTATATGGATATGAACAATCAGAGTATAGGCTACTGCTACCTAAATAATGCTAAATTATGTACATCACGGGAGAGCATCACGCGTGCAGGCTAGGCTGGATATAGCCCTGAATACAGGACCGTCCTGTATTCAGGGCTAGGCTGGATAAATCACGGCAAAGGGACAGGAAAAACAGGGATTTGGCATTCTTACAGCATATTAGAGTTTCACACACAAGCAAACAGTTAATAACACAATTATTATAAGGCCACACCACCATTTTATGTTACTTACATTTTCTAATTTTAATGTTATTAAACGTGCCATGGTCATATTGCTGTTTCACCTTTTTTCTTCTTTTTGTATCCCACAATTTTGTAACCCATTTTCACCCAGTGCCAATTGCCTTGCCTAAGCTGTAATGCTGGGCGCTGCTCTCCCTCTAGCCAACCTGGGGAGTGAGGAGAGCCTCGAACTGAGCTCATGCTTGCTTCAAAGGATTTTTGGTTTACCTTTATTAATATCCATCACCATCATACGCCAACGGGATTGTAGATCTTCCATGGCATTGGACGGCGCTGTCGATCCTAGTGGAAACGCCACATTCTTTTTAACGTAGACCGAAGAAGAACAGTCAGGAAGTGTGGAAGTTGTCAACACAACAGAAGGTGAAAAGTAGCGTGCAGACGTTCTCACAGAAAAGTAGGTAAACTCTTCAAATAGCTTTCCTCGTTAGTGAAATTAAGTGACATTAATTAACCACACACTTGAAATTCCCGTTGCTGTGTGTTTTGTTAAATATCCACGTTCGCACAGCGTCAGCATGTACTGTCTGGGAACAGTAACTGAACTGAACTATTATGTTTATCATAATACCGGGGATGATGAGAGAATCAATCTTATTTCACCCTACCTATGATTTCAGCCCGCTAAACATGGATTCACTGTCTGGAAGCTTCTGGATCACTGGTTCTCAACTTAGGGACTGGGGACCACCAGTGGTCCAAATGGATGGAGGGTCTGTAACTTTGAGTGTACTGTGTACAAATGGAACAATTAGCCAGTAGCTATGCCCCTCCCGAAAAAAACTTTTGTCCAATGCTAGCTTAGCAACCGGCAGAGCAGGAAGTTATTCTAAGCTAGCATTGGACAACAGCTTTTTGGGAGGGGCATAGCTACTGGCTAATTATTTCAGTTAAATGAACGAATTTTACATTGTAGATTAAGGTCCCAAAGACGATAACATTATTATAACCATTGTTCAATATGTACACTCAAGTTACAGACCCTTAAAGGTCCATTTGGACCCCTGTTGAGCCCTGGACCAGACATTGAGAAACAGTGATCACTGTCTAGTTACCTTTGCAGTATTTTTCCATGTGTTTGGAGTGCTTTGTTAGAGAGGGGGTCTAATAATATATATCACTTATTTTCTAAGTATGGCAGAACATGGAGAAGCCACCATTGATGGGAAGCTGGCTGAAGAGTTCGCGGTTCCCTCTCACGTTGAAGACGTCAGGAAGCAGATGAGTGCCTTTGCAGAGCAGCACGGGGCCGTCGGTCGCAGGGTTGTCCTCATCACGTCGGGTGGGACCAAGGTTCCTCTGGAGTCCCGTACCGTTCGCTTCCTCGACAACTTCAGCAGTGGAAGGCGAGGAGCCTCCTCGGCGGAGTACTTCCTAGACTCTGGCTACGCCGTGATCTTCCTACACAGGCACCGATCCCTGTATCCTTACACACGCTTGTACTCTGGCATAAACATACTGGACACTCTACAGGTACAGCCGAGTGAAGACGGAGCGTCGTCCAGCAGCTGCGGTCAAGTGGTGGTCAACCAGCAGGCACTTCCCAACATCGCCAAAGTCCTGAAGCGTTACCAGGAGGTGAAAGAAGAAGGGTTTCTTCTGCCCATCGAATTCAGCACCCTGTCAGAATACCTGCACCTTCTCAAAGCAGCAGCACAGGCTCTCAGCACAATAGGTATGTGGTTTCTTGGTGTGACACTGTGAATTATGAATTATGCTGCATGTTGTCCTTGTCTAGTCTAAATTGCCCTGAACACATCTACCGGTATGTTTATTCTTATTAGGCTCCAATGCCATGTTTTACTTGGCTGCAGCAGTGTCAGATTTCTATATCCCAGCATCTGATATGCCTGAACACAAAATTCAATCTTCCAATGGACCTCTTCAGGTGAGTAATATAAACCAAAACCATTTAATACATTATCATCATATTTAAACTGATTTACACCTGTTTTCCCTCTATCCACAGATCAGCATGAAAATGGTTCCTAAAATCCTGTCCCCACTGGTGAAGGACTGGGCACCACAGGCGTTCGTCATTTCCTTCAAGCTGGAGACGGATCCGTCCATCCTGCTGGAAAAGGCGAGAAAGGCTCTAGACACCTACAGACACCAGGCAGTGGTGGCTAACGTACTGGACACCAGGCGGGGTTATGTGGTGGTGGTGACCCCAGACACGCAGGCTGAGCTGATCCTCACAGATGAGGATGTGAATAAAGGGGCTGAGATAGAGGAGAAGATTGTCAGCAACCTGACTGCCGCACACAGCCAGTTCATTACCAAAAACGGCTGACTATTGAAATACTAGTAGAATGCAAGTTAATGACATGGCTAGCTTTAGTCTGTGGGCCAGTACCCTTGCAATTTGGCTAATGTTCATGCTTGTTCTACTGGGGAGTAGGGATGCCAATGACTAAAGAAATCCTTAGTTGACTTAGTCATAGGAATTTGTTTATTTAATCAACAAATCTGTAAAATTGTCTTTGCTGCATACAATCATCCATAGATACATTACGACTTGTAGTTCACTTTTTGCAGTTTCCGCATAAGGTTCATAGGTTGTGTTGCCTTATGACGAAGACAAAAGAGTAGGTGGTAGAACATAATATTTGACTTAGTGTATTACTCACATATTGCCTTTGCCTTCCTCCTTTTATGATTATTAAATGCAAAGTACCTCTTGAATGTGAGTAAGTGTAAAAAAGCCTATGTAACTTAATCATGTTTGAGAAGTTTGTATAAATACAAGCTCTTATGCCCAAGCAATGATGAACATCTAAATAGTTCAATTACATGGTTTACATATAACAGTTGCCTGGTACAGTCTGTCTCGATTGACAAGTCAGCTCCCTCGGCGGCGTGCTTTGTTCTTCGTCTGGCGCCTCTGTTTGGGTGGGTTACTTGAGTTTGACACTCTTCTTGACTCCAGCACGGATACCAGACAGCTCTCCACTGTATCTAGCGTCCTCCTTACGAACCTCACGGACCTGGCAATACAGATACAACATACTTTGTTCGAAGATGTACTTGTCAACATGATTACACTGTTGCTCAGAATGTGCAGTGAGATGTATGGCCTGCTCCACCAGACTCCACCAAACAATAATGTACACGATATTTTATGAAAGTAGAAAAGTAGATCAGGTTACAATACAAAGGTACTGAACACAAGTAATGTAGAAATATTTAAATGACCCAGAGAATTACATGCATATAGTCCTAGGCTGTTTGAGCATTTTTGCCTATGACATGGCCAAAATAGGCACGCCAGGGATAATGTAGTTCGGGGGTTTATACCTTTTCTGAAATGTGATACAATAGCAGTTCAGTATAAGATATTTTTCCCCCCTCTAAAATGTAATCCACCCCAACTACTACAAACGGCCTCTGGGATAATGCTTTAATGTTTACAAAAAATCTGAACCCTATCGTCCCTATTCTGTATAGGCATCTACAAGCTCAACACAGTGTTAAGCGCTGTGATCTTGTAGCACTGCAAATCTTGGTGTAGAGGGAGAAAAGGAGGGGATGAAGTGTAGACCCCTAGAGACCCTGGTCAATGAAATATATATGCTTTAATGATAACCTCTTCCAACCATAGTGGTCAAATAGGCTGTAAAACATCTTCCAATCATGATGCAGATTACTAACCTGGCCCTTTCTGCGAATAATGGCCCGTCTGTACTTCTCTCTGTGTTTGACCCTGGGATTACGGTCAATCTTCTTCCTCTTTGGTGTGAGTCCTTTGTTCTTGGCCATCTGTGGAAAACAGTGTGAGTGCATAATCAGACTACTTGTTTAAAAGCCGGAAATGTTAAAATGTGGAAAGACAATTGAATGTTCTCATAACTTTACGGTCTGATGCCTTGTACATAATTATGATCTTAAGACTATAATGAGATATACTGTAATAAAACAATGTATGAAACAATTACTGATTTCCCCCCTTGGGATAATAAAGGTATCTATCTATAATTACTTTATGCCATGTATTTGGGACCATAATCTAATTCTACATAGGCTGTTGTAATGGTACTGCACCTCATATGTGATAGCTCTCTTTGCATCTGCATCCTTGTCGTCCGTCTCTCCAGCCTCTTCCAATCTGAAACGAGTACGATAGATATTTAGAGCCCTCATCCAGCCTGTCTCAGCTCTACTGCTCAGAAGACTCTTGATACAAATCACACTCACTCTTCAGCCTCTGGGTCAGCGTTCTTCTTCTTCCTCTTTAGTTTCAACCTCTCCTCCACTCCTTGGTAGAAGCGCAGGGCCGCTTCCTCGTCCAGGTCAGAGTCGGACTCTCCAGCAATTTCTGCCTCTGACTCTTCAGACACCTGGCATATGTCAATAATGCTCATGAAAATAAAGGCTAAGGTACAGTCGATGTGTAATTGACCATTTCTAGTTATTTTCCATTTTGAAATCTAGCCTGTCCCAGATTCAGTGGTTCCCAAACTTTTCAGGTCGAGACCCAAAAGAGAGATTAGACGTTTGCCCGGGACCCAGACTAGTGAAAATAGCAGATCTACAAGCACACAACGCGTCACAAGCTTGTTGAGCGGATATTTTCACTACTTCTTACCGGTAATTGTTATTTTTTTTTATATTCATGGAATTTCTTAGATGTTTGTTTATAAAAATATATAAATGTACTTATTTCTTAATGAAAAAATAAAATCTTTTGAAATATATTTTTTCAAATGTAGGAAAAGATTTTTACTCAAGATTTCTTCACCCATAGAAATTGGTCCGTGACCCACAAATGGGTCCCGACCCACTGTTTGGGAAACAGTACCCTAATTGAAGAACAAGTGGAATATCTCACCTTCACCTTCTTACTGGAGACTTCAGCCAGCTCGCTTTCACCAGGCAGCCTAGAGGTCTTTTCCTTATGTTCTTCTGATAGCAGCTTACGAAGCTGTGGTGCAAGTCGAGAATCTACTACGCTAAGTTCATTGATGAGCTGCAAGAAGGAAAATGCACATTTCAGTCAAATATGGAAGTTCTGTTTGGTAGCCCTGCTAGCTGCCATACAGAACAGAAAAACTTTTAGTTCACATATATATAATAATAACTGATGATCCACTGTACACACCAGCGTACGCAAATTAGCCCTGGTTTCCTGTTTTTCTCATGTCACTATAGGTCAAATATTTAAATTTGTTGTTTTTCAAAACCTTTAACAATGTTTCCAAAAACAAACTCACTAAAATCGAAAAGCATGTGTCATTTTAGATTTAAGGTTTGGCCGTTTAAAAATAGCAGATATACAAGCTCACAATGAGTCACTTCGTGCCACACAGCGAGCTTCTTCATCAGTGTGAGAACTACCGATTTAGAAGGCATTTTTTGATAAGACTTAGTGTAAGATCAGTTTTTGTTTTTTTGTTGTTTTTCTTTTTCATGTGGCATCCAGTATACATTAGGGGTGCATTCGGAATTACACTCAAGAGCTGGAATGCTCTCTGCTCATTAGTTAGAAATTAGTAGAAATTCAGAAATTCAGATGCCAGAGCACTGCGCTCTAGGTGCCCTCAGGGCACACAGCCACACTGACCACCGTGAATCAGAAGCCCCTCACACAGGCCTTGCACCTGCAGTCCTACATTTTTATCATGTTAGATTCCCATAATGTTACACATTATGTTTTGGGACAAAAATCAGCAGTTCAATTAATTGAAAACATTTTCCAGTGCCTGGGATTTAAAAAATATTTTCAGGAATTACATCATGACAGAGAGGAACCCTCTTAGAAGTTTCCAACCAAAGATATATCACTTACATTTCTGTAAGTGAGCAGTCTCTCTATCACAGGGTGGTTATGTGCTGGAACTCTCTTCGCTTTCAGGACCAAGTAGAAGCTGATGTTTGTGCAGTAACTGAACAGAAACAGCGATTAGTTCACATTCAGTAAATCTAAATCACTAATACATACACTTGTGTTATGTTACAACTTAATTAACACTTACTTCAGATAGAGTTGATGCTTTGTCTTCAGGTAATCGGCCCCCTTTAGAAAAACAAGTGCAGAATTACATATAAATGATCTAGTTTGGATACACTGCATCTCCATCTATGGTAAATTAACAGTTGAAAATGTTGTTAAAATAGGCTCACCTTTCCTGGAGGAATATGTCCAGCTTTGATCATCTCAATGAGGGGCTGAAGCTCATCCTTAATTTCTTTAAGCTGCAAACAGCATAACGTATCAGCAGTGTTTCATATGAACGTAAGGAAACTGGAATAGCAGCAACTGGACACATTTGAACCTGTTGTTCAAGTAAGTACAACAACTTCTGGCTTATTGCCCATAATATATACTGTATGCATGTTTTTTTACCTTTGTCTTGAAGTCACGGATGAGTTCGAGCAGCTCTGGCGATTCCTTCTTCAAAAGTTTCATCTTTTCTTTCTGGGACATCTGCTTCAGGTCCTTCACAATCCTTTCCTCCTTTTCCACTACCTTCTCTTCATCTTTCTCCTCCACAGCAAATTCCTACAAATTCAGCCATATGATACACATAAACAGCCATATGAGAGAGGGATAGATAGATATATGCAAACTTAAGTACACAATTTAAGTTTTATTATCATTACTGAATGCGAGGAGTACCTGAAAAAGGTTCAGATCATAGTCTTCCTCAGTCAGATTGGCGGCCAAACGTTTCTGAATGTTCTTAGCTTCCGCTTCTTCCTCTTGATCCTCAGCTTCAATCTCCTCTCGTGTTTTCCCTTCTGCAATGACAAGCATGATTTTCAAAGCCTACATTAGAAACACACCAGCAACAGATTTATTGTTGTATAAAACAATGTGGGTCGCAGCGCAATATGCTTACTAGTGGCCTGGTATTCAGAGTCGTAGAAGGTCTTCTTGCGTTTTCCCCATGCCATATCGTTAGGGAGATCTAGGGAGCACAACGCAATTAGCCAAGCTGGACGGTGACAAATGTACAAACTTGAGCTTCTGCCTTTGACTATTTTCATTACCGTCATCCTCCTTCCCCTCCAGGTCACTCTCCATGTCGGTCCCCTCTTCCTCATCACCTTCCTCTTCAGCCTCCTCTTCCCCACCATCTTCCTCGCCTGACTCAGAATCATCATCCAGGGCCATTACTTCCTCCTGTGAATTGTAACAGAACTTGAGCTGGATCTTGGAACTTTGACAGAACAGAGCACACATCTTGTTGAGCACATATAGTGACACGACCAAACTAAGAGGCACACCAATGATTATACTCAGTCATTTAGGGCTAGGCGAAAGTGTAGAGAGAAACTAAATACTCTGAACCAGTTTGAATTATAATTTTTTATTATTCTGGTCATCAGATTATAATTTGATTACTTACAGATAAGTGTATTCACTCACCTCATCATCGATGTCTTCCTGGTCGCTGTCCACGTGCACACCACGGGCCAGGAGGCTCTATGATTTAGTTGAAAGGAAAAAAAAGTAAGTGACCATGAAAATATGATGGACCCCACCTTACTGAACAATCCATGGGAACAGAAACTTACTGCAATCTTTGCATCGTGAAATTCGTCAATCTTGTCCTTTGTGTACTGCACAGATTTCTGGTATGGAGAAATGAGACATAATGCATGTTTAATACTGATTTATGACTCAGTGCTGCTGACATGGCAATCAATATAGAGTCAACCCATAGCAGCAGTTCAGTATGAAATCACAATAGAAGTTACTTAAAGGCACTTTTCACATAGAGCAGGTCTAGAATGTACTCTATGGTTTATTTTTGAATTAAAATCAGAGATTAAAAGGAAATTGATGGAAGCCGAATCAAAACAAACACTGAAAGTTTAATAGGGAAAGAATAAACTAGACTGCACTCTGTCGAGGTGCCAACTTGCTCCTTGTGCACTCGTGGCCATATATGGCCTATTTGTGCGCTAGCAGAGTGCGCAAGTACTGCGACCGGTGCTGTTCGGTGCCGTCTGTATGTTTGTGGGCGGGCAAGTTGGCACTCTGCCGAGGTGCGAAGTGCCAACTTTTGCCTTCTCATTTATATCAGGTCGCATGTCACCCTGTGTATTTTTTTCAAGGGTTTTCCCACTGGATGACGTAAACACAAACGCACAGATACCACCGGAAACAGAGGCCGCACCGAACGCACAGTATTTGTTCGCACTGCTGGTGCAAGTAATTGGGCGTATACAATGTCTTCTGTCACAATGTCATTGTCCATAGTCTTATGAAGTGCATTCAAATTTGTCCACTTTCCATCGTTTGATATGATAATCAATAATGTACAGTAAATTATTTCACAACACTGTAGGACAGAGTTGCTTTCTTCTTAATTAGACCTGGTGTAATCTATATTGTTATATCTTTCATGCCGGGAGCCAACTCCATGTCTCATACACCTCTGCGTCTCATATAACAACATCATTCGATTTCTTTAATAAGAATTTGAAGGTTTTCAGAAAACCTAAGGTGAGGTTTTAGAAGGCTTTTTTAGGATTGGCCTCAGGTGTAAATGGGTGAAGTTCCATGAAACACCTCTACATGCATGTACATAAAACTGGTGATGTGCTTCACCGCCTTGCCTCACCTTATCCGGGACAGGCATGTCCTTGTAGGCTCGAGGATCATCTTCATCATATTTCTCTTTCTCGTAAGTCTTTTTAACCTTCTTTAACCTGAAAGTGTATGCATTGAAGTGTTTAGTCTTTCCTTTGACTTGATGTGTACACAACTACACCTGGCCATCGCAACACAAGCTGTGTTTATTGTTTAATAATAACACTCTGCATAATAAGATTGTTACACGTTTGCCTATAGGATCAAGACCATCATAGATGTATTTTATTGATTATAACATTTGCATATGCATATCTATGAAGTAAAAGTCAGACAGACTCGATATGATAGTCTTGATCCAAGACTAAGTTAGTGTTCAAGGGGTAACAGGAATATCCAACCTAAAACAAAGACGAACCAAACTCGTTTCCCAACGGGTCTGTGGCCTTAAGCTAGATGCAGAATAGAAAAAATTATAATCTTTGCTTCTGGGGGTCCCTGGAACAAAATATTTTGTGATGGGGGTCCGTGGCCAAATACATATCATTATGGGGGTCCTTGACATGACAAAGTTTGAGAAACAATGATAGCAACATACGTTTTTTCACGAAAACCGTTAGGAATTGGATTTAGAAGACATTTTTAGAATGTGCCTATCAGTGGTTAAAGACGCCCAAAATGTGTTTTTGGCCGCAGACCCCCATCTCAAAATATTGTGTTACACGGATAGACCCCTATCGCAAAATATTTTGTTCCAGGGACCCCCAGAAGTAAAGATTAGATTTCGGTCTATTGGGAAACGAGTTTGGGTCGACTTTGTTTTAGGTCGACGACTCGACGTTCAAGGGGCTCGTCGGTTAGTATTTAATGATGATGCTATTGCTATCAGATAGCCTTTCCTTTTTGTCAACGCCAGAAATGTCAGTAGTCTCAGCAAGTCTCGCTTAAAATTGGACAACGTTTAAAAGGTTTTATCTAAACTTTATCTGCTGTTAGTTGAAACCAAATATTAACAATCGTTGCTCGCAGTGTTGTTTTCTTACCTTAGTTGTCGAACCATGATGTAAAACTGCTAAATTATTCCTCTACCAGGTAATTAACTAAATCGTTTCAAAACGTAAAACAAATTAACCGTTTTGTATTCGGCAATTAACTTAATTCAAAATGATACAAGACAAAACACAAACGCATTCACAGAAAATCACAAGCATGACTCCATGTGCTTCCGGGAAGTCTTCTTCTTCTGACCGGATGGAAACGTGTACATCCTATTCTGAATGAATATCGCCCTCTAGCGAGTAATCTACTGCAGTGTTTCTCGATCTTTTTTGGCTTGAGTACCCCCTTTCTCTGATTTCTGTAACCCCTTTACCCTGCAACAACATTGTGTTTATAAAACTGTAATTCAAATATAAATAAATAGTGATGCTATTTCAAGAATATAAAATCACAAATAAGGAATGGAGTGAAAGAGTTTCAAACGGTTTTCATGTCAATATAACTTCAGTACATTCAAACAACTTTAAAAGACATCCCAGTTGCCTGGTACCATGTAATTTGGGTTAGCAACTCAGGCTTATATCAAGTTTCTCCATGTGTCATCATTTTCCCCTTCTAATGCAATTGTAGTCAATTATTTAACTATGAAAAATATTACAATATTAGCATGATTTATACTTATAGCCTACTTTTATTTTAATTTTTTGGGTGGCAATTTCTGAGTACCCCCTGCAGTACCTCCACGTACCCCTAGGGGTACACGTATTCCCCATTTGAGAAACACTGATCTACTGTATGGTTTTGTGTGTGTGTGTGTGTGTGTGTGTGTGTGTGTGCGTGTGTGCGTGCGTGCGTGCGTGCGTGCGTGCGTGCGTGCGTGCGCCGTGCGTGCGTGCGTGCGTGCGTCGGTGTGTGTGTGTGTGTAAAGTATCTATACTGCAGTCTGCAATATAGAAATACTCTGTTAAGTAAAAGTCTGGAATTCAAAATGTACTTGAGTAAAAGTATGAAAGTGAATACAGTAGGCCTAGTGTACTTTTTATAATATAAATCATACATTAACCTGATTAACGTAACAGTTATTACTTTGCAAAGTAACTGTTACAGACACTAAACAAGAGGACAAAGCAGCAGCATAGTGAACAAATAAACAATATTGCTGTGGACTGAGGAGTGCATGCAAGACTGCAAGCGTCAGACTCTTCACACACTACCAAGAGCGTACCAACAGGGGGTGGTTAGGTGGTAATGTGCGGACTGATGTATCAGGCTATAACAGTAACTAGTAACTAATGTTTTCAAATAAACATAGTGGATTAAAAGTACAATATTTGGATCCGAGATGTAGTGGAGTAGAAGTAAAAGTATTGGAAATTGGAAATACAATTGGAAATACAAAAAATACAAAATTGTAGCTACTCAAGTACAGCACTTTACTAATTGTACTTTACTTTCCACCACCACTGCTGGTGTGTGTGTGTGTGTGTGTGTGTGTGTGTGTGTGTGTGTGTGTGTGTGTGTGTGTGTGTGTGTGTGTGTGTGTGCTGTGTGTGTGTGTGTGTGTGCGCGCGCGCGCGTGCGTACGTGTGTGTGTGGGAAGCTTTACATTGTGTGTGTGTGTGGCGAGCTTTACATTGTGTGTGTGTGTGTGTGTGTGTGCGTGTGTGTGTGTGTGTGTGTGTTTGCGCGTGTGTGTGCGTGCCTGTGTGCCTGTGTGTTTAATATAACATGATAAGATAAAAACAAATGTGAAATAATCGACACGGCTTACATACTGTAGTGTTTTATCACTTTTATTTCCTGGTGTCTTCCAAGAAAATTGATAAATACAACAATATAACAGATCCTGGTCTTTAACAATGGTCAAATGTTGTGCTTTCAGAGTCATAAGTGTGAACTGTAATAACACTGCATATTGTATAACTTATCACTCTAGTTGTGAGTGACTAGACTACTGATCATCTGGCACCTTGATGGCTGTTTTGTCCAAAATATTTGATAAGTATATTTGACTTCACCACTTTTCAACCTATGTTCATATAATTGGTCCTCACTAATGTTCAAGATAAAATAGTGCACCATTCTTTTCTACTCGGTCTGTATCTCTTAGGAGAGCTGTGGGTAGTTAAAAACATGTCTGTCAGTGACGTCATCGCTAGGCAGTGTACTCTATGGTTTATTTTGAATTTAAATCAGAGATTAAAAGTAAATTGATGGAAGCTGAATCAAAACAAACACTGAAAGTATAATGGAGAAAGAATAAACTAGACTGCACTCTGTCAAGGTGCCAACTTGCGTCTTGTAAACTTGTGGCCATATATGGCCTACTTGAGTGGCAGCAGAGCGTGCAAGTACTGCGATCGGTGCTGTTCGGTGCTGTCTGTACAGTATGTATGAGGGTGGGCAAGTTGGCCGAAGTGCCATGTGCCAACTTTTGCCTTCTTATTATTTATATTGCACACACTGCTGCCACAAGTAATTAGGCGTATACAATGTCCTGTCACAATGTCATTATCCATAGTCTTATGAAGTGCATTCAGATCTTTCCATCGTTTGATATGATAATCAATAATGTAACTTCTTGTAGGGCTTCTTCTTCTTCTTAATTAGACCTGGTGTAATCTATACATTGATATATCTTTCTTGCCGGGAGCCACCTCTGTGTAACACCTCTGCGTCTCATATAACAACATAATTAGATTTCTTTAATAAGAATTTGAAGGTTTTCAGAAAACCTAAGGTGAGGTTTTAGAAGGCGTTTTTAGAATGAGTTTAAAAATAAAATAGGATATATATATTTAGATTTTTATTATCACAAAAACTATAACATTGCAACTCTTCAGGAATAGAAACCCTGCAGTTTCTATTAGCTTGGATTCCCCATCGATGATGTCACTGGCCAACGGGTTTCTGAACTGCCCACAGCCCTCCTATGAGACAAAGACTGAGTAGAAGTTCTATTTTATCATGAACAAGTGAGGACCAATTATATGAAGATATGTTGAAAAGTGGTGAAGTCGTCCTTTAAGCTTGTAATGATCATCTTTCTTTTACTTAGGACCATTTTTCAAATCTATTATTACTTTCACATTTTAGACAAAATAGCCAGTTTTACTGTACATCAAGGTGCCCACCTGACCTGTTACCCTACTGGATAGCTGCCTTTTCTCAGTGAAAGAAGGAGTCCCTCATTTTGTTTCTTTTTGTCCTCCTTTCCGGTCTGTCTCAGGTCTTCGCCAGTCTGTTTGGAGTCCAAAACTGGAGCTCCGGGGCCTCGGACTGGACAGAAAGGATTTTGGAGTTCTGACGTACCCAGATTGCACTTCATTGCTCCTCTTCCTCATCAGTGCAAAGGCTGGTGTCACTCGTCCAGTGTCAAAGTACTGTAAGTAATAAAATTCAGTCATTTGGAGAAGAGTGTGTGGTGCGGGTTTCTTTTCAATTCTGTTATTTTTCACAGGCACCTTATTTAAGAGATGTGCGTATTTTTCTATTTTTGATCGAAGTACTGTAAGGACAAATGGTGATAGACATTTGTCTCTCATAATCTTTGTCTCTGTTGTGTTCTCAGTGGTGGAAAGTAACTAAGTTCTGTACTTAGGCCTACAATGTTGAGGTATTTGGAGCATTTCCAATTTCCAATACTTGTACTTATACTCCACTACATCTCAGATCTAAATATTGTACTTTTACTCCACTACATTAATTTGAAAACTTTAGTTAGTTGTTACTTTGAAGATTATTACAAAACATACATTAACCAATTCAACCCTATACATTTCGGCCATTAAAATAGCCGATCTACAAGCTCACAATGTGTCGCATCTATGCTAATTTCAAAAGATTTTTATACATTTGAAAACTTAAAATGTGACATTCGGCATAATGAGAAATTTAATTTTGGTTATTTTTATGCCAATACTTGGTACTTTTACTTAAGTTCATTTTGAATTCCAGACTTTTACTTACTTTAACCGTACAAGTCAATATAATTGAAATGTAGTACAGTACAAGTACACCCTGCCTAAAAGGAACATCCCAAATAAGACCTTTTACGGTCTTTTTTACGTTGGAAGCCCTTGAGTATTACTTCATTGCTGTATTTATATATGTTTTTATAAACCGTTTGAGTGCTTTTTCCATCACTGTGTGTTCTCCACACACACAATAATTAACAACATTGCCCACTTACATTGCCCTGTAGTCTTGGCACTGCGGAGCTTCTGTCTTCTGGTGTTGGATCAGTAGTCTGAAAACTCAGGTTCATCATGGAGCGGCTCAGTTCTGACACCGCGGCCCTCGATCGTCCCTTGTGCTGATCTGAAGAGCTCTGCTTTGGCTGTAACCTCCTCATTATGTCACTCAGAGAACTGAAGCTCTCCGACTGAGCCACCCGTAGTATTATTGGTTTCTGTGAAGAGAGAGGCCATGTGTGAGGTACAATGCAGTTTTTGAGAGGTGACATGATACCATCTGTCCAGGGGTCATCCCCATGTTGGCTTGTGGGGGACATTTTGGTCAAAATGAAATTTTTGACACAGACATACAAAATTAGTGGACAATAATGTTTCCAGAAACACATAAAGAGACAGCCCTGAATGACCATAACAGGTCTGTAACTCTGAGTGTACAAATGGAACCAAATGGACCCATCCAATTGGTTTCATTTGTACACTCTCTGAGTTAAGGGGGTCCTTGCAATTAAAACATTTGAGAACCACTAGTACAAGTTGGACTCCTAATATGCCATAGTGTTGTAGAAAAGTGTCATACATATTCTGAAGAAAACCTTGAAACTGACATTCAGTATTTGGGTATTATGATCAAAATAAGAACATTATAATGGTGTATTTGCCACGGACAAGACCAAGTCTTTGCCACGGACACATTTGTACGGACATATTGATGACCCCTGGGTCTGTCTGTCTATTCTTAATTATGTTCATGTCCATTCATAATGTACCCTAGAAGATGCTGGGCCGTCTCCGTCTCCAGTGGAGCTATTTCCATCCATACTATTGTCCTCCTCCAAAATGTTCTCTGCCCGCGCGTGCCTCCTCTCCAGGAAAGAAAAGTTCCCAGTGTTGTGCCTTGACTCCTGTTCCCTCCTGTCTCCGCCAGGTCTGGTTGTCCTGTTATCTGAGTCTGTGCTCTCCTCATTAGAAACCTGCCTGTTATAGGCTCGCTCTATTTTACGTCCAACCCTGGAAGGGAGGGGGAGATGTATTTTTATGTGATACAAATGTATGAAAATGTGTTTTTGTGTTCTCTGCTTTTTTTTTTACATTACCTCTGTTGAATTTCAGGTTTGGTGGTGTAGTTGTGGTTATCTGTCGGAGAGAGGTGCTGGGTTTTGCTGCAATTATAATCAGGGTCAACAAGTATTACCACCACAAAAATCTCTGTAATGTTAACTTATTAAGATCTCAATGTCCCGAATCATCAATGCCTGTCTCCACATAATGATTTTATCGCACGCAGATCTTTTGTCACACGCATGATGAGAGAATGATGGTAAAGTCATTTACAGACAACCCATTGGAAATAAGTTGAGAGTGAGAGAGACATGAACAGACAAAGTAAATTCTCAAAATTGTTTCTCAAAAATGTTTATACAGTAAAAGAGGTACAGTAGACCTAATCGTTTTTATATAAACTCCTAATTATACACTATATTCACCTATTATGACATGCCCAGAATGTGGACGCTAGGGCTCATGTGGTTAAGATGTTAAGCAGTATACCTATGTTCATTCACTGGTTTTGTGTTTTTTCTGCTGATTGCAGCCTCCTCTACAGCAGGGGTCTTCTTTTCAAATGGCATGCTTTGAAGTGGCCTTTCCAGTGGCAGGATGATCTCCTCCTCATGATCAATGACAGGGGACATATGAGAGAAATGTCTGCCTCCCTTGAGGACCCCCAGCGCCTCCCAGTCCAGGGGAGGGTCTGCAGGTGGAGGCGGAGGGGGCGTAGTGGCATAATCTAGGAGGGGATGGTGATGGTGTTTAGGGTGATGATGGTGGTTGGAGAACTCAACCTGTCGGTGGGGCACAAACACAGGCGACATGGTGACCTTCCCGGTGTCCGAGATGGGGGACGAGGCAGCGAAAAGGATCCTGAACTCCCGATCGAAGGATTCGACAACCGGGCCACTAAGAACTGTGACCAGTTGTCGATGCAAGTGGGCATCTGTCCAGGTGAGGCTGATTAATACAAAACAGACTGTTATGTCATGTAGTGAGCGTGCAATAGATATGATTTGATTGATTATTTTATTAGACAGAAATGTCTACAAGTATAGTCAATACAATAGAAATGTCCTCTGTATTTAATTCATGGACATAATAAATAGCAAGCAAAGAAAACATTCAATAATATCACAGTTAAAAAAACACTATATGCACAGGATAGGGGAAACAAGGGGGTGGGGTTAAGGCAAGGGGGGGGGGGGGGGGGGGGGGCGTGCTCACTTCTCGCCTGTCTATGGGAGAAGTGATAACTACCTCCTTCTCTGGCCTCCTGAAAGGTGAGTTTTCAGGGCAGTTTTGAAGGATGCCAGCAAGCTACATGTTTTAAGGGAGGTAGTCAAGGAATTCTACACCAGGGTGGCAGTGATGTAGAAGGAGATATCAATATTTGTCTTATGGGTTTGTGTTATCAGATCATTGTGTGCGCTCCCTCTGGTGTTGTGGCTGTGGGTGTCGCTAACTTTTTGGAGATGTTTGGTCAGATATGCGGGTACTGAGGGGATGGAGGGCAGATTTGCATTGACTATTTTGATAGGACCAGGTTTGAAAGCACTGTGTCTGTGTCACCTGTAGTTGCCATGAATCACGGTCTCTAGGTCCACCAGGAGGAAGTTGATTTTCAGCTCCCCTGCCACCATCTTTGCCTCCTTTGAACAGAAGGTTTTCCCCCCAAGAACACGCACTTGCATATTCTGTAAGGGAGTAAATATTGTACTTTTACTCCACTACGTTTATTTCAAAACTTTAGTTACTGGATACTTTGTAGATTTTTATTATTATTACAAAACATACATTAACCACTTCAGCCATATATACATTTTGGCTGTTTGAAAATAGACAATCTACAAGCTCACAATCCGTCGCGATGTGACGCATTGTGAGCTTGTAGATCTGCTATTTTCAAAAGATTTTTATACATTTGATAACTTGAAATGGGACATTCTGCCCATTGAGTACTTTTACTTTTGGTGCTTTTAGTACATTTTGATACCAATACTTTTGTACTTTTACTCAAGTAAATGTTGAATACCGGATTTCTACTTGTAACAGAGAACATCTACATTGCATTATTGATACTTTTACTTAAGTAAAGAATGTAAGTACTTTTTACACCACTGCTATTTTCGGTAAATAAATTTGATGTAAATTAGAAGGAAAAAAGGAGGGGTCCTAGTATACACCCCTGGGTCACTCCAGTCAATGAAATATAGGGTTTAAAGATAAACACCTCAGGTTCAGGTTCAGGTTCGGTTTATTAGTCAAATGCGTATCCATACAAGTACAGACAAACAATGAAATGCTTGTTAAAGATAAACACCTAAACCCTTTACTTAATAATAATCATACATCGATTTTATACAGCGTTTTTCTTGGTTCTGAAAGTAGCTTTAAATACAGAACAAATAAAAGAAGCAATTTACTTAGTTGACTGGTATCCCCCAGGGCTCTATAGGCCCGTCCTGTTTCTGCTCTACACAAAATACTGTATCTTTGCAGAGAATAGTCATCTTTAAGCTCACAATGTGTCACGTTCTGAGCTGGTAGATCTGCTATTTTCCCCCAGAATGGGGACGCTAGGGTTGAAGTGGTTAGTGGTTAACCCCCCCTCGCCTTGTGTTGTCCTTTGTATGCAAATATCTTTTACCCGGATCTGTCTTTCAACAATAGCAGATCTACAAGCTTGCAGCACGGCACTCGGTGCCGTGTTCATTTAATGTTTTCCATTTAATGATTTCCTTTATCGTCATCTTGCGCTAATGCATGCAACTGTTTTCGCCAGGTTTTAAGGTCTTATTTTAGTTGTTTCTAATAAGCTCGCAACCCTCTTTTATATTCCCAACCAGCTATAGAACCTTAACACAATTACTGTACATTCACCCATTCTCTCACACACACACACACACACACACTCACTGTTAACCACAGCTATGTTCTCTCTCGTAAAGTGATCCACAAACAGAATGAATGCACTGAATGCAGTGCAACCAGTTTAGATGTGTGTGGCTATAATGTACACGACACGTTGCACTAATCCTCATTGGTCTGATGATGTTAAAGAGAGATAGAAAACACAGGAATTTGCAAAGAACTCGTGTGGAGTAGATATGAGGTGTGTCAGGGTCCCTTTGGTTAGTTATGAGTCGCATAGTTTGAGTTCCTCCTGTCAGGGGTGACGCACAGTACACTTATGCAATAGACTAGGCCTGCTGCTGTGTTGCAACAAGAATGTGTAGTACATTGTTGTATCTCTCAGCACATTAACACAAAATACATGTCACATACTATGAGATTCACCAGATAAGGTGAGTGATGATGTGTAGTCAACTGGAGCCTGATTTATGCTTAGTTTACGTGCCGAAAACAGCAGATCTACAATCTTAGATCGTCTATTTTTGCGCAACTAGCATAACTCAGACTTGAGTGCAGTGGTGGAAAAAGTACACAAATGTATTACTTACTGTAAGTAAAAGTATGAATACTGGAATATAGAAATAGTCTGTAGGGTGCCCTCCCACCAAAATACCTATGAGAGTGGAATCTGCGTTCCGCCAATGCATTTCAATGATAAGGGAGCGTTTTTTGCAGAAATCCTCTGCTGGCATGAAACCGCTTCACTCTCATTGAAATGCATTGGCGGAACGCGGATTCCACTCTCATAGGTATTTTGGTGTGAGGGCACCCTTACAGGTAAAAGTCAGGAATTCAAATTGTACTTGAGTAAAAGTACAAAAGCAGTTGCATCAAAATGTACTTAAAGTACCAAACGTAAAAGTACTCATTGTGCAGAATGTACTATTTCAAGTTTTCAAATGTATAACAATCTTTTGAAAATAGCAGATCTACAAGCTCACAATGTGTCCCATCACGATGCATTGTGAGCTTGTAAATGTATATAGGGCTGAAGTGGTTAATGTATGTTTTGTAATAACAATCAAAATTTAGGAGGTAACTAACTAGTAACTAAAGTTTTCAAATAAATGTAATGGAGTAAAAGTTAAATGTTTGGATCCAATATGTAACGGAGTAGAAGTAGAAGAATTGGAAATTGGAAATACTCAAGTAAAGTACAAATTAATACAAGTACAGTACTTAAGTTAGTTACTTTACACCACTGCTTGAGTGGACTGTGCAAGAGTGAGTGACTCACTGGATGCCTGAGCCTGTTTGACGTGAAGTCCTCCTGGCTGGTCCGCTGGTTGAGGATAATGTAAACAGGTACACCCCGAGAAGCTGCGTTGTGCAGGTCACTGATGACTGCACAGTCTGTCAGTCTGTCTGTCACTATGGCAATCACCTGTGTATTACACACTTACATCAACAGAGACATCACACAATAATGAATAATAGTCCTACCTCTTTCTACCCCTTTCTCATACAGTACATGACACTCACTTTAATATTGTAGTATTCACAAAAAAAAGAAAGAAAGAAAGAAAGAAAGAAAGAAAGAAAGAAAGAAAGCCACTGTACACTTGACTTAATTTGAAAAACCTTGTATTAAAATGAAAAGAACCTTGCTCATTATTACATACTGTATGGTTTTAGCACACCTGGGAGGCACATTGCAAGTGGCGTCTGATGATCTCTCTGATGGGAAGTTGGCCTTCAGCAGGTGGGCTTGTGTGGACTGTGATACACTCCTGTCCCATCCAAGAGTCTTTCTCTGGCCATCCTAGGTCTAGACACGGAGCAGGGGCGTCGGATAGCGTGGGAAAGTAGCGGGCGGTGAAGTCCTGCAACCCTGAGCCGCCGTCCTCTGCATTCTCCTCCGCTGCCAGCTGTATCTGGCTGGCGTGGTAGTCTTCCGTCCAGCCACTTATCTGACTGACCTCCACCGGAGACAGGAAACGGTCCAAGCGCACGGTACCCAGGCAGGCATAAAAGGCTCTTGGGCCTTCACTCAATAGTCTTTCCACAGCATGACGCTCCCGCTCACAGTGGAGGAACTCTGGGCAAGACTCAGTCACTGGCCAGAACACTGCATCCTCATCCAAGCTCTGCTCCTGGGAGTTTGACATAACTGCAGCCCTGTCTTTTATTTTCAGAATTGGTTATATTTGACAGTTATATGTATCTAATTGCAGTGTTCTGGCTACCACGTTGTATTACGAGACCATTCCAGTCAGGCCAATTTGTGTCACCTTTCACTCCTGTAAAGGTTTGGAGAGTTTTCATGCTTTCGCCATGGGGTTGTCACTAGTGTGAACAGCAGCCACTGTTCCACATCAGTCAAACATGTTCCTCTTTAAGCGCAGAATGTCACTGAAAAACATACAATATCATTAACAAACATGAGTGAAGTGAATAGTTTCTGTTTGTCTCCGAGAAACAGAGGCAGCATTTACAAGTTGTAGGCTATTTGATCAGCAGTCTCAAGCAAGTCACAAACCTCATGTTGACTTAAGAAACTATTAGGTGAAGTAGACCGCGGTGAAGTTGGTTTGACGTTGGATATTCACCCAGTTGGATATTCGAAAATCTTAGGGACCATCTACAAAGTGCAGGCGGCAATTAAAAAAAAATGCAATATCTCCTAGACAAAAGCACCTAGAAAGACCAAAATTCACTCTAATGTTCTTGGCCCATGCCTACACGATGCACACCCTTTATTTTGAAAAAATATGTCAAAACCTATTTTTAATTAATTTTAGAAATCTTAGAATTGTAATAACATTGGGGTTAGATAACTTTGATGGCCAAATCTTTGTTCAGATTGTCTGGTAGGCATTTCTACATGATGCACACCTTTTATTTTGAAAAAACAGGTAAAAACTTATTTTAAATGAATTTTAGAAATCTTAGAATTGTAATAACATTGGGGATAGATAACTTTGATGGCCACATCTTTGTTCAGATTGTCTGGTAAGCATTTCTACATGATGCACACCTTTTACTTTGAAAAAATATGTCAAACTTATTTTGAATACATTTTAGAAATCTTAGAATTGTAATAACATTGGGGTTACATGACTTTGATAGCCAAATCTTTGTTCAGATTGTCTGGCAGGCATTTCTACATGATGCACACCTTTTACTTTGAGAAAATATGTCAAAACCTATTTTAAATTAATTTTAGAAATCTTAGAATTGTAATAACATTACGGTTAAGTGACTTTGATATCCAAATCTTTGTTCAGATTGTCTGGCAGGCATTTCTACATGATGCACACCTTTTACTTTGAAAAAATATGTCAAAACCTATTTTTAATGAATTTTAGAAATCTTAGAATTGTAATAACATTACGGTTAAGTGACTTTGACACCCAAATCTTTTTTCAGATTGTCTGGCAGGCATTTCTACATGATGCACACCCTTTATTTTGAATAAATATGTCAAAACTTATTTTTAATAAATTTTAGAAATCTTAGAATTGTAATAACAATGGGGTTACATGTTTATGATACCCAATTCTTTGTTCAGATTGTTTTGCAGGCATTTCTACATGATGCACATCCTTTATTTCGAAAAAATGAAATGTATATATAATAAAAAGTTATTTTTGACAAATCTTTAATATAAATTAAATGCAATAGGTAATAACACAATGTGTTGTGTGTCAGGAAGGGCGGAGGACATGCGTGCGTGCGTGCATGAGGGGTCAAGGCCGCTTGCAGAATGGGATGGGGGAAGTCAGTAGACAATCAAAGTCAGTAGACAATCAAAGTCATGTAACCCCAATGTTATTACAATTCTAAGATTTCTAAAATTCATTAAAAATAGGTTTTGACATATTTTTTCAAAATAAAAGGTGTGCATCATGTAGAAATGCCTGCCAGACAATCTGAACAAAGATTTGGCTATCAAAGTCATGTAACCCCAATGTTATTACAATTCTAAGATTTCTAAAATTCATTAAAAATAGGTTTTGACATATTCTTTCAAAGTAAAAGGTGTGCATCATGTAGAAATGCCTGCCAGACAATCTGAACAAAGATTTGGCTATCAAAGTCATCTAACCCCAATGTTATTACAATTCTAGGATTTCTAAAATTCATTAAAAATAGGTTTTGACATATTCTTTCAAAATAAAGGGTGTGCATCATGTAGAAATGCCTGCCAGACAATCTGAACAAAGATTTGGCTATCAAAGTCATGTAACCCCAATGTTATTACAATTCTAAGATTTCTAAAATTCATTAAAATAGGTTTTGACATATTTTTTCAAAGTAAAAGGTGTGCATCATGTAGAAATGCCTGCCAGACAACGTGAACAAAGATTTGGGTGTCAAAGTCACTTAAACGTAATGTTATTACAATTCTAAGATTTCAAAAATTCATTAAAAATAGGGTTTGACATATTTTTTCAAAGTAAAAGGTGTGCATCATGTAGAAATGCCTGCCAGACAATCTGAACAAAGATGTGGCTATCAAAGTCATGTAACCCCAATGTTATTACAATTCTAAGATTTCTAAAATTCATTTAAAATAAGCTTTTACCTGTTTTTTCAAAATAAAAGGTGTGCATCATGTAGAAATGCCTGCCAGACAATCTGAACAAAGATTTGGCTATCAAAGTCATGTAACCCCAATGTTATTACAATTCTAAGATTTCTAAAATTCATTAAAAATAGGTTTTGACACATTTTTTCAAAATAAAGGGTGTGCATCGTGTAGGCATGGGCAAAGAACATTAGAGTGAATTTTGGCCTTTCTAGGTGTTTTTGTCTAGGAGATATTGCATTTTTTTTAAATTGCCGCCTGCACTTTGTAGACGGTCCCTAAGATTTTCGAATATCCAACTGGATGAATATCCAACGTCAAACCAACTTCACCGCGGTGTGAAGTAGGGTAAGTGTGTACTGTCGAAGTAGACAGTGCCATCCAATTTTGTGTCATTTAAACCTTTTATTCTATACAAAAGAGCAATTAGCAGTTCTTAGGAATTAGGGACTCACCTTGTGGGCTTCATGCCTCAGATCTCCGTCTCAAACAATACTGTTAAGCTCGGATGAGTTGTGATTGTTCCGTTTGCTCCCTCCCCTTCAGCGTCGACCTCCCTCCCCCTAGCATTATCATTCCATGCCTGTACACAAAGATTGTTGGTTTCCAGGTATTCAGCTCTGCTGACAGAGCCTTCGAGATCTGCCATCAGTTACATACCCCAAAAACCCCAGGGACTCCATGTCCTCTGCTCTTAGACTTATGTTGATTGGCTGAGGCGTTCCCCAGTATAATATTTCGGCACACACAAAATCTATTATCAGTCTATGAAAGAGAGCCTCTCATTCATGTCATAGTTTACTCCTGAGACTGTACTCTGACTGGTTTATCCTGACAGGTAAGTTTGCACGCAAGAGCAGGACTCATAATATCTGACTTCCTCCGACATACAGTTTCACCTGCCATCACAGTTTTTGAGCACACTCCTATGTCTGGCTTTGTCTGTTTGTCTCGTGTCTGTCCAGACTGTCATTGGTCAATTGGTGTCTGTTTGTACATATGGCCAGGGTTAGATTTTGGCCAAGCTTTGCGGGACGCTTAATGAAATTAACTCATAAATAGCACCGCTCACTTCACTTTTTATTATTGATTAATTGATGGAATTTTATTTCTATTCCATTAATTTAAAAAATAAAATAATTGTACATTGTGTATTCACTCCTATTACAAGCAAAGGGTTTTAATTGAGGTCCAAACTAATCAACCACTGTAATCAAGTTTCCCATTTGGCATACTGTAAGTTGATTATGATATTACTTTGCTATTCCACTATCCACAACAAACGTAAATCCGGAAATTCAACAATGAATGTCACAAAGCAAACAGAGATTAACCTCAGCTAGGGTGGTGGGTGGTGGTAAGGCTGCTGTTGATTGACTTCAGTTCAGCGTAACACCACTGCCAGATTGGCTGTTACACTGGTCTAACATGGGACATTATATGGGACACATCCTTGGTGTGTGCATGGTCCCGGGAGGCGGCAGACCTGTCAATGTGGTGCCAGGACAACAGCCTCTTTTTGAACGTCTTTTTGAAAACTCAGCAGGTGGTTGTGAATTTTTGTACACAAAGGCAGTGGACCTTTCCCGATTATGATCATCAGGATCCAGTGGATGGAGAGGGTGGGTGAGCACTGAGCAGAATCAAATACCTCAGTGTGCACAGTTAATGACAAGTTGTCAGTGAGACGAGGGAGGCTATGCAGCATTATTATTATTTCCTCAACAGTCTGAAGGTGATACAGGCGTATCACCTTCAGACTGTTGAGGAAATAATAATAATCTCATAGAAGGTACAGAAATCCTTCCACTCAGTTTTTAAATAACAAGGGCTATCACATGTGAAATGCATGAAAGCATCATCCAATCTACCCCAAATCTGAATCATACATTAAGGGGCCCGGGCCTCTAAACAACACATCAGACAAACCTGATACAGCACAATGGTGCTTGCTATCTTAAGTTTGTCAAGAGCACCATTGTGCTATCAGACTGCACTGTGTCATACTCATACCTCACTGGAAATGTATTACAAACACATCATTCTGATCTGCTGTATATGAATACCACTCCTAGGCAAATATGCACTTTCAGCTGTGATGAAGCTGATAAATTATGGATGAAATTGAAGATTCATCAGTCATTTCACTTCTGTGTGCTTTTGAATAAAAAATGTAATACAGTATACACACTACAAAAAGTAAAAACAGAATTTATTTGTGAATAACTGGTGCAAAAAAAGAAAAAAAGAATATAGCTTCATTTTAAAAAGAGGTACATTATGTAATCCTCAAATACTTAGTGACAGATGGTAAACTATTAGCTTTACCACTTAAACCCTATATACTTCATTGACCGGAGTCCCCCAGAGGCCTATACTAGGCCCCTTACTTTTTTGTGCCTCTGCACTCAATCTCGTTATGACGTGTTTGTGAGCTTGTAGATCGACTATTTTCGACAAATGTTCGCCCCCAGAACGTGGACACTAGTGTTCATGTGGTTAAACAGCATCAAATCCTGTTTGCGTTACCCTTCTTCTTATCATCATCATCTAATTTAGTTTGTCTCACTGCTTCTTCCGCAAGTGGACATACAGGACGCCGCTGATGAGGAGGAGGGGGATGCACGACCAGGCCAGTATGAAGCAGTAGCCAAAGTGTCCCGTTTTCAGGTCTCTGGAGGAATCCAGGATGTCTTTCCTGTGGAACGTGAAGATGAGGCACGCCGCGAACGCTGTGAAACCTGAAACGACACAAGACAAAGACAAGAGACAAAGACATATTAGCCAAGCGGAAGCTTAACATAATAACAGCGCAGAGATTAGTTGTCATCATTTCTACAAGCTCAACGTGTTGCAACGTAGCATAATGTGAGCTTGTAGCTATTTGAAGAGAAGAGATTTGGTGTAGATGGGTAAAGGGAGCCCTGAGGAACCCCAGTCAACTATAAGTACATACGTAGCATCCATATTTTGGGAGGAACATTATCCAAAAATAACATATATCTAAAGGTTCAAAACGTGTTGCAACGCAATGTTTAGGGTAACAGTAGTTCGCAGTTTACTATCCGAACCGTCACAGCTTGTCCGCAGATGTCCGGACAGACGGGTAACGCCTGACACTGGTTCCCCTGACACATCACTGTGACATCACAGGTGACATCAGTGATGTCAGATACTCAGAGCAGGGATCTCCATATATGGGCTTAAACAGGTGACATCACACACAGTGATGTCAGATACTCAGAGCAGGGATCTCCATATATGGGCTTAAACAGGTGACATCTCAGTGATGTCAGATACTCAGAGCAGGGATCTCCATATATGGGCATAAAAGGGATTCTGTTAGGGATCTCCATCTATGGGGATAAAAGGGATTGTATCCCAGATGATACCCTGTTAGGAGAACCACACTAACAGAATCCATATATGGCCAAGACAGATGGTGTCTTACTGGTTTAGATATTTGGTATAGATGGAAACAAGAATCGACACACAGTCAATTTAAAATCTGGTGTATTGGTGTGTTGAAGTTAGTGTTGGTGTTCTTTCTCATGTATATTTCATAATATTCTAACTTACTGTAGGCTATATGTCTAGGGATGGCCAAATGGAGATTTTTGAGCGGTGGTCACAACGCTCCTATACGTGGCCGTGTGTGTGGGTCTGTCTGTCTGTAGCCTGCAGTAACCTTTTCTGACCACACATGTTAAGGGAGGGGCGCTGTTGTTCAGGCCAGGCCAGACCAGACACACACACACACACACACACACGCACACACACACACACACACACACACACACACACACACACACACAGGGGGGAAGGGGGGGGGGGGGGGGGGGGAACCACCGCTCAGTTCACACGGGTGTGATTTTTTCTTAACCGATAACCGTCAGGCCTTATCAGTTAATTAACCGTTAACCGTTAAGGAAATGTGTTCAAAAATGCGCTATTTTAGCGATTTAAAAAAGGAAAATAGGCCTACACACGTTTTTCCCCATAATAAAGTGCTATATTTACACATTAAAAACCATAACACTGGGGGAAACAAGAATACAAATGTTTTCTAAAAGAAATGTGTTTTTGCAAAGAAACGGATTGAAATGATAAGTCTGTAATGTGATGCGCTGGTCGCCAGGCACGTGCGAACATAGCCCTTGAGGCTTGAGCCCTTAACCTTTATCCGTATGAAAAGGCCCTTTTAGAAATGTCAGCCCATGCCTCTCTAAAATTCTGTGCACTCCCTGGACCCTGGCTGTTGCCTAACAAAACCAGCATGAGACGCATGTAGCCGCATGTAGCAATAACTTCCAATCGTATGACTTTTGGAATCGTTGAATCGGCTAAACGTGATGTCCATTTCATTCATTTACTTCTCTCACGCCCGTGTTTTGTGTGTGCTGATGCAGCGATCATTGAATTTGCGACTCTGAGCTTTGTTATTTTCGCATAGCCTACTATGTAACCAAGACGACTTTAGCGTTCCTCACGTCATCAATGTAACATTAGAAAGTTAAAAAGCTCTTCTTAAACAGGATTCAATGTGACGACGCGGGTCTGTTTTGTAAAATCCAATCGACGAGGGAGCATGTTTCCTGATGAACAAGTCAGCGTGTACAGCCAAATCAAGCACGCAGCGGCAGACTCGCAGTTGTATGAATGCATGGATGTATAATAAACATTTGGTTGCATAACACAAAGAATGAGAGCCGCAAATGCATTCGTTCTATGCACAGATAATGTTGCTTAATGTGTATGGTTATGGTACTGTTAACATTTAATGTTAATCTGTACTTTTACTCAAGTATAGGCCTCTCTTTTCTTCTGTTTCATTTATCACAAGCAGGCTGGCCACTACAAGTATCAATACTGCAATAGAGAAATACGGTTACAAGTTAAAAAAAAAAAAAAGTCACATGGCTTCACGTTGTTCTGTTTTATTTATCACAAGCGGGCTAGCCAGCTGCAGGTCTGCTGTTTCAATGAAGGTGTATGATTCTCTCTGTATAAGCCAGGCACCGCCTCAGTGTGAAGGAATGGTGCTCCCTGCTGGACAAAATATTTCATTACACCAGTCCAGGATTCCATCGTCTGGAGGAGCAGTAAACACCCCTGCTATTGGCCCTAATGCAGTTATGTTCCCCCCCCATCGTCTGGAGGGCCGCTCCCAATCATGAAACTAGCTCGGTTACCATGTGACATGGACAGCCAATCGGCAAATAGGTCGCCTGAATGTCGCCTGAATGTCTCGCCACAAACTCATCTCTTTAAAGATCTGGTTTACACCAGATAAAAAGAGGTCCTTGTAGAGAGGGAACTCAGTTCCAGTTTTGAAGTCTAGAGCAGGGGTCTTCAACGTTTTCAGGCCAGGGACCCCTTAGTTGGGAGAGAGATGAAGCAGGGACCCCCACAACCTTTTCATAGATTCCATATAGTTTCGTTTGACAGCACGATCATCAGTGTATTTTGGATCATGTCAATTTGTGTTTTCAGATATTTAACCACTTGTACCGTCAATACTTATAAAACTTGACCTTTCACTCTATACTTAGTCTGCTCTTTTTCCCCTCTACACCAAAGCCCTTTGCCGAAAATAGCCGATCTACAAGCTCACAACGCCTCGCATCGCGAGGCGTTGTGAGCTTGTAGATCTGCTATTTTTGGCTAAAGTTCATCGAATATGGACGCTAGGGTTCAAGTTGTTAATATAAAAAGGATTGGAAGATTTGGAGGACCCCCTGTAGTAACTCTTAGGACCCCCTAGGGGTCCCGGACCCCCTGTTGAAGACCCCTGGTCTAGAGGGTGTAAGTAGTTATAAAGATGCCATTCTTATCAACTGAAGAGTGAAGTATGATCTGAGTTTAATGCAATATGTCTCTGTGTTTACAGTTTATTTTTTCCCAAAGGAGTATGTGATGAACTTTGAATTACCTGCAAAGCCCTGGCAGAGACCAGTGAAGTAGAAGAGTCCTCCTGTGGACAAGGTGAACAGCTGACCCACGAAGACCAGGAAGGAGATGGAGGAGAAGACCACGGAGAGGACCATCAGGGCCTGGACGGACTGCAACCAGTCTGGGACAGCAGGAATGACACAGTGGTTCTCAAACCTTTTCATGCCAAGAACCCCCAAATTGATTGATTGATGAATTTGACCCCCATTTGAAAATATGTTGTGCCAGGGACCCCCAGAAAAGAAGGATTTGTGTTTAAGTCATTTTTAGACTTTTATTTGTCACTTGATGGAAATAACCGGGGTGAGAATGTGTTGCGTTGAAATAACAGATTTTCATCAAGTGTAAAATAGGTTTCATTAATAGTAAAAGGTAGATATGTATTTGCAGGAAGGCCAGAAACCCTGTCAGCTATAAGATACATCACTGCCAAGCAGTTCTACAAGCAGTTCTTTACCGTTTTCATCTGTCGCAGCACACAGCCAATTATTTGTTGCATTATCATGAAAGCAGTTGTACCACAGGTCAGTGATTTCGGAATCTGTCCATACCCACCAGGACTACAGAGAGAGAGAGAGAGAGAGAGAGAGAGAGAGAGAGAGAGAGAGAGAGAGAGGGGGGGAGGGGGGGGGTATGTAAATCAGTTATGATGTTTATTGCATACATTGGCCTTGTGCCAAACCCAAAGTTCATGCATTTTCTACTGAATTTTACAGGAGCCAATTATAATAAACAGGTTTTTAATTCCAGCATTTTAACCACATACTACGTATGCTAAGTTCTCGTGATGCATTTTTGCGGTTGGTTTTCTTGTCTGCTATAGTAGTTACATTGCTTAACACTGACATATACTGTAATAACCCAGTTAAACATTGCTGAACACGGGTTCTCTTGAACTATGCTATGTAGCTGATACGTTTAGGTTAAGTTTAGTTTTCTACATTAACATATGAATATGGTTATGTTTACATTCAAAATGTCACATTTATGCTCAGTGCATGTTACTGGACCCCAATAAGTAAAGAGTTGAAAGGATTTACAACCCGATACATTTTGTAAAGTGGATTTTGTTTTCCAATGTTTATATTGCTACAATGTTTATATCCAGGTTTCAGCTCAGTGTGTGGTTCTGCCCTGGCCCTCCTTTGAGTGGTTTCAGGGTAGCTCTCTGTTCCAAAATATGCACGTGGTGGGTGGATATGATTCACCCACTGGTACCATAGTAACCAAACATTCCACATGGTCCACTTTTAAGTATTTAAATGGGGTTTAACTGATATTTCTAGTTGAAATAAGTGTTTGTTTTTAAGTAAATTCTGGGGTGCTTTTTCAAGCCTTTATTTGATAGCGACAATGGTGAGAGACAGGAAACGGCGTGAGGGAGAGATGGGGAAGGACATGCAGCAGAGGGCCTCGGGTCTGATTTGAACCTGTGTTGGTTGCACAAGGACTGAATGCTCTACCAGGCGCACCACCACGGCACACCAAATTAAGAGCTCTGTATTTTGATCCTTCCCTGTCCCCAGCTCTTTTTTAAACAGAGATTTCCAGGTTAGATACAAATGTGATCCTATCATGAGAGAACTCTTAAAGGATACAGATTAAACAAGTGACACCGGAAGTGATGAAATACAAAATGACCAGACACTATAAAACCGGTGTTGATAAATTACCTTTGTGGGTACTAAAGAGTTGGAACATAACATAATAATAACCTATCATTTTTTAATAACCAATTTGTTTTGTATAATTATACATTACAGAAAAACAAAGCAGTGCTGAATAGAAAGTGCAATAATAAAGCACAGTGCAACAACTCACCTTCTCCACAGTGGCAATGAGGAGCATGGCCAGAGTGACCAGGTGCAACACAGTCACGAACACAAGCAACAGAACCATGGCTTCTAGGGAGTTCCTCTGAGGTAGTAGTCAGGTGTCCTGCACACAGACAACACAGCCCCCCCTTTAGCCACTTTATATTCTTTGTTGTACTTTTTTTCTTCTTTTTTTCCCCTTTTTTTACAGAAAAGGTTTGAAAATATACCCAAACACTATACAATATATGGCATTCTAGCCAATGTCTCACATGAACACGCCCGTACGACAGGGAATATGTGAGAGAAAGTGGGAAGGTGTTTAGCCAAATTAAACTAGCACAACTGATGTTAAATTATTATGCTGTTTCATTTCAAACATATTGACATCAAAACTGTACTTCATGAATTGCTATGGCCACAAAATAAATCTGCACAGGAGTCACTTAAATTCAAACTCTTTCACTCCAGTAGTTATTTATTTCTAATGTTATTCTTCAAAAGGTGGGCTATGGTTTTCTCTTTCAATTTATATGTAAAATAAATCAGGTAAAGGGGGGATAGGCTGCTTGCGAATCAGGGAAAAGGGGGTACTGAAACTGAAGCCACACAATGCTGATACGTTCATTGAGGTCTATTGGACCGTAAAAGTCATTGTAGAATGCTTTATCACGTGTTTTGTTATAAACATTATGAGTACTTATGAATGCTTATAACTGTCATAATTATAGATATGTTTATAATGCATACTAAACATGGCTTCATAGAAAGTGTTACATATTGTTTTCCTGATGGTCTTTGTGGGATTCATCAGTGGTTCTCTTTGTGCAATCTAGGGACCCCCAGGGGTCCTTGGGGGGGTTCCAAGGGGTGCCCCCAAAATGAGGGAACAGTTTTAACTATTTTAGTTTTTCGGCTATTTGAAAATAGCAGATCCACAAGCTCACAGGATGTTGCATCGTGTCCTATTGAGATTATAGATCTGACAAATGTTGACAAATCTTCCTTTCAAATGGGGGTCTGTGGCAAATACATTTTAGGGGTCCTTGACATGAAAATGACTCAGAACCAGTGGGGTACATGATATAATTTGAAGGTTCTTCAGTGTAGAAAGGCATGTCTCATAGGGGTCAGCATGTCCACTTTGATTAAGTTTCTGAGCATCTGCACTGGCTATCTCTGCTCATCAAGCCACAGGCACAGCAGAGCGACAGACAGGGGAATTCCATCCTATCTACAGAGCCTGACCAGCCTCTAAGGACCATTTCACAATCCCAGGCCATGTAACTTTTGTAAACAAGCATGTAGTTGGAGACACTATCTACTACAGCAGTGGTTCTCAAAGTGGGTTCTGGGGACTCCAAGGGGTCAAAATGAGAAACAGTTTTCTTGTATTTGATGGATTGTACTAGAGGAAGCTATTACTTGTCTGTTTGTACAACTTTGACTTTAATGCTTCAATAGAAAATCCAATAAACAAAGTGTATATGAAAAAAGAGGAACAGTTTAATCACTTAAGCCCTATTTCAAAAATAGTGAATTATTTTTGCTATTTTGAAGCTAAGAACTTATACAGTTAGAGATTGTACAGAATGAATATTCACATCACCCACCAATAGACACTTTTCAGAATTCTGTACTTCATATAATCTAACAACTAGATATTCTCTTATGGGGGTCTCTTCCAACCTTTTCAATTATTGTGTCTTACTTATCTGTGGCTTGAATTTGGGGGTACTTGACATGACAAATGTTTGATAACCAGTAACCACTGATCTACAACAATAGTACTGATGGTTTGTGCTTTCTGTGTGGGCAATAGAATGTTGGAAGTGCATGTGCTTCTTCCTGTGCGCCACCCTAACCTACCATTGCACTGGAAATACAAGATCTTTATCTCAAAATAATAGCAACAACGAACCATGCTGGGAATATTTATTATAACTATTTGTGCCAACATAAGCTATCATAAGTATGTGGCAGACCCAGCTATGTACAGTTTATACTAGTGTAGATCATTAGTTTCCAGAAGTCATAGAGTCAAGTATTTCCATATTTGAACAGCTTAATCCTCTGATGTTAGGAAATGTAAGGATGCCATGTGTGTTACTGTTAGGTGCCAGTGAGTCTGGAAAGTGTCAATGTTGACTTCCTTTTCCTGTGATAAATCATATAATCTATCCATGTTTGAACAATAAGGAAGATAAATGTATAGATTAATTATGGTTGAGGCTGTCCTCAGGAAATGTGCGACTCAGTGCGAGGAAGCCGAACTGAAACTAAGTTGATATGGCCTGAGCTTTCATTAGGCTACATAAATGCCTGCACTGTGATCATCTTTCTGAGTCTGCTTTCTACTACAAGGAACAGAATCATCCTTATAAATCCACCCTTGGCTTTGACCCATACTGGGTGTTTAAATGCAATGTTTAACCCCTTCAAGATTTGTATATAATCTATACTAGTAAAACGCGTCAGGGCGACATGCAACCTCGCCAATTCTTGGCCATCTGGCCAGTGATGTATGTCGGACCAGTTACCCATATATGGAGACCCCTGGTACCCATACCCGTGGCCTCCATACTGTATATGGGCATTCCCATATGAAGTGCTGTTAGATATGGGCTTAACATTGATGACATCAGGGAACTCCATATATGGGCATAAAGGGATTCTGTTAGTGTGAAATCACAGAGAAGCCAGAGCATGATGTCAGAGCGACAAACCCATAGAGCCACAGTAGAGATACAAACATACATACATACATACATACATACATACATACATACGGACAAACTGTGACCGTTCACATACTAATCTGTGCCCTACGGTCCCAAACATGACACAATATAGTGATAAGTGGGGAACCTGCCATGACTCAGAGCCTGAACAAAAGTTATTAATGGATTCATTGCTGAACTGTGTCAAGCTTTTCTAAAGTGACCAGAGTTACAGACAAGTAAAGTAATTACAATAATATTAATATTAGAATGGTACGGAAACAGTTTGGCTGTTGCAATTCTGTCTCCCAAGTTGATACAAAGTATTTCAAGTTAATCCAAAGTATTTTGATCATAAAGCCATGAAGGAGACGCGAGTTATCTGCTCAGTCAACACTATAAGACATCAAATGAATAAATTAATAGTGCATTTTAATCTATTAATCAACATTGTTAGCATGACATGTAATTCACATTTCTATTGCAAATATAAACGGCAGCATTCACAGTGTTGTAGATTTGAATGTGTCATTCATTACTTTATACATCTGTGCCTCAGATGAGACTTTCCCTTGCCTTGGCTCCATAAATCATAACTTTCCAACGTGGTACCGTCGGGATTTTATTTTATGATCCTGTTTTTATCACTGTATATTCTGTGCCTTGCACATGGTTGTCCAATCATATTTTCTCCTGCAGCTCTGCCCCCATGGAAACAGAATGCTGTTTCTATTGGATTAATGATGAGTCCTCAGAGAGCTATGAGTTTGGTACCACTCAACATCTGGTTTATATTATGGGCTTGTGTGCTGCCTGCCTGCCTGGCACAGACAGAACCGATATGATGATGATGATGACCATAGGAAGAGCTCTAATTTTAAGGGTGTAATGATACATTGAGCTAAACATTCTCTCAAAAGGTACATGTAATAGATGAACTTTTCTCAGCATTTTATCAAATTGACCTCAGGTTCACAGATAAGCTCTAATAGAGAGTATAGTCTGCAGCAACATGTCCATGAATGGTGAAGATACATACTGTACATGTACATGCAAATAGTTTAGACTTTTTAGTTTAGAAAGCAAACTATATTTCAAGCTACAATGTTCAAGGTTATATTTTCCAAATGAAGATAAGAGAAGATTCTTACCTTCTAGGTTTTCAGTGCTCCAAGTTTGAGATATGAAAAACCGTTTTGTTGTTACCTTTGCTGGTGGTCTCTTAGTATTTTCTCACAGTCGCCTCTACCCTGCTCTGCTTATTTTTGCTTTTCTCCCACACATTCTATCCTTCAAACCCTTGGGAGAGAAGAGTAAAGAGGAGGAATGCAGAGAGTAGGAATATCGTGGAGTTCCCAACGCCCATTTCCTCCCTGCTCCTTCTGCCCTCCCCCTAAAATCAATGGTCTGGAGGACCAACTAAAAACCCAAAATAACTATCCTATGCTCTGGTACCGCTCAAAGACTGAGAATATTCCCCTCACACGAAGCAAACTGCACATGATAGCAGCCTAGATATGCAACACAATATGAAATTAAACATATTGGCATGATCCAGCGCAGGGTATTGTCATAACATTTTTTTATTCTGAATGAAAGTTATTTTGTAAGAGTTACATTGACAACTTTGCTACACACACGCACGCACGCACGCACGCACGCACGCACACACACACACACACACACACACACACACACACACACACACACACACACACACACACACACACACACACACACACACCACATTTCTTTGCCCATTAATGCCCACTACTAGTAGGCTACTAATAGGTCCTAATAATAATAAATAAAATATGAATAGGCTAATATGGTGCAATCCCTTTATCCCTTTATGGTGCAATACAGGACTCAGATCTTTACAACAGAAATTATATATAGCTACTAGCCTATTTTAGGCAGGATTTACATATAGAATAGGGCAGGCTACTTATTATAACCGTTTATTTACCCCACTGGCCACAAAAACAAAACAGAAAGACAGAAAGAAAGAAAGAAAGAACACAGGATATGCTATTACTTTAAATAACGGTCTGAGAATGCGTTACATAAAAAAGCATAGGACCTAATCTCAAATTGTGTTGTAGGCTAGAAAACATTTGCCTTTTTTGGCCAGTGAAGCAGCAGCAGCAGTCTCTTCATTCCATTCTCCAGAGCTGCTGCCCGTTGCAAACTCTTTGTCTTGTACCGTTACAATCATCATGAAGGAGAAACGTGAGCGGCGCGCTTCACTCAGCCTTGTTGTGTCCGACTCACAAGTCACAATCAATCATTCAACTTGTTCTGGAATGCAATGCAAACATTTTTCATTTGATTTCGTGAAATGTAGCCTACTGTTGCAAACGGATTCATGTTTTGCGTCGAGGGATTGGTGGCAGTGGAAAAAATAGCGACAAACTAAACATCAACTAGCCAACTTCTCGGAGTTCAAGATGGAGCAACAAGAGGTAGGCAACAGATTATTTCATTTCCCTCCATTTCCTAAAAAAGTTATTTATTTTATCCTGTGTAGCTTATTCGCACTGCGAACTGCACCTACTAAAATATGTGGTTGAATGTAGTAGGCTATGTTTCGTTGATAAGAGACAGAGTTATAGACCCAGAACAGCTGCACGAAGCCGCATTCACAGCTGTTTGCAGTCCCAGATTAGTCCCAGTTGGCTGCTGAGTTGAAGGAGTTGATGAGCAGTTGTTCGCAGACAGACTGCTCTGCATGGAGAAAAGCAATCACTTCAACTCCATGTTGCTTTAAGACTAGGCTATACAGTGGCAACGAGAGTGTTTAACTTAAAATCTTGTTTTCAGTGTCGAGTTTTAAGATTTACGTTATCCTCACCACACAGCAGTGCAAAGGCTCACCCACATCTGTAGACTTTTCACGTTTCCCTTTATTTGTTGATGTTCACGCCGGCCGCGCTCGCTTGGTGTTGAATAAATTAACACGTGTGTCACGCACACACGCCACTGTATGCACACGACGCACGCATAGCAACATAATAGGCCAGGCCTACGTTGTCTGTTGTCTCCCGAGACAAGTTGCAGTTTCCCCAGGTTTCTCTGGTTTAAATTGCCACCCCATTAGATTATCCAACCCCAGTCTGTCAATTTGTCACTATTAGCCCACTTTATAGCCTAAATGTACCTGCCATATTGCCATATTGGTATCCATTCTGATGTAAACCCATACAACTATAGGCCTAATGGGCCTAGCTACTTCTCCCATCTAAACGGTATAGGCCTACATAAATGAATCTGTGATTCAAAGAATAAAATCAAATGTAGGTTACTCTGCCTCTAGCTCTGGTCCAGAGCTACACTGCCTCCACCAATCAATACTAATGCTATGTGTGTCTGTGTCCCTTCCAGGAGGATGAGCTGGACCAGGTTGCCAGCTGGCTCCAGGAGAGGGGTCTTTCTCCCAGCACCCCTCTGAAGGGCCAGTTGTGTTTCCTGTGGCATACCCTCCAACACAGAGAGAGTCAACTGGTCACTGTGAGTCGGGATCTGGACTCCCAGCACTCACAACACGTAGAGATGACTGAGGTAAGTGATCAATGATGGAATCACTTATGATATGATTGCTGGATGCCAGTATTTATTATTCGATATATTCTGTTGACCCTGATTCCGCAGAGGTCTTCCTCTGGCCCACTAGCCCTTTCCCCCTCTGTGCATGCGCATGCGTGTGTAAGCATGTGTCTGTGAAATTACCAGTATGGCCTGGGTTGACAGGTTGCCTGTGTCTTTCAGGTGCGTAAGTCCCTGGAGCAAATCCGTACGTTCACAGCAGAAAAGGATGCCTTGGCTCAGGAGATACAAGATGAAAATGACCAGCTGAGGTTACAGCTACATCGCCTCATGTTCCTGCAAGGTGGGTCAACTTTAATTATAATGTTATAAGGCTATATATTCTGAAACAGAATCAGAATCAACTTTATTATTTATTATTATTATTACAGCTTGATAGATGCTAAATATGTGAATAAGTGTTATTTAGAGGTTTGAAGTCTACTAAAAGGAGACTTTTAGTATTATTTTTGGGGTGGCAAAAATAACCTGGTTATTTTTGTAGTACATTGTTTTCTTAGCAATCTAATTTGATTACACTACCACTCACAGTAGAAGGTTGGCCAGCATTCATTTACTCCACCTGGCACTTTGTTAAGTTGTTCTGGATAAGAGTGTGTGCTAAATACCCCATTTAGCACAGTATATATTAGGAGATAAAATAAAAACCCTGACTGTCCTGATATAACATTTATACGACAATTAGAGGTTTGCCTCAATCCAGGTGTTTTTTTGTCTTTCTTTTTTTTACAATTTCATACCATCTGAACTAAAAAAAAAACCTCTTGCACACTGTCTTCAAATGCAAGTATTTTTAATGGGAATTCACAATGTTTCGATTCATTTAGACCTTTATTAGGCTATCTTTATGAATCTGTAGGTGTGCAATAGACTTTATTTTCATACCATCTGAACTCAAAATAAAGGTCTGCTTAACTTAAATCATGGGAATAATGTACAATAGTGGCTGTCTTAAGGTGACACACTGTACAATTAACATCTGTTTTGGCCTCCCAGATAAATGTTCACATCGGGGGGAAAAGGTTAATTGTAAGCGTCTTGGGTCGTTCAATAGCTGGTCGTGCAGGGTGTCTGGTGCTATGACACCATTATCAACACATTAACAAGAGTCTCAGAGCCCCGCTGGCAGCTCCGAGAGTCCATGCTACTCCCTACACCCATCTCAAAATTGGCGAAAGTTTATGAGATGATCTGGTTTTATAAGTTGATATTTTGGTGATGTTACAATATAAGTTATGGGGTCACTCAAATAGTTGGGGTTCATCTTCTAGGGAGCGTGAATTCACTCAGAAAGTGTCGTGGCAGTATGTCCAATAGATTTGAGATAACTTGTGTGTAATTGGAAACTTTGGCCTACGGGTGGCACTAGGAAAAGAAAAGGGCATTATTTAAGCCAACAGTCAGTATAGTTTTCAACTGATTGTAAACAAGGGACCACCAGTAGCACCCTGACTAAGAATCAACCTGGGGACCACTGTTCTGTTGGGTGGGTATATGGCTGTGGTGTGGGGGGGAAAACTGTTAAGGGCTTGATTTAGTTTGTTGCACGATAGGATAATACGCGAAAGTAATTAAATCCAGCCTTTAATAGTAATTATTTAACTGATGATATATACTACTACTACTATTCTACTGGTCCAGAGCTCAAAAAAGGCTGAGAACCATTGATCTATTCTTATCCCACAGTTAACCTTATTCCGTTCTCTTAACCCCATGTTAACTGATCTACCGATTGTAACAGACACATGCGATTACATAGGCACATTTCCTGATAATGATGACTCATCCAGTCAATCCGGTACACCTTCCCTTCTTGAGATTCTATCTTTTCTGTGGAAATGTCTTGACCTCCGACTTCCCAGTAACTGACAACATTTACAAGTCATCATAGGTCACCAGGTAATTTAGTGCTCAGCTAGTGCCAAAAAAACAAAAAATGTCCCTTTCCTACATTATAAAATGCATGGTCACATGCAATACCTTCATGGACCACCAGTTGAAAAACTCTGGTATAGACTGTATAGAGTAGACCATTTAGACTATCCTCAGGGAGCATGGGTGCACTGAGTAAGTTTGCAATCTGGCCATTATATGTTGAGTTAGTTGAGATAGAGGAGATATTGGCCTAATGGTGGATTTTCTTTTCTCTCCGTATAACATTGTCCATTCATCACACAATCTGAATGTCTGAATTGAACTTGCAGTTTGACAGGGTACCATTTTCCCACCCTGTGACACATAGCCAGTTATATTGTTTGTCACATACTGACTGGTTGTCCTTGTATGAAGACCTTCAATTTGTGTGTGAACTATCAACAAGTCATTGGTGAGAACAGTACTTAAACAGTACCTTCCTCACAAACAAAAGCGGTATAAGGAAACACACCATAGATATCCCCAGCTAGGATTTAACCGAACAACTCTCTGATCTCTTCCCTGCTATTCTAAACTCTATGCTATTCTCCAGCATAGAGGATGGGTTACTCGCTATCATTTGCCTTGCATACACAACTCCTTAATCCTCTACTTGACTTCTGTGCTCTCACAGATGCCCAGATGAGTGAGGTGGCTGAGATGCTGTACCAGCAGGGTCTGGCAGAGATCATCCACTGCAGCCCCAGTGAACAGGTAGCCTACCTGCTTGTGGAGAGAGCCTCCCTACTGGACAGGAGGGACAGTGACAGACCCAAGGCTCACGGAGACGGTCCCTCAGTCAAGCAGCTGGAAGCAGAGGCCAAAGCCCTTAAAGAGCATGTAGGCCAGGTAAGTGGAACTCCCTGAGCCCTGTGTCAGTCAGACCCCTGTGCTAACATAACATGGGGTTATTTTAGCTTTTAGCACTATTATGATATTGTATGTTTGTTTAAGTGCTGGTCATAGCTCTTCCGGTTGGAGTGCAGCTACTGAAAACAATTTCAGACATTGTGTTCTTTTGCTCAAATCTGAACTTCCTGCATTCTGTATAATTGAATAAAATGCCTTGCCAAGGACTGCTGGGGAGCATGCATTGCTTTCCTCTTATGATTTCCATAAGAGAAAAATGTTTCAGGTAGAGATGTGTCTTTTTTCTAGTGTTTTGGGTTATGTTTAAGACCCTCAATATACAGTAAAATTCCTATGAACAAAGCATGACATAATCTGCATACGAGTCTTCATTGGTCAATTTCTGCAAATCTGCATGTACAGTTGCTTTTCACTGCCCCCATCTGAACAGGGAAACGTTTAGATTTGGGACAGGTGACTGACTGCTACGTACCAGCTGATAGATACCTGTAATCTGAGTCTGAGTCTGGACTTGAGAACCACCACCTGTCTAACACTGTGATTAAAACCTATCCCACAGTCTCCCCACAAGGTGGCACCACAGCGTGGCCAGAGCCCATGGAAGAGACTCTTTGGACTGCACAAAGCTGCTCAGAGCAAAACCACCTTCATCCCAGTATGTCCTTTGATGAAGGGTAACCTCACTGCATGCCCTGCAACAGTGGTTCTCAACCTTTTCAGGCAGTGACCCCCAAATAATCATATTTTAACTGGGAACCCCCCACCCTACGAGCACTAAGAGTTGAGGCATAACATTTTGTATATCACAGTTCTATTGTGAAAATAGGCGCTGCGAGGCGTTGTGAGCATGTAGATCAGCTATTTTCACAATTTCTGCCGCTAATATCTGACAATTTGGCCAATGTTTAATGTTTAATTTTAATTTATACACTTAAACTTTATGTTGGTTTGTTTACTGTTGAGTGAGAAAACAATGTTGCACATTAAGTTAATCAGCATCCCGACCAAAAGGTTGAGAACCACTGCCGTACAAGACCAGCAAACTGAATGAAAGTGGCACTGAAGAATCACCAAGAATGTCAGAGAGCGTAAAGCCTAATTCATGCTTTGGGCCTTTTTTGTGTGTGAAGGTTTTATAGAAACATTTACTAGCATTCATTTATGTCCAGAACCAATGAAAGCATGAATGCGAGGTCCTCTTTGCATGTGTTCTATTCAGCAGCATGTCCACTGTCTCCTCTCTGCTGTTTCTCTTTCTTTAACAACTATTAACAGCCCCAGTAAATGGAATTCTTAGCCTCCCGGGGAATTTATGAGGTGCCTTGTTACAGCATTTATCAGTAAATGCACATGTACATTTGCATGCAGGGTTTGGGGGCAGGCCTCAGTTGTAAATACAAATCTATTCTTAATAAATGACAAACTAACATAAACTAGAAAAGTGCAATTCTGGGACATTGCAAGTGTGGTTGCACTGATGTGAGTCGTGAGGAATCTCATGGGAAATGAATTTCTTCTTACCATTTCTATTAGATATTGTCATGTCAAGTGAAGCATGACCAATCCTGTTGGACATGATGATATTGTCCAATCAGAAAAGGGACAGAAAAGGTCCATTGAACTCAATTGGGTTTTGGGGTTCCAAAAACATTTTTTGGGATTACGGAAAGGTTTATTTTAGGTGACAGAAAAAGGTGAACAGAAAACAGATTTACTTTAGGTGACATACTTTAGCAGACCTAGAACAATAGTCTGGTTGCCTATAGCAACCACACTAATAAACTAAAGCAGAAGTATGGATCCCCCACAGCAAATCCAACCCTGCTTGCTTGGCAGCTGGGCTTAACATTAACAATCTGAACAACATGCAATTCAACTCACAGTTATTCTTCAGACCATAGTGATCACAATGACCTGACTGACTGTCTCTCCGTCCTGGTTCATTTGGTGTGTGTTGCTGTCTTCAGGCAGAGGCCATGCAGCGGTCTGGGGTCAGTTTGGATCAGGAGTGTGCCCGTCTGGAGAGGGATCTGGAGGAGGGATCCCGTCGGCTAGCCATGGCCCACAAGGAGATCCGCCGTTTGACCGACGAGCTAGAATCTGCCCGCTTGACTCAGAGAGCTTACGGTGAGAGACGTAGCTTTATAAAGGCTTTTTAAAAGAAAAACCCTCCTTGACTTCAGAGGAAGGGGCTGCAGACTCCTTTGTAAAAGGACACACACACACACACACACACACACACACACACACACACACACACACACACACACACACAATGGAACAAAATACTGTATATTCCAAATGTTTCAGAATAGTGACTATATGAGATAGGTAAACGAAATAAAACTATTTCACTGTTGCAATCTGCTTTAAGAAACCGAGGGCTAGTATGGAAGCAAAGTATTACATTATGACTTATGGTAAACTGGTATAAGCTGTCTCAAATATCATCCCTGACTCCTCTCCTGCACACATGTTTTCAGAGCCTGAGTTGCAGGGAGCTGAGCAGGAGGTGGAGAAGCTCAGACAAGAAGTGGAAAAACTGAAGAAACATGGTAAGGTTTTCCCTTTGGTCTCAGTGGTGTCCCACTGGCTTAAAACACACACACACACACACACACACACACACACACACACACACACACACACACACACACACACACACACACACACACACACACACACACACACACACACAGACAGAGACAGACAGACAGACAGACAGACAGACAGACAGACAGACAGACAGACAGACAGACAGACAGACAGACAGCATTTTCATGTTATCCTTCTTAGTAAGGGAAAGTTAGCCTATTGCTACATCGATCTGGGAACTAAATCTAAATCACTAGCTTTCTTCACACATGTGTTCATAAAGGTGTCTACTATCACCTCTGAACTTTGTCAAACCCAACTCCCTTGACATACTTTGTGGGAGCCAATCAAAGTTGGGGGTATCGGGATACCCAGGGCCAATATGAACGTTTGAGGTGTGTAATTAGGGTATTGTTGGGCTGCTGAATCCATTCCAACCATTAGTTATCTTTAAAAATGACTCCTTGGCCATAAAAAAGGCCTAATTGGCTAAGGCTTAGCCAATCATGTCATTCGAGTTCACCTGTGTCCTGTTAGTCCCTATGTTTTAAACCCTGTGTTTGAGTGTTCCTTGTCAGATTATATCATGTTATCCTGTGTGACATGTGTAATTACCCACCTGATCTTGAATAGTTTTCATGAATTCAAACCCTACTCCAACCTTTTTTTTTATTGCCAATATTATATGTCTCATGGACACACAAAAGTAGGTGTGGCCTATTTTATGTCCAAGGAGTCATTTTAACTGAAAACGAATGGTTGGAATGGATTCAGCAGCCCAAAAATACCCAAATTACACACCTCATACGCTCATATTGGCCATTTTTTTCCCTTTAATCCCAGGCCCTCGGGATACCCAATAACTTTGATTGGCTCCCACAAAGTATGTCAAGGGAGTTGGGTTTGACAAAGTTCAGAGGTGATAGTAGACACCTTTATGAACACATTTGTGAAGAAAGCTAGTGATTTAGATTTAGTTCCCAGTAGGGATGTGCGCGTGTATTCGGTTATCCGACTACACGGTTTGTAAACCACTATTCGTTTTGAAAAAACAATTTGATTATTCTATTAAATATATTTTTAATTATTGAGATATTAACTTTATTAAACATTTAAACTCTGCGCCCATATTACTGTCTTGTCTTAATAAAATGTTACTTTTTAACAAGCAAATTAAGCATTCCCTTGGTTGATTTGCGGAGCATGACTGTCTGTGTCACAGTCTGACTGTTGCGCGCTGCAGTGGTCGCGCTGACCTGCAGTGAGTGTGCATGGCTGCACGCAGCCACACACCAGGCAGGCTGTCCGCTGCGCAAGTAAATTAATGGCAATTAAGCGACGTGTATCTTAAAGATACTGGATGTGAATCACTCGTTACCTCGAGTAGGATAGCCTGCACGCTGCATCTGTGATCCGGTCCATGAATTAATAATCCTTATTTTGAGGTGAGAACAAGCCAAGGAGAATGCTTAATCATACATTGGCTGAGTATGGAATACCATTATGTAGCTAACTTTGAAGAGAACAGAGCTGTTGCTCAGTTACTATAGCGACTCCAGTCAGACAGACATCAGCTGTTGTAGCGACCAAGCTGAGACTGATGCGCTAATTATTGATCTGACCTAGATTTGCAATGACTAATTGATTAATTTGAGCAAGATTTCAATATTATATAACATTTTAAAAGGCTTTTATATACTCTTGATACTTTTTTCAAACGAGGTTTGCCCTAATAGATCGAAGTGCTCAGTTTTGGCTATTTTCTGTGTGAAATTACAATAAAAAAAAATAACAATACATTTTCGACTAGTCGAACATTCGTTTACAAAATTGTTGTGTACACGTCAGTGAAATTAGTCGCTAGGAACATCCCTAGTTCCCAGATTGATGTAGCAATAGGCTAACTTTCCCTTACTATCTGTGTTCCTGAAGACATGGTGGAACTGCGAAAGGCTAAAGAGCTAAACGACCGCCTGGATCAGGAGATCAGAGCCCTGAGGACCAGGGTACGAGCCCTGGATGCAGAGAAAAGGTCCTGTCAAGAGACGGTAGGTGACCAGCAGGGGGAGCATGTGTTCACTTATTAGGATGCATCTTTGCATCCTTGTATGGGACTCTCAGGCACGTGCACACATGAAAGGGGGCTTGAGCACCTGCCCTTTTAAGAGTCTGTAAAAGGTGCCCTTTCCAGACCACAAATGCAGTTTTTACTATGGTGAAAGAAATGCAAATGCCCTCTTTCCATGCCATAACTCAGTGTTTCTCAATCTTTTTTGGCTAGAGTACCCCCTTTCGCAGATTTTTTAATCCAAGTATCCCCTTTACCCGACAACAACATTTTCCCAACTGCAATTAAAACCATAACTAGCGGTATATAACGTTATAACCCCCCTTTTCAAGAATCTAACATCACAAAAAGTTAAAAAAGGGAGTGAGAGTTTCAACACTGTGGCCATAACATCTTAGTCGGGAGTTAGACATGACAAAAAAAAAACACAACAAGCAACCAGGTCTATAAAAATAAGCCAAAAATAAGCAACTAGGGCTTGTGAAATGTGAAAGAATTGTGGTGTTTCTCTGGAGGAGAGTTTCGCAAAATACCTACAATATCTCAGAATAGGGAAGAACAGAGAAACATTGCCCACAAGTGCAGATTCAAGTGCAGCCCACAGCTACTTTCATAACTTTTGTCTCGTCAATGGTTAAGAATCCAGACACAATTGCACAATTTCTTTCACAATTTTTGTCTCACAAACATTCAGCTATCAGACACATTAACATTTACACCCTTAGTGTCAATTTGTCTGCAGTTTTGTAAGCTAAGCCTCTCTTCTAACTTGAATCTCACACCTGCCTTAAATACAATTTGTACTTTGCCTAATTTGACACTGACTACTGACAAACTACTATTAGTCCCATTTAAGCTAACTGTTCTGTCATGCTGATCTCACTCTGCTCATTGATACTTTTAGTATAACATGTGAGTACTTTTTCCACCACTGATTTCACACGTGTTACCGTGTTCTCTTTCAACATCACTGCAAATGAAACGGCAGCTTTTAATCTATGCATAAGGATAACAACTTTTAACAGCGAAGCGCCCGCGAAATTCTAGTAAATTACATTCAAACAACATTCAAACACATACCAGTTGCCTGGTAGCCTAATATGTAAGTTGGGTTGGCAACTGTCAGGCTCACAAGTTTCTCCAAGTGTCATCATTAAACATAACAGTAAAAGTTTTTTCTCCTTCTAATTCAATTGTAGTTAATTATTTAACTATGAATAATAGTATCATGGTTTATACTTCTATTTTTATTTTTGGGGGCCATTATCTTGAGTACCCCCTGCAGTACCTCCGCGTACCCCCATTTGAGAAACACTAACTGAAGGCAGCATTCAAGTGAATTTGCCTTGTCCATACTCTCTTGAACTTGAATGTATCATCTTATGTTGAAAGAATTGCCCTCACTGTGTAGAAATCCATGTCGTATCTCCAGTATTGCCTTTTGTATGCTTAGTTCAGTGTGGTACCAAGTACTGAAAATAGCTGACGTGAGCTTGGAGGTCTGCTATTTATTTTCCATATTTTCACCAAAAGGCCCTTTTAGAAATGTCATCCCCTGCCTCTCTAACATTCTCTGCACATCCCTGATGGCACTTGACAGTTCAGCAGTAATGAGTACTCAGATCTTTTACTTTTACATTTCCCTCTATACACACACACACACACACACACACACTGAGCTGCAATACCGCTGGTGACCAAGTGGCGCTGTTGCGTCTCTCACGCACGCGCGCGCACACACACACACACACACACACACACACACACACACACACACACACACACACACACACACACACACACACACACACACACACACACACACACACACGTACCACCGCTCACTTCAAACTTGGTTTGATTTTCTTGACTCAGGTGGTATCGCTGCAGAAGGAGCTGAGCGAAATGGAAGGTGTCCTACATGAGCAGCAGCAAGCTCATCAGCAGCAGCTCCTGATCGTACAGACGCAGGCTGACCAGGCCAATGAACTGGCTGAAGTAGGTGTCACTGTACACACTTTCACCAACAATATAAGACTACCGGTACATAAGAGGACATTCCCACCAAACACTGTAACTATATCTTTAACTTAAGGGTGCAACAGTTAGTCAAACTAATGGATATAATTGATTATTTAAAAAAGCTGATAAAATAAAAAAATCAATTGATAATAATTGGTATATTTTGTGCTTGTTATTATAGGCAAAATATAAAAAGAAATGGAACTACATGCTCACAGCAATGCGACACTTAAGCTTTTTTCAGCTCTTCGGTGTGCTTCTGCAATTACTGGTATTTCACTAGGAGAGACCAAGCATCAGACAAAATATAGGTTTAAGGTTGTTTATTATAAGACCGAGAGCCTGGTCGTTTATGGGCGCATCGCATGCGTGGCATGAGATGTGCGGCATAAACGTCCAAGAATGCAGAGTGCTAATGGTCATCTAAGGACAGCACTACACGCAAGCGTGCAGTGTGCAGCTTAGATGGTCAAGGGCACGAACAACATTTAGGTTTTGGTGTATGGTCGTTTATGGACTCATCGCATGCGCGGCATGAGATGTGTGGCATGAACGGCCAAGAATGCAGAGTGCTAATGTACATCTAAGGTCAGCACTACACGCAAGCGTGCAGTGTGCGGCTTAGATGGCCAAGGGCACGAACAACATTTAGCTTTTGGAGTATGGTCGTTTATGGGCGCATCGCATGCGTGGCATGGGACATGCAGCATAAAAGGCCAAGATGCTGAGTGCAAAATAGTCATCTAAGGACATCACAACACGCAAGCGTGCTGTGTGTGGCTTAGATGGCTAAGACGCCCGAACAGCATGAGGGAGACGGCACGGGCATCGGGGCATGAATGCCGTAGGTGCCGGCTTGGTCATTGGGGCATGGATGACATGGGGGTGCCAGCATGGTCATCTAAGGTCACGCACCATGCGAGCATGGTGTGTGCAGCTTGGATGGCCAGGGGCGTGAAATGACACTCTGAGTGCGTGGTCATCTAAGGTCAGCACCACACGCAAGCGTGTAGTGTGCAGCTTAGATCGCCATGGGCACGAGAATGACATTTGGGGTGCTGGCATGATCATCGAAGGTCATCACCACACGCAAGCGTGTAGTGTGCAGCTTAGATGGTCAGGAGCATGGACGGAGGATGGCAGGCAATGAGGGGGGAGGTTCCGGGGGGTCGCAGACCCAGGTACTTTGGCTTAGGGGTCAAGAGCACGCGTCCGTGCTGAAGTATGTAGAGAGACCCCACTTGGAACCTGTAGAGAGGATAGAGGTAGAAATGAAAGAAGAGGGAGGGAGGGTGGGTTACTGGAAACTATGCACGCCGCCGTTTTTTCAAGTCGGGTTTATATACCACCGTGATTGGTAGAGGAGGAGTTGTCGGCTTGATAGGAGATGGGTGAGTGGTTGGCACAGGGTGGCATGGGTGGAGTTACCGGTGGCTGGTTAGGGGTGGTAGATTGTCCTCTGCTTGGCCATATCTCCTCCCGAACTTAAGTTGTTCCAACTCCATTTAATTAATAAAAAAAGTAATCAATAGAATGATCGATAGTTGCAGCCCTACTATATTTATTTTATATATATTGTATGTATATACTTATATACTGCCATCTTAAAAGAAACATTACAGTATGTGCTGCTTTCTTTTATATGGACCCATGGGTCTGAAATAAAGATTATAGGCTATATAAATATATAGCTTTAAAAAAACGTTCTAACTCAAGTGGATGTCCACACCCCAACTTTAATAAGACAGTGGTGGATGATATACTGTACAGTCATAGATATGGTATAGTTATGGTGCTTGGTGTGGACAGCCCTTAACCCTCCATAATGTTCCATATTGTTCTTGTTGTGTGTTTGTAGTCCCAAAGAGCTGAGTTGACCCAAAGCCACCAAACCTGCAGGGATTTAAAGGAGGAACTCGTTGCTCAGACCAAATGCCTTGCAGAAATGGAGAAAGCAGTGAGTGAAAAGTTAAATAAGATTGATAGTTTAGTGTTATTGCTTGTTCTTATTGTTGAGAAGAGAACAATAATGCAGAGGGTAATAACGATAGTAATGCAAGGAATCACAATATCCATGTTGTGTTCCAAAGACTTTTACACATGACTGTGTTTTATCATTATAAATATATTTTTCGCTCACCTCTTTTACAGTATATCTTCTCTTCCTATCCAATTTAGTCATAATGCTAATATTATATTCCATGTTACTGCCAACCCCTACTGCTTGTCTGGGGAGGGTGTAAACACACACCTGCTTCCGTTACACCTGGAGTCACCAGCAGCTTTTTTTCCGGACAGGTGTAGGTGTTTGTTTTTTGTGGCCTTTGTAAGGTTGAGATCATGTTTTTGTACGTTTGTCCCAGGTGGTATCTCTGCAGAAGGAGCAACAGGCTAATCAGCAGCAGCTCCTACCCATACAGACTCAGTCTCAGGATGACCAGGCAAATCAATCAGCTGAAGTAAGTTTCACTGCAGCTGAAGTAAGTTTCACTGCATTTAACCCTCTTTCTGTCACCATACTCGCAGTAAGTAAATATCAAATATTCTAAGGTTGTACTGATAACATTAGTATTATTTGATTGCATAGATGGTAGGCTATTACTAATATGGGTGCAACTGTTAATCGAACTAATCAATTGAATGTATTATATAAAAAGAATAAACACTCAATTAGTTGATTAATCGAAAAAGTAATCAATACACTAATTGCTAATAAGATAGATAGTTGCAGCCCTAATTGCTATTTCATTAACCTTCTTTTTAATGAATAAAATTAATCTGTATCCAATCTATATGGTAGACTATGTTAATACAATATAACTTATACAATTGGGGTGGTTTTATTTTGTCTCCCTGCTCTTCTTTTGAAACATTTAGATGTCAAAGGTCATGTCTCACCTTGACACAGGATCTGACACAAATTTTGACCTGATGGTCAATATTACATTTCTCCCCTGAGCAAGCAGGCAGGCTCTATAAGCTCAATGTTCAAAATGTCAGCACTTGCACAGGAAACCAGGTTCAGATCCGGGGTAGAAGAGGAAAGTTACATAGTGCAGATTTAAGATGCTAATAGGCTGACATTGTTATTGACTTGATGTGACTATTACATTTTGAATAGAATCCATAATTACACCAAGACGTATGGCTTGGCCTTCAGGCATAATTATGGTAGGCAGCTTTGTTTTTTGTTTTCTATACTTTGGCCTATTCTGAGCATGTAAAGGTTGAATAAACACAGCCAAAGTATTGAACTTTGGGGAACTCCACATGTCAATTTCTGCTGCTCTTTCCCTTTTTTCTCCTTTGTATAGTGTTTTTTATTTGTTGATGACCTACTGTATATTATTGTGTAATTCTTACACAATGGAAACAAGTCCCCAGGTCTTTTTGGTGTTATCCTTTTAGCTTTAATGTCTGACTGTACCTTTTGCTGTTTACATTCCTGACTAATGAAGTATTCAATCAATAAAAAACTGACAACAACGCAAAAAATCTGGTGATAGGGCTGTCACAATTATTACATAATCGTCTAATCGCAATTATTTGACATAATCACAATTATTTTGTGATAATCGTCATAATTGTTTACATGTTGAAAGACGTTTATATAAGTTCAAACATTTAAAAAATAGTGGAAATAGCAGATCTACAAGCTCACAACGCGTCGCGATGCGGCGCGTTGTGAGCTTGTAGATCGTCTATTTCCACTATCAATGTTCTTTTTAAAGTGTAAAGTTGTGAAATATGTCCATCGTTTCTTTGTATATTTAGGTTATGTGTCTTATCTGCCATGTGCAATTTCAAAGCCTAAAAGCCAAACAGAAATGTAATTGTCAACGACAAATACACAATTAAATCGTTAATCGCAATTATTTGAGAGACAATTAACCCCCATGTAAAATGTCATAATCGTGACAGCCCTATCTGGCGATATATTTTGGAATGTATTGTATTTCTGACATGTTGTTGTGTGTCTCAGGTGGCAGCGCTTCAGAAGGAAGTGAGCCGGATGGAAGCAGCGCTGCAGGAGCAGCGACTACAAGCTAACCAGCTGCTCCTCACTGTACAGGCCCAGGCAGACCAGGACAATCAACTGCTTACAGTAGGGTTTTCATAGGGCCTTTCTGTGTGGAGTTTGCATGTTCTCCCCGTGTCTCCTAGGGTTGATACCCTAAAAAACATGCAGTAATCCTGGTCTCAATAATGCCTCCCCCTGGCCAGCCGGGGCGCTTGATGGAGGGGAAAGGAACTGGTTGGAATAACGTGTTCCTTCCACGCGCTACGTCCATCCCGGGGAAATCCTCCCTGTCAGGTGAAAAGAAACAACTTGGACTACTCATGCATTGAAGGAAGCATGAGGTCAGTCCGTTGTCTCCCCAGGCGCGGCAGAGGGAGAGCAGAGCCCAGGATTACATAGGCAATTGGCACTGGGTGAAAAAAGAAACGGGTTGCAAAATCGTGGGATAAAAATTATAAGGAAAAAAAAAAAGTAGGGTTTTCACTGTACAATTACATGTCTGCACTCTGTGTAGAATACAGGGTTCCCACAGTCATGAAATTCCTGGAAATATTTTGAAATTAGAAAAATATCTTTCCAGTACTGGAAAAGTTTTGGAATTGATCAAGGGTCCTGGAAGGTCCTGGAAAAAATAGCTATGCATTGTCTTTGGTTATTGATTTTTGTAATACCTCTGAAATGCCAAATTCAACATTGGCCAAATTGTCAAATATTAGAGGCAGAAATTGTGAAAATAGCCGGTTGTGAGCATGTAGATTGGCTATTTTCACAATAAAACCGTGTTATACAAAATTCCTCTGCTCTTAGTGCTCGTCAGGGTGCCGGGGTCCCCAGTTCAAATATGATTATTTTGGGGGTCACGGCCTGAAAAGGTTGAGAACCACTGCCATACACTACCTGTCTTTGGGCAGTGACTCGTTATTGAGCTAAATTATTGTTATATAGTCCTGGAAATCGGGTTAAATATTCTGGAAAGGTTTTGGAAAAGTTTTGGAAATTAATTGGTAAAGATGTGTGGGAACCTTGAGAATAACTACCCAGTAGTTAATAAGAAGCTTATTAAACTTTTTACGTATTTGTGATGGTAGATGTGATCTAACATGATTATGACTTTAGTTGTTTTTGTGTGTCTAGCTCCAGGCAGCTGAGTTGAGCCGGACCAAACAGGCATTCAGAGATTTACAGGAAAGATTCAACCTTCAGGCTGAATGCCTGGTGTCAAGGGAGACAGAAGTGAGTGAATCAGACAATAAATGAATAACAAATTAATACTACCAATTAAATGTTCTGACAACACACCATACAAGGGTAAAAAGACAACGGTGGGGAACATCTGGGGAATGTCTGTGTCTGTGGGGGTTGTTTACATTTATTCCCCATATATGGAGATCTGAATGTGTGTCTCTCAACCGGCTTCACTGATTGGTTGAGACACGTGTGTCATAGACTGTCCTCCAAGTACTAGTATCTTTACTTTCCAAGTAAAGATACTTGGAATGGGATGCTACGGCTCATGTGGTTAAAATCTAAGTCAGAACCACGTCTGTCTCCACTCAGGTTCAGAGATTGCAGCAACAGCTCCATGACGTGCATCATCTCCCCACTGCACGGACCAATGAAAATGACTTCCATGATCAAATGTAGGCTACTGTGTCACTATAATGTTTCAGCTCCTTTTTAAAACAACACCAACCATTTAAATGACACATCTAAGGATTGTACAGTATACATTCTGTATGTACAATGTGTGTTTGTCAGAAGCCTGTGGAAGCAGAGAGAGACAGATTTGCAGCAGGAGGTGAACAGCAAGTTGGAGGCCTCCACTGTGTCACAGGCCAAAGACCCACAGACACTACATGACAAAGTAAGCACATGTCTGACATAGAAGGCATTCCACACTTTTAATCAAACAAATGTAGATTACTGCCAAGGCAAACACTGTGTTTTTACCTGATTTTCGAGGGCTCCATGAACGCACCATGTGTCCATTATGTAAACGGGAGGTCACGGGAGACGAACGTCTTTTCTTTCACACGGAAAAGAAAAAATACAACCGTGATGATCCGTGCGTAAGTTATGGTCCATAGAAAACGGGTTGTTTTGACCAAACTCGCGATCTGGGAAAAGAATCTGAGTTATATCAATTTTTCTGCAGCCATGATGAATACAAGTGGATGGAGGGTAATACATTATTTCGCGCTGCATCATGGGAAATGGAGTCTTTTCATCGCTCCCGCCCGCGGTAGAGTGCTCTAATGTTTACAACAGTAACACGCTAAGACGTCTGTGAATGTCTTAGCGGTCCCGCGGCACTCCAGGGGTGGAAACGCTAAGACGTTACTGGACGTCTTAGGCATCCAATCCAGTGTTAACAGATACCACAACTGTAGAGTGTAGATGCATGTTGGCATGCCACAATGACCTGTGACATACATAGATGCATAGAGAGAGAGACTGTATATGCTTTACTCACAATGTCTAATTTTGGACAACAGGTGTGCACCGACAATCAAGAAGCAGAAACACGCCTGCTGGCCACTCAGGATGAGTGTGAGAGTCTTAAAGAAGAGATATGTGAAGCCCTGCGTTGTCTGGACTCAGAGAGAACGTAAAGTACCAATACTATATGATATTATTATTACATTTATATGATTTCCTTTCTCCATCATTCAGTAAGAGTATAAAAGAGTAGATTTTGATGGTCTGTTTCTAACAGCAAGTACCATGAGATGAATGAAAAACTAAAGGCCAAACTCCATCGAGCCAAACAGAAGCTTGACGATGAAACCCGACGCCGTGACGACAAGATCAAGGACCTGGAGAGGAAGGTGTCTTTGTATGTCCATTCTTTAGCAACGGTAAATCTAGACTTCTCTATCCTATTGTAGTCATGCACTAGCCTAGCACAGCTAAACAATCCACCCATGTTAAAACAAGGTGGGGATGCAGTTAGATAGCTGCATTAGTATATAGTCTGGCCAAGCCAGGCTAGTCATGCACTGCACTGTGTTGAACAATTAATAAAAACAAACAAACACCCGATATACTCGAGAATGCTAATTATGATCTCTGTCTATTCTATACAGGAGAAAGAGCTGATTGCAAACATCACCGCAGCGAGTGACAAGCTACTGTTTGACAAGAGGGACTTACTGAAAAGGCTTAGTGAGGAGGAAGACATCAAGAAAGACAGCATTTTAGCAGCTTCTCTTTCTAAACGCAGGTACTGGTCCTATGCTTTTATCGCCTCTCCACTCCTTACCCTCCCATGAATGTGAAACACAGAGGCATAATGATCAATGATTTCCTACATTTGCTGCTCATTTGGCCTGTCCGTGCTCATATGGCCTTTACTAACAGTGTGATGTATCACATTTTTCATCTCTAGGGTGGATTTCCTGGAGAAGGAGAACAAGATGTTGGAGAATAACACGCTTCAGTTGTCTAATCGGCTTGCAGCGCTGGAACGCAGTCTGCGAAACAACCAACTGCTGCCCACTGCAGAGGTACTGAAACAGTGAGTGTACGGGGGTAGAATCTGGTTAATTTGGAGTTGGGCACAGGGGTCATCAATATGTCCATACATGGACAAATGTCTCTGTGGCAAAGACTTGGTCTCGTCCATGGCAAATTTTAGATTTTCTTTTTTACATACCATGATGTTCTTATTTCCATCATAATCCCCAATTACTGAATATCAATCTCCAGGTTTTCTTCAGTTCAGAATATGTATGACACTGATTTACTATGACACTATGCCACATTATGAGTCTAGTGGTTCTGAAATGTTTTATTTTCAAGGACCCCAAAACTCTGAGAGTGTACAAATGGAAACAAATGGTATGGTCCATTTGGTTCCATTTGTACTCTCTCAGAGTTACAGATCTGTTATGATCATTCAGTGCTATCTCTTTGAGTTTCTAATATTATTGTCCGCTCATTCTGTTTGTCTGTGGCAAAAAACATTTTTTACAAAATTTTCCATCACAAGCCAGCATGGTGATGACCCCTGTGTACACTTTATTTCAGACAGACATTTGCTTTTTGTAGATTTGTCTCTTTTCTACATGATTTGATTGTATTATTTATAGGCTCTGCCTAACTCATAGATGATTTAAACGTGAAAGCATTCTAATCAGTCAGAAAGGGGAGGTGTAGTGGTAGCCATTCTTCCTGTCATTGACATTCTAATAGATGGTCAGAAATCGTATGATTTGATATTATATGATTTTTGAAATCATCTTTGTCTGCTCATTTTCATCAGGAAGCATCAAAGAGTGTTTCCCTCACATCTAGCCCTCTGCAAAGTTCCAGGTAAGTTTTAATTCTCTAGCTTCCACATTTGACTATCTTTTTTTTTGTCGGGCTGGTATGGTAGACTCCTGCACCCTGAAACACATTAATGCCCATTTTCATGGCAAAACAGCAAAACCTAACATCACATTCAAGTAATGTTTTTGATTTGGTCTCTAGTGGGAAGATGCTTGGGTACTCTGACATGAGAGGATTATTGGACATCATTCAAAGCAGCAAGATGAAGCAGGCAGAGGCCCCCTCCTCTCCTCTGTCCAGTCTGACGATGCCTCTGTCCTGGTCTGCAGAGATGGGCTATCTGAACCTGACCTCCCCACAGGGACACTCGGACCAACTGGCCCCCTCAGACTCTCTCAGCAGCACAGACAGTAACGAGGTGTAAACTTTATTGAACACACTTATTTATATTAAAGATTTATTTTTGACATGGATATTTTTTTAATCATTGTATCTCTGGGGTTCTCAATTACTGTGGAAATGAACTCAGCCAAGACAAGTTCCCTGAAAGAGCCCATTCAGCTGTTTTAAGCCATTGTTCTCCACAATGAGCATGGGATAAACAATGAAAATGGTCTGAGATCAGACATAAGATGACAATCAGGGATGTACTGTACCATCCCAAGCATCTCCAGAAACCTTGGAGGTTCTGCATAGACTACATGCTGGTCTGCACCTTTATCCAAAGCATTTCACAATGTGTGTTCTATCACTCATTCACACACCAACGACGGAGGCAACCAAGGCACATGGGAGCCATTCTACCTCCTGAGCCAGTAACACTGTTTCTACAGTTTGCAGAGTACGAGAAGGAAGGCCCATGGTACTGTACCCAACCTCTCAGGAAAGATGGCTACAAGAGCACACCTCAACACAAAAAAGGTTGCACAAATAGTGGGGAGGGAATGTTGATCAACTGCCTAATTGACCTGCAATCACTAGTACATCTGTGTTAACCTGCAGCAACGGTTCCCTCCCTAGTTAAAGAGGGACATAGATTGTATGATAGAAGGGAAACACTTGTGTAAAGAGACCCCCTGTGCTACATACTATTTCAATAACTTTATGAATGGTAAATTATTTGAATTTTATTATCTAAAAGGATATATTGAAGTCTGAATCTAAAACAAAGGTTCAGTAACATTGACATTGAAATAAAATATTTGCAAGCAAATAAGTATGTCCATCTCAATGTATTTGTCCAACACATACACAAAGTGCAATTTGGCAAGTGATTTAACACAATAAAAACATGGCACCCTCTTAGATAACTGAAAGCCAGTTCACTCCAAGTCCAAGCTAGTATCAATAAGTACAAACAAATAATGTTTAATTTGATGCATGTCAAGTACAAACTAGAAATGTGCAGTTTCTGGTGAAACTGCATGGGTCTCCACTCTCCACAATGAAAATCATTTTTATCGTCACATCACAGGTTTACAGGACAGGTGTAAAACAGTGGGTGAAATTAGTTTTTGTGCAAGCTCAAGTAAAAATGGCCATGGTCCCAGACAGTGCTTTGTGTTTGTCTTTGTATCTCTGTCAGTGTCTGTGTCGCCGTCGCATGTGAGCATTGGCTTGGCTCCTGTTGCCCAGCTTGGAACACCTGTTACAATGTCATCAGTTAAGCACCTGCCTGTGGAACTTTTGGGAAGTGCATGAGCCAAGTGCCTTTGAAGGTAGGGTAAGTGATATTTTTTGGTATATTGTTCCAGTTCCAATTGTATCTGGTAATTTATTTGTCACTAACAAATTCTACTTGTTTAATCTGTATCCTGATGGTGTTCTATATCCTGATTGGATACAATTTATATCAAAACCTGAAAATACATTTTCTGTTTAATAAAAAGCTGGAGACGTGGAGACTCCTGTTACTGAACAAACCCTCTCTCTATCTATAGCAATGGGTACTATCAGAATAGAGCTATTTAACAATTACCATCATTTAATCAAAGAAAATCACTTACCCTATCTGTAATTACAAATTAATTAATTATTTGGGATAAGTGACGCATCACATTCATGCAATGTTGTGTTACTTTCTACCACTGGGATAGCTCCAAAAGTATAGAAAAAGACCTACCGGTAGATACACAATGTCAGAATCCTTAAAAGAAATCTATGACAGTCATGAGGTCAAGCAATGCCTTTGTTAAAGATTTTGTTTCAATCCACACACGTATTTGAAGATCATGCTTTGTGCGTAGGTACCGTAGTAGCTGTACAATGCAGTCCCTCTTATGTTCGGAGTTTGTCATAATGTTTCTCCGCCCAGAGAAGGCGGGTGACACGTGCATCACTCTGGGGTGAAACCCCAGGGGCCCAGCAGTACTCAGGAGAGAGCACCTTGCTGGGTTTGTGCAACCACAGGTACTTGTTGAGATGGCTCTCATCGTGCCACAGAGCTTCCACATTGTTCTTTTTGTCTTCCACGATGCCCTGGTAGCAGGCATCAGTGATGGACTTCACGTTCTGCCACGATCCCCCAAACACGGCAGCATGGTAATAGAAATCTCCATCTCCAATTTCCATGTAGGCCCTGGACCTGGGGTTACGGTCATAGGTCCACCCGCTCTTTTGAGCGCGGTAGTACCCAACATGGAGTACAGCCACAGAGTCCCCCAATGCCTCTGTGCCAAACCTTCCTGCAAACACCTGGTCCACATCAAAGCAGAAGATGTGGGTACAATGGTGACGAATGTCCGACTCAATGATATCTGATATTGTCTTCATGCGCATCATGGAGATGTCCTGCCACCGAGAGTGCTTGTCCACCTTGATAATCTTCAGGTTTCGCTCTGGAGCAAGCTTGATGTCTGGTACCTTCTCAGGTGTATCCGTAAATACATAATATGTTACCGGTAAGCCGATCATGAAATGATGTTCTGCAGTGTTAAGGAATGGCCCAAGATAGGCTTCCAGATACCTTGGAAGGAAATGGAGACAAAAAATAATTCAGATATTTCTTCCACAACACGGATATTGTGGGACCTTTTAAAACAGAGTTAAAAAAGCTTTACAGATAAGCAAATAAATCACCTTAAACAGATGCACCTAGGAGTTTAAACCATGCCTGCATCAATATCTCTTATAGGCTTTACATCTATTAATTGTTACCTTGACTGTGGGCCCTTTTCAACCCAAATCTTATAATCTCTTTGGTGCTGCCTACTGATTATTTGCACAATGTTTCATTAAAGTTCACCCATCCTATCTCATTGTGATCATTAACCTTTGACATTTTCCTAACCAAAATATAATAATCTAAATGATCATTCACACATCTTGATTGTGACCTTGACCCTTGAGCTTTTCTCAATCCTTTTCTTCTTATTTTGCCTCCAAATGTTTAACAGATTTAGACATGGAAAGCAAAGCATCTCTGTCACTTTAGATTGTAACCACTTTAACCATTATCTTATACTTTAGCTATTCAAAAATAACAGATATACAAGCTCATAGCACGTACGGCACAGAGTGCTATGAGCTAGAAGATCTGCTATTTGTGTGAAATTGTGCAAATCTTTGAATATATAAAGCGAACATTTTTAATGACATCTTTGTTTCTGGGGGTCCCTGGAACAAAATATTTTGAGTGATCGGGGGCTATACATAGTGATCGGGGGCCAAATACATATCATTTTGACATTTGTAGAATGGGCCTCAGGTCTTAATGGGTTAACAAACCTGCCCACAGCAAAGACGGTGAGTGCCACCGTGGAATTACTCCTCTTGTGCATCTTGTCATAATAATCTGGGTTGAACATTCCCTCCCAGATGACAGGAGCTCCCCAGTATGTACATGTCTGGACATCAGTTCTGGACCTGTGTTGGAGACATTTATTGTAAATGTCGATATATGGGCATAAAAGGGATTTGTTCCCCTGGGATCACAGGGATCTCCATATATAGGGACAGTCTGTCTGTCTGTCTGCCTGTCTGTCTGTCTGTCTGTCTGTCTGTCTGTCTGTCTGTCTGTGTAATGCTTGTCTTTTTTGTTGATTGACTCTCATGTTCTGACATCACGCTCTGACATCACTGTGATGTCATGGGACCCAAATCCCTTTTATTGCCATATATGGAGATCCCTGTGATACCAGGGGAACCAAATCCCTTGTATGCCCATATATGGAGATATGGAGATCCCTGTGATGCCAGGGGAACCAAATCCCTTTTATGACCATACATGGAGATCCATGTTGTCATCAATATTAAGCTCATATCTGTGAATGCCAATATATAATCACTGTGATGTCAGGGGAACCAAATCCCTTTTATTGCCATATATGGAGATCCCTGTGATGCCAGGGGAACCAAATCCCTTTGGCCAGATGGCCAAGACATGGCATGACCTCGTCGGTCTTATTTCGCCCTTAGGCGTCTTACTGGTATAAAAGTATTAGGAGGATTATAAATGACATTAATTATATACACATTAAAGCTGCAATGTCAGTTCCCTGTTCTGTCCCGGATATGAATACACACAAACACACACACACACACACACACACGTGCGCGCACACACAGACAGACAGACAGACAGACAGACAGACAGACAGACAGACAGACAGACAGACAGACAGATGTGTGAGCTGAGCTGCGTTTGTGGAGAGGGGTTATTGTGGGCTCGCCTATAAGGCGAGCACACTTTAGATATTGTCATTATTTATCTACCAGAGCAGTCAACAGTTCTCCTCAAAACTTAGGTTCCTTTCTACTCCTACATACTTAGACAGAAAATGAAAATAAAAACATCAATGTGTTCAGCTTACAGTGGCGAAGTGTGCTATTATTTTTTACAGCAATCGGCCAAATGGTGGCGCTGTAGGAAGCCTTCGAAAGTGCGAACTTTGAACAGATAGAGCTCATGCTGTGTTTGAGGTACAGCCATGAAACCTGTATACACGTATGCATCTCCTCATGCCGAACAACTTTTACGCTCTAACTTTTGACCTCTGACCTTTAGATCCCCCAGAATTTTGAATTATATGAAAAACAGTAAAAATCTATCTCCTCCTGGGATTTTTGCATAACGCGCACAAAACCTTTTTCACATGAACTTTGGACCAATACGGTCAAACTAGTCTCGGCGGATTTCTTTTAAAGTGAAATATAATTTTTTAATAATTCAATCGATATTGCGGTTTTATGCAAATTATTCTTCGGCCTCTAAATCATACATGCAAAGTTACACGTTCATGGCATTTGGCAAAGATGTAGAGGGTTAGTCAAAGTATCACTGAAACCAATTTTATTCCAATCGGCCACAGGGGGGCGCTGTAGGAAGCCTTCAAAAGTGCGAACTTTGAACAGGTAGAGCTCATGCTCTGTTATAAGTACAGCCATGAAACCTGTATACACGTATGTGTCTCCTCATGCCGAACAACTTTTACGCTCTGACTTTTGACCTCTGACCTTTAGATCCCCCAAAATTTGGAATTATATGAAAAACAGTCAAAATCTATCTCCTCCTGGGATTTTTGCGTGACGCGCACAAAACTTTTTTCACAGGAACTTTGGACCAATACGGTCAAACTAGTCTCGGCGGATTTCTTTTAAAGTGAAATATAATTTTTTTATAATTCAATCAATATTGCAGTTTTATGCAAATTATTCTTCAGCCTCTAAATCATACATGCAAAGTTACACGTTCATGGCATTTGGCAAAGATGTAGAGGGTTAGTCAAAGTATCACTGAAACCAATTTTATTCAAATCGGCCAAAGGGGGGCGCTATACGAAGCGTTTGAAAATTCAAACTTTAAACGGGCATAAGTCATGCCTCGTTTCGTTTGAAGACATGCAACTTGCTTACACGCGTGCTTTGACTCAAGCGGAAGACATCTGTGTCTTTGTTAAGTAAGCTCCGCCCTTCGATTTTCCGCCATTTTGAGCAGTTTGTAAAACGCGTAAATCCGCTTTTATTCTGGAATTTTCGCTCCACGTGCACAAAACTTTTTTTACGTGAACTTTGGACCGATATCTAAAGATCTGTCAGATCGGATTTCTTTAAAATTGAAACATGCTTTTTAAAATAAATTCAATGAATATTGCAGTTTTATGCAAATTATTCTTCTGCCTCTAAATCATACATGCAAAGTAACATGTTCATGGCATTTGGCAAAGATGTAGAGTGTTAGTCCAAATATCACTAAAACCAATCTTACCCCAATTGGCCAAAGGGGGGCGCTATATCATTTTGAGCAGTTTGTGAAACACTTAAACCCGTTAGGATTTTTTTTTTGCAATTTGCATGAAACATTCTACACACAATCTAAGGACCTTTATCTAATATGCCTATGAAGTGCACACACACAAAAAAAATAATAATAATGAATATAGCTGCAAGCAGCGATAAAGTGGCCAAAGCCAAAAACACCTCAAATCATGAACACAGCCTGCAATGTGCGTGAAATCTTGCAAGCACATTCCCAATAGGTCAAGGAACAGATACCACCCTTCTTACATTGGCCTGTTATAGCGCCACCAGCGGGTCAACTTTTGCACAACACATTTTTGGAACAAAATGGACCAATCTTTGACGTCAGTAACGTCAAAGAGAGCACTGCCTGCGATCTTGACATTTTGTACTTTTATAGCCATTGTTTTCTGGCTTGAAGCGAGCCCACAATTGTTTCGAAGGAACAATATTTTTCTAGTTGTTGTTGGTTGCTGTAGAACATCCATGCATTATACCCCTTATCCCTGAACTCTTTTGCCATTTTTTACTATTTTATATTTCAAATATCTGATCTACAAGCTCACAACGTGTTGATGTACATACAGTAGATTGGCTAATGTTTGACAGATGTTTTTCAAAATAGTAAAAAAATCACACCCGTGTGAAGTGGAGCTGTGTGTGTGTGTGTGTGTGTGTGTGTGTGTGTGTGTGTGTGTGTGTGTGTGTGTGTGTGTGTGTGTGTGTGTGTGTGTGTGTGGATCATGTGTACCGATTTTTGTGACATTTGAAGAAAATATGTAGGAAAAGGAGCAAAAAGTGTGTTTTGGAGAAAATTCAAGATGGCGGAAAATCTATCATGGCGCAAATGGGCGACCTACGGTTCAAGAGTTACAGGCCAAAACGTAAAGTGGGGTGTTATGGCGCCACCATGCGGCCAAATGACACAATTATTTTTTATTTAATCCTTGAAATCATTATGAACCTCCTCTCCAAGTCTTGAAACTCTAGCCCCTATGGTTTGCGAGAGACAAATAATTGAATGTGAGTTTTTGCGATTCCCATTATAAGTCAATGGGGAAAATTAATTCACTAATAAATTAATATCAATTAAACTATAGAACCTTTCTCTTAGAAAAGTAATAGCCCACGATTCCCGAGTAAGCCGGTCGATTTGACATATGGTGCGAGTGTGTGGTGGCAAAACTGTGGGACTAGTGGCGTGCCGAAGTTTAGGAAGTTCAGGCTACATACAGACACACACACAGACAGACAGACAGACACACAGACAGACCCACACGGCCACGTATAGGGAGCCTGTGCTTCACACAGCTCCAAAAAAAAAAGGCAAAGAAGTTTAGGGATAAGGGGTAAGGCATCTATTCCAAAACAACGTTAACATACACATACAGTATTTAAAGTGAGGGAACTTGAAAACTGTCTATGGACAATTGCAAGGAATAAGCAGAGTTTACGTATTTTGTTGTTGCTTTGCTATTTCAATTTTTTAGCACATTGAAATTGTATGAATGTTTTATTTTTCCCTATGTCTCTGCTGCTACCCCCCCCCCTCTCCCCTGTCAAAACATAAGAGGAAACTACGAAAAAATGCAAAAACATGGCACAATGGCACTCTGTTTTACAAATGTATATGCATTCAAATGACTGCAATGGAAATAAGCTCTCAAGCTTTTTAATTATTATTATTTTTTTTACTTTTTTATGGCCGATCTACACACAACGCATTACATCACCAACATTAAAAAAGACTACTTGTGGACCGAAACTAAACAGAACTGAAGCTTACCAAAGGTCAAGGGTGTCATCTATGTCCCCCAAATCCAGTTTTCCAGGGTCCATTGGGCATTTATCCATAGGAACAGATGGCACAAAATAGCTGATAGAAAAGTGTCAAATGCTTTTTTACTGACAGCATTGCAGCAGAAGCATAACTGAATGTGCAGAAATCTAGTAGGCCTATATGGTTTTATGCTATATATGTTGAACAAAATGTAATTTTAAAGGATATTCACCTGACAAGTGAATGTACCGGTAGGAGATATGCTATGCAGAACACAATGGTGATTAAGAGAGCACATTTAAAAATGAGCATGGTCTTCAAATTGTGACTCCTAAAAGAAAGAGCAAAACCAGGGGTGGAAAGTAATTAAATAACTTTTTTATTTATTTATTTATAAAGAGTATATTTACTCAAGTACAATTACATCTCAGAGTCAATACTGTAGCCTACTTTTTACACCACTGCAATAGTGCAATTATTTGAAAACTGAAACCAGTGGTGTTACTGTAGCTCGCCAGTTGGGCGGTATTTCTAAAATATTTCTTTAAAAAATATTGAACCAATGAAAAGTATTAAAAAGTACTTGAGCTGGATATTTATACATTTACTGGGGAAAACAAGTTAATTGGTTTCTTCCCAACAGCAGAGATATGTCAATCACAAATAATAAAATAGCCCATTGAATTGCTTCTAATCTAAAGATGAGACATAGCCTACCTCATGGCTGCTGATGCTCACTGCTATTGTTTTGCGTGTTTGTGATAGATAGATAAGCAGCAGAGAGAGAAGCACCTAATGGCTGAGCAAATATCTATTCAGAGAACATGAAGAGGAAATGTGATGCTAGAAGGTGTGTTCCTCTTTGCATAGTGCATTTTGTTCCATGATGCCTGCCTCGCTGCATGGACCCATGGCCTTCACAACGCCTTCTCTCACCTGGACGTGGGGAACACCTTTTTAAAGCTGGATGGATCTTGTGACAATGAAGATGAATCCTAATCTGACACTCGCAAGTGAGTGGTCTAGTCGTCGGACCAGACAATTGTACAAGTCCCTCTGATCCGAGTCCAAGTCGAGTCGCAAGTCATTTGGTCCAAGTCTCAAGCAAGTCTCAAGTTGTTCTGTTGTGGGCAAGTCAAGTCGAGTCGAGTCAAAGGTTATGTCAAGTCAAGTCGAGTCGAGTCACAAGGTTGTCATGTCAAGTCGCGTCGAGTCGCGTCGAGTCGAGTTACAAGGTTGTCAAGTCAAGTCAAGTCACAAGGTTGTCAAGTTGAGTAAATGATACCTCTGTGACCATAACTATTAAGTAATTAACATTCAGTAGGAAAAAAACAGTAGCCTAACACTAAGCCTACCCTCTGACCATAATACTCTATCATGGCAGAGGTTCTCAAACTTTTAAATTCCGAGGTCTCTCACAACCAAATGGATTTGGTTGTACACTGTCAGTACAGACCTGTAAGGGTCAATTTAGACCCCTGGTATATCCTCTGAAAAAAGAAAAAAAAATAGACTACAAAACTGCTACAGGTTAAAAACAATTTAAACAAACAAGACACAATAATCTTAACGTGCATGCTTTGTTTTGTACTACTAGTACTGTATTTTAAAGTCATTTCTCATCAGGCACAAATGTAGCTGCCTACTCCACGACACGTGCATCATTTGTTTTGCTGGCATGGGGTCCCATTCATGACCGCAAGTAACCCCAAGTTACACCAAATTTCGTTACCCGTCGTAAACTATAGAATGACTACGCAACCACCACAGGCTGGCAACACATTTCTGGTCGGTCACATTTGTCTGTGTAACATTACGGGCCATGCGAAAAGCTCCCAAGAATAACAGTGGAGTGGAAAACTTGTCGGAGGCTAAATGAAAAGGAATAGAGCTTTTGCGTGGGAGTTATTTAGTGAAGTTCTTAACCCTGCTGACGACTGGATGTAAAGTGAGAAAGTGTTGGAAGACGGAGGCTTGCTACCATGAATGGATATTATGTATGCAGTCACAGATCAACGTTCGTGACAGTGGTGAGTGACATTGTTGTCTTATTAATGTTCAAAACATGATCGACCGACAGTATATCACCAACACAACTGGCTGCATCAGTCTCGGGGCAGCAGTAGCAATTCGTGCTGTGTGTGTCTGGTGCCCAGTCTGGTGCCCAGAGTGTTTGGCTGCTTCCGTGCTTGTGCTCTCGCTTACATGCCTGTCTCCAATCAATCAAATCAATCAATCAATAAAAGTGTGAACCTAGCGTGGCGTTCACGACTGCTTTGGTGAGTGGCGTAGCGGCAAGTCGTCCGAGTCAGCGTGTCTCAAGTCGAGTCGAGTCGGGAGTCATTGTCTTCCAAGTCAAGTCGAGTCTCAAGTTTTTGTCCTTATGTCCGATCAAGTCGCAAGTCGTCAAAAATATGACTCGGGTCCGAGTCAAGTCGAGTCATCATGACTCGAGTCCAATTGTCTGCGTCGGACCATCTAGCATCACTCGTTGGAAAGCGTAGGACGACCCAGGACCACCCACATCTCTACAAGCAGCTCAGGGTAAGTAAAATAGCAAAAAAAACATTGTATTGGATTGAAATAAAGCCGAACTTGTTCGGGATAGGCACAAAAAGGGTTAAGTACAATTTAGTACACTTTTAGTATAATACAAAAGTACAGCCATACTAAAGATATACTTTAAAACATTCAACTAAAGTATGCTTTTAGTATATTCTTTTTTTTTACCTGGGCACTGTTTCTACAGTTTGCAGAGTACGAGAAAGAAGGCCCATGGTACTGTACCCAACCTCTCAGGAAAGATGGCTACAAGAGCACACCTCAACACAAAAAAGGTTGCACAAATAGTGGGGAGGGAATGTTGATCGACTGCCTAATTGACCTGCAATCACTAAATCTGTGTTAACCTGCAGCAACGGTTCCCTCCCTAGTTAAAGAGGGACATAGATTGTATGATAGAAGGGAAACACTTGTGTAAAGAGACCCTGTGCTACATACTATTTCAATAACTTTATGAATGGTAAATTATTTGAATTTTATTATCTAAAAGGATATATCGAAGTCTGAATCTAAAACAAAGGTTCAGTAACATTGACATTGAAATAAAATATTTTAAAGCTAATAAGTATGTCCATCTCAATTTATTTGTCCAACACATACACAAAGTGCAATTTGGTCTGTGATCTAACACAATAAAAACATGGCACCCTCTTAGATAACTGAAAGCCAGTTCACTCCAAGTCCAAGCTAGTATCAACAAGTACAAATAAATCATGTTTAATTTGATGCTTGTCAAGTACAAACTAGAAATGTGCAGTTTCTGGTGAAACTGCATGGGTCTCCACTCTCCACAATGAAAATCGTTTTTATCGTCACATCACAGGTTTACAGGACAGGTGTAAACAGTGGGTGAAATTAGTTTTTGTGCAAGCTCAAGTAAAAATGGCCTTGGTCCCAGACAGTGCTTTGTGTTTGTCTTTGTATCTCTGTCAGTGTCTGTGTCGCCGTCGCATGTGAGCATTGGCTTGGCTCCTGTTGCCCAGCTTGGAACACCTGTTACATTGTCATCAGTTAAGCACCTGCCTGTGGAACTTTTGTGAAGTGCATGAGCCAAGTGCCTTTGAAGGTAGGGTAAGTGATATTTTTTGGTATAGTGTTCCAGTTCCAATTTTATCTGGTAATGTATTTGTGTCACTTACAATTCTACGTTTAATCTGTATCCTGATGGTGTTCTCTATCCTGATTGGATAACATATATCACAACCTGAAAATACATTTTCTGTTTAATAAAAAGCTGGAGACATGGAGACTCCTGTTACTGAACAAACCCTCTCTCTATCTATAGCAATGGGTACTATCAGAATAGAGCAATTTAACAATTACCATCATTTAATCAAAGAAAATCACTTACCCTATCTGTAATTACAAATTAATTAATTATTTGGGGGAAGTGACTCATCACATTCATGCAATGTTTTGTTACTTTCTACCACTGGGATAGCTCCAAAAGTATAGAAAAAGACTAGATACACAATGTCAGAATCCTTAAAAGAAATCTATGACAGTCATGAGGTCAAGCAATGCCTTTGTTAAAGATTTTGTTTCAATCCACACAAGTATTTGAAGATCATGCGTTGTGCGTTGGTAGTAGTAGCTGTACAATGCAGTCCCTCTCACGTTCGGAGTTTGTCATGATGTTTCTCCGCCCAGAGAAGGCGGGTGACACGTGCATCACTCTGGGGTGAAAACCCAGGGGCCCAGCAGTACTCAGGAGAGAGCACCTTGCTGGGTTTGTGCAACCACAGGTACTTGTTGAGATGGCTCTCGTCGTGCCACAGAGCTTCCACATTGTTCTTTTTGTCTTCCACGATGCCCTGGTAGCAGGCATCAGTGATGGACTTCACGTTCTGCCACGATCCCCCAAACACGGCAGCATGGTAATAGAAATCTCCATCTCCAATTTCCATGTAGGCCCTGGACCTGGGGTTACGGCCATAGGTCCACCCGCTCTTTTGAGCGCGGTAGTACCCAACATGGAGTACAGCCACAGAGTCCCCCAATGCCTCTGTGCCAAACCTTCCTGCAAACACCTGGTCCACATCAAAGCAGAAGATGTGGGTACAATGGTAACGAATGTCCGACTCAATGATATCTGATATTGTCTTCATGCGCATCATGGAAATGTCCTGCCACCGAGAGTGCTTGTCCACCTTGATAATCTGCAGGTTTCGCTCCGGAGCAAGCTTGATGTCTGGTACCTTCTCAGGTGTATCCGTAAATACATAATATGTTACCGGTAAGCCGATCATGAAATGATGTTCTGCAGAGTTAAGGAATGGCCCAAGATAGGCTTCCAGATACCTTGGAAGGAAATGGAGACAAAAATTAATTCAGATATTTATTCCACAACACGGATATTGTGGAAACAGAGTTACAAAAGCTTTACAGATAAGCAAATAAATCACCGTAAACAGATGCACCTAGGAGTTTAAACCATGCCTGCATCAATATCTCTTATAGGCTTTACATCTATTAATTGCTACCTTGACTGTGGGCCCTTTTCAACCCAAATCTTATAATCTCTTTGGTGCAGCCTACTGATTATTTGCAATGTTTCATTAAAGTTCACCCATCCTATCTCATTGTGATCATTAACCTTTGACATTTTCCTACCCAAAATATAATAATCTAAATGATCATTCACACATCTTGATTGTGACCTTGACCCTTGAGCTTTTCTCAATCTTTTTCTTCTTATTTTGCCTCCAAATGTTTAACAGATTTAGATATGGAAAGCAAAGCATCTCTGTCACTTTAGATTGTAACCACTTTAACCATTATCTTATACTTTAGCTATTCAAAAATAACAGATATACAAGCTCATAGCACGTACGGCACAGAGTGCTATGAGCTAGAAGATCTGCTATTTGTGTGAAATTGTGCAAATCTTTGAATATATAAAGCGAACATTTTTAATGAGTGATCGGGGGCCAGACAGTGATCGGGGGCCAAATACATATCATTTTGACATTTGTAGAATGGGCCTCAGGTCTTAATGGGTTAACAAACCTGCCCACAGCAAAGACGGTGAGTGCCACCGTGGAATTACTCCTCTTGTGCATCTTGTCATAATAATCTGGGTTGAACATTCCCTCCCAGATGACAGGAGCTCCCCAGTATGTACATGTCTGGACATCAGTTCTGGACCTGTGTTGGAGACATTTATTGTAAATGTCGATATATGGGCATAAATGGGACAGAGTCACAGTGATGTGGATATCAGGAATATCCATATATGGGCATAAAGGGATTTGCTTCCTCTGTCATCCCAGGGATCTCCATATCTCCATATATGGGCATAAAAGGGATTTGTTCCCCTGGCATCACAGGGTTCTCCATATATAGGGACAGTCTGTCTGTCTGTCTGTCTGTCTGTCTGTTTGTCTGTCTGTCTGGGTAATGCTTGTCTTTTTTGTTGATTGACTCTCATGCTCTGACATCACGCTCTGACATCACTGTGATACCAGGGGAACCAAATCCCTTGTATGCCCATATATGGAGATATGGAGATCCCTGTGATGCCAGGGGAACCAAATCCCTTTTATGACCATACATGGAGATCCATGTTGTCATCAATATTAAGCCCATATCTGTGAATGCCAACATATAATCACTGTGATGTCAGGGGAACCAAATCCCTTTTATTGCCATATATGGAGATCCCTGTGATGCCAGGGGAACCAAATCCCTTTGGAAAGATGGCCAAGACATGGCATGACCTCGTCGGTCGCATTTCGCCCTTAGGCGTCTTACTGGTATAAAAGTATTAGGAGGATTATAAATGACATTAATTATATACACATTAAAGCTGCAATGTCAGTTCCCTGTTCTGTCCCGGATATGAATACACACAAACACACACACACGCACGCGCGCGCGCGCGCGCGCAGACAGACAGACAGAATATTGGAGAGGGGTTATTGTTGTTGGTTGCTGTAGAACATCCATGCCTTTCACTAGTAAAGACCACACCATCAAACAATATCAGTTGGGTTGTATTTATTGAATGGATACAGTGTGTATGAATGGAGGCTGAATAGGTATGGGTGCTTGTTGGTCTGGGTGCAAGCAGGTGGCGGTTAGTGGTTCCAGGGGGCGATGGACCCTGGGCGTTTGGCTTTGGGGTCCTTGGATCTGGAGTGGCGCCGAGGTCGATGGATCTGGAGTGGCGCCGAGGTCCATGGATCTGGAGTGGCGCAGAGTTTACGCTTTAAGGCCCCATCTGGAACCTGAAGGAAAGGATGAGGAAATGTTAGTGGAGCGCATGAGAAAAGTGTGGAGATTGGGGTGGTGGAGGGATGCGAGAAACGGATCAGAGGGTAGTAGGTGGAGGTGGTCGTGTATAAATACAACCCTTGGTTGGTTTGGGGGAGGAGATAGGGGAGGAGTTGTTATCAATGGGATCACAAGCAGGTGAGCTTGGGAGGAGTAGAAGTCAGCCTGATTGGAGGCAATAACATAGTGGGGAGATAGTTCTCCGGTGTGGTCTTATTCCTCCTGAACTTACGTTGTACCAACGGCATTTCACTAGTAAAGACCACACCATCAAACAATATCAGTTGGGTTGTATTTATTGAATGGATACAGTGTGTATGAATGGAGGCTGAATAGGTATGGGTGCTTGTTGGTCTGGGTGCAAGCAGGTGGCGGTTAGTGGTTCCAGGGGGCGATGGACCCTGGGTGTTTGGCTTTGGGGTCCTTGGATCTGGAGTGGCGCCGAGGTCGATGGATCTGGAGTGGCGCCGAGGTCCATGGATCTGGAGTGGCGCAGAGTTTACGCTTTAAGGCCCCAAAAAGTGAACACATGGCATGGGCAGGGTTGGACCACTGGAACGGATGTAGGCGGACTCCGCAGGTAGAGGATCGAAGCATTCGATTATGGGATGGTGGGAGGTGTGGAGAGAACATCTGTGGAGAGAGTCAGGACAGGGAGAGAAGTGGACAGGTAGTTGGGCCGTGCTAGAAATTCGGAGGGATAGCATTGTTGGTGTAAATTAGTTGCAAGTTAAGTCAGATGGAATGTTGATCCATGCGTTAGTTAGAGGCAAGCGCCCTTGAGGTCTTTTCCTGGGAACAACCCGGGAGAGTAAGGGAAGGTTAGTTTAGTTCGATCGGTGTGAACGATATGGAGTGTAGATGGGGTGACAATTGGTTGTACGGGTGTATGAGGAAGGAGCGGCTGGACAGGAATGGGTTAGGGTAATCGTAGCAGTGAATATTGGAGTGAATACTGGAGTGAATACTGGAGTGAATACTTAAGTGAATACTGGAGTGACGGCGGAGGTGGCGATGGAACCAGGTCTGAGTGATAACGGTGCCGGTTCAGAAATGAATAGTGGATCGGAAGGTGAAGTGTTTTGGGACCGGAGGGTATGGAGGTGGCGCACGAGTGGCTCAAAGGGACTGAGGGGTGAATTTAGCTTAAAAGGTAAATGGGAGTCGAAGCTCCGTATTGGTCTGTTTTACTGTGCCTGAGCGTGTAGATTAGGGTGGAAGGGTCTAGAATTGTCAGGTCGGCGAGGCAGGGGTGGTGAGCCGGATTGAATCTGGTATTGGACGCGGTGAACTCCGAACACCTGAGGAACCCGTAAGGCCAGGAGGAATACTGATTCGAGTGTGGAGTCGGTGGATGGGTTGGCGTAGCCGGAACGGAGTACCGAGATACAATCGGCGAGTGGTGAGGTGAGGGGTTGGCGGCTAGGAGGATGACGTGGCTCATACCGTCTAATGCCTTTAAGAAGCAAAGAGACGTGGGGATGTGAATGGAAGGGGCGAGGAGCGCCGGTGAGGAGTTTCGATACGAAGTTAATACCGGCGAGGTGCGCACGGATAGTGGACGAGGGCATGGACCGGGAAGTGTGGCGGTGGCTGATGAGGGAGGCGAGTGTGGCTAGGTCTAGGGACGGGAATGTAGCGCATAGGCGGAGTGAAATGATTGGAAATTTCTCCAGGCGGTCCAGTAGGAGAACAGGGTGGACGGCGCGAGTGACAGGAGAATGGTTTGTTGGGCGTGGTGTATGAGGTGGCAGAGAGGGTGGTCTATGGGAAGGTCATGTGAGAAAACGGAGGTACCGGAGTGGGGTGGATGTCCGCGTCTGGAGCCAGTAGCCTGAATTTCTGGAAGAGAAAACGAGAAAGTGAGTCAGCAATGGTATTAAGGTGACCGGGAATATGGGCAGCGCGGATAATGAAGTTGTGGGTGACTGATCCGGGTGAGCCGTCTGAGGAGGGACATGATGGGGAGTGAGGAGGAATGGCCTTTGTTAATGATATCTACAGTGGTTTGATTGTCTGAGTAGATGAGGACGGAGCGGCTGGACAGTACGAGGGCCCAAAGAAGCCGCGACGAGATCTGGTGGATCTCGGATGGCACGGGTGGACAGGAGGAATGGGTAATCGTAGCAGTGAATACTGGAATGGATACTGGACCTGGAATGAATACCGGACCTGGAATGAATACTCTGGAATGAATACACTGGAATGAATACTGGACCTGGAATGAATACGCTGGAATGAATACACTGGAATGAATACTGGACCTGGAATGAATACACTGGAATGAATACACTGGAATGAATACACTGGAATGAATACTGGACCTGGAGTGAATACACTGGAATGAATACACTGGAATGAATACACTGGAATGAATCCTGGACCTGGAAAGAATACACTGGAATGAATACACTGGAATGAATACACTGGAATGAATACTGGACCTGGAACGAATACACTGGAATGAATACACTGGAATGAATACTGGACCTGGAATGAATAGAGGCGGTTAGCGGGGACATAGACATACAGCATATGCATTCGAGGGGGAGAAGCCGTGGTTGAGGCCGTCTAAGAAAAATCGGACAAAACATTCCGGTAGATGGAGAAGGCCAGGACGAACTCTGTGGGGGAGAGAATGGTGGGGTTAGTGGAGGAGTTGAGGTCGCGGAGGGTGATGGACACCCCTCCGCAGTCTACGTTCCTGGCCTGGTGGGAAAAAGCAGAGGGTTTGGTTAAGGCAGCTAGGTCCACGTCCGTACCCTGGAAGATCTGGAGGCGAAGTGTGTTTGAACCCGGCATCGGGTTGACATGGAAATGCATTTGGTATGGTGGAGGCTGAAGTGGGGAATAGAGAAGAATAATGGAATGAATAATGGAATTAACCGGCGTGGGTTAACGGGGGGAATGGAGGTTAGAAATGGAGGCGGTTAGCGGGGACGGACGTTGAGTTGCATTTGTTGAGATTGAGAAGGAGGAAGGGAGGAGGGAGGGAGGGAGGGACGGAAGGAGGAAGGGAGGGAGGGAAGGAGGCACAGAAGGAGGAAGGGAGGAGGGAGGGAGGGAGGGACGGAGGCACAGAAGGAAGGGAGGAGGCACGCTGTGCCGGTTGGAGGAGGCACGCTGTGCCGGTCGGAGGAGGCACGCTGTGCCGGTCGGAGGGAGGAGGAGGCACGCTGTGCTGGTCGGAGGGAGGAGGAGGGAGGAGGAGGCACGCTGTGCCAGTCGGAGGGAGGAGGAGGCACGCTGTGCTGGTCGGAGGGAGGAGGAGGCACGCTGTGCCGGTTGGAGGAGGCACGCTGTGCCGGTCGGAGGGAGGAGGAGGCACGCTGTGCCGGTTGGAGGAGGCACGCTGTGCCGGTTGGAAGAGGCACGCTGTGCCGGTTGGAGGAGGCACGCTGTGCTGGTCGGAGGGAGGAGGAGGTATTCATCATGGGCTGCTTTGAGGGAGCCTGGAGGTGGTGGGTATGGGTGGGCATGCGACATGGGCTGTGGAACTTCGTACCTGGAAATTGCATGACAAAACAAACAAGGGAACAGTTGTGAACGTGGTTAGCACTGGAAGCCAAGTAGGCTGTCACTGGCTATATCGCTGCTGGACTGAAGGCAGCTGTGGGTGGGAGGGGATGTTGTAATGGTTTAGCACTGGAAGCCAGGTAGGCAGTCGCAGGCTATGGCTGCTAGGCTTAAAGGCAGCCGTGATAGTAATGGCTAGGAGGGGATGTTGTAGTGGTATAGCACTGGAAGCCGGGTAGGCAGTCGCTGGCTATGGCTGCTGCCTGGGCTGAAGGCAGCCGTAATTGAAATGGCTAGAGGGGGAAGTTGTGATGGTTTAGCGCTGGAAGCCAAGTAGGCAGTCGCTGGCTATGGTTACTGGGCTGAAGGCAGGCGTGAAGGAATGGCTAGAGGGGGATGTTGTAATGGTTAGCACTGGAAGCCAGGCAGGCAATCGCTGGCTGTGGCTAGAGGCCTAGACCAGCTATGGATGCAAAGTTGGTAGGTGTAGTTTGGAATAAATGCTGAGCCTGCCTTAAATGGTGCAATGGTTACTGTGGAATTCTGCCTGGGCATGCGAGGATAGGGACAGAATGTAATGCGACGAAGAGATGTCACGCTGCAATCATGACGAGCTGTAGCAGCCGCTATGCAGCGGCTCCAGCAAGAAGCTGAAAGGACGAACATTATGTTAGCAGCAACATGTAGCGGTCGTGGCCCGAATCTATGAAGAAAAACGAGATTTAGTGGAACATGTAGCAGCTTTAGCATAAAGCCGCGAGCTGACCTGATGCCGTAGCGGGGGGCATGCCGCAGCTCCGGCCTGGAGCTGTAATGATAAATATGTTAGCAGAAAACCTCAGCAGCTGCAGCGCCGTGCTGCTATGGCGACCTGCTGTAGTAGCAGCTATGCAGCAGCTCCAGCACGAGCTGAAAGGGTAGAAATTATGTTAGCAGTTAGACATGTAGCAGCTGCAGCAAGAAGCTATAAGTAAACACGATTAATGGAACCTGTGGCCGCTTTAGCATAAAGCTGCCATGATAACCTGGTGACGTAGCCGTGGGCCTGCAGCCACTCTGGCCTGGAGCTGAAATAATAAACAGAATGTTAGCAACCAACAAGTATTAGCTTTAGCATGAGCTGAAAGAAAACATGATGCAGCATTTTTACAAGCATCAGCCTTAGCTGTAATTATTAGCAGTTATGCTAGCACGCAGCCGCAGGTTGAGTGGAGCTACCAATAGCTGAAACTATAGGAGACAATAGTATCCGACTGTAGCGGCGGCAACAAGCCACTAGCACCATAGTGTGACCATTTTATCCTCCAAGATAGCAGCACAACGGAAAAGGAGAATCCTGGATATGAACATGATGTTACAGCAGTCATGTAGCAGCTTAAGCGTGAGCTGTAAACCAGCACTGAAGCCAAGTGCAGCGGCTACGGAAACACTACTAGAACATACAGTGTGCTATGTGACCCAATACTATAACCTTAGTTTGAAACAAATATTTAATGAAATCCCTTTTACTTCTGTAGCTGTGAGCACCTGTGAAGCAGGCGCGATCTCTAGATGTGAGCGGCCCGAAGGGCCGCGAACCTCTAGTAGCATACAAAGGCATACGAGGGACACAGGCAGAATATAATGTCACGATGAGATGTCACGACAATAGATGTCATAACGGGTTAGCAGCTATAGACATTGAGGCATTACTCACTCACAGACATACGTATGGACAAGGTGTGACAGTTTTCATAGTTAACTGTGACCTACGTTTGCAAGACAATTAACACATGGAGGTGGCAGAGAGCACGTGCGTAAAATGCGTGAAGATTAGGTGGTGGAGAATGTGGGGAGGTGAGGGTTGCTTTGCAAATGGATGATGTTCCATACATTGTGAAGGTAGAATGTCACGTTTTAATCAATAGAGCGATGGGACGCTGATGGGAGAATAGTGTGGGAAGTGGTTAGTAACCCGAAGGGATGGGTGGATGTATGGATGATTAGATAGGCTGTTTAGGATCATACGCTGTTAGCCTTTAGACACCGTTTATTAGATATAGAACGAGATGGTGAGCTGGTGAGGACGATGGGGGGAGGAGTGGTGACTATGGACAGATAGATGCATGGCTGAATGTGATTCAGAGCTTGTTGGATTACAGTGAATGTAGGGCTGCAATGGAAATGATCATTGTAAAATACCATTGCTCTAGCCTGTGTTGTTGTTGGGACTGATAGTATTCAGTGAATCAATGTAGAATGGTGGAGGTTGACGAATGAGTAGGTGAGGATGTGCTGTGGGTATAGGAGTCGGGTGTGTGAAAAGATACTTAGCTTTGAGTGTTGGACGGGAAATCATGGGCACGGCTGAGCAACTCTGGATCTGGGAGTGACGTCATCGCTGTGAGTTGTAGCGGAGTCCCGTGGAGCGAGCCGGCTTTGAATGGTGGCGTGGGAGAAATAGGCTATTTCGCTAGCCGCGGAGGTGTCTTGAACACCGTGGCGGTCGGGACTGGACTGACTGGTTGTGTGAGGATAGGACTGGGGTGGTGTTGTGATGTGCCGAACCGGGACTGCCTCGAGACGGCGTGTGGAACCGGGCCGCTGGCGAAACATGTTAAGTTAGTGGCCACGGAATGAAGACAGACTGTAAGGTTGGTGTTTGATCTCGCTTGCTGGTGCTGGATAGAAGTGATGGCATCGCTGGAGTACGAGCTGGCATCTGTTGTGGGTTGTAGGAGGAGGAATTGTAGGACTACGTTTGTAGTTAATATTATTTAATCGGTTCGGTTGACCCAGGGACGCGTGGTGAGCCTGAGCTTGTGTGTGGCCTGAGCTTGTGTGTGTCCATGCGAGAAACGGATCAGAGGGTAGTAGGTGGAGGTGGTCGTGTATAAATACAACCCTTGGTTGGTTTGGGGGAGGAGATAGGGGAGGAGTTGTTATCAATGGGATCACAAGCAGGTGAGCTTGGGAGGAGTAGAAGTCAGCCTGATTGGAGGCAATAACATAGTGGGGAGATAGTTCTCCGGTGTGGTCTTATTCCTCCTGAACTTACGTTGTACCAACGGCATTATACCCCTTATCCCTGAACTCTTTTGCCATTTTTTACTATTTTATATTTCAAATATCTGATCTACAAGCTCACAACGTGTTGATGTACATACAGTAGATTGGCTAATGTTTGACAGATGTTTTTCAAAATAGTAAAAAAAAAAAAGGCAAAGAAGTTTAGGGATAAGGGGTAAGGCATCTATTCCAAAACAACGTTAACATACACATACAGTATTTAAAGTGAGGGAACTTGAAACTGTCTATGGACAATTGCAAGGAATAAGCAGAGTTTACGTATTTTGTTGTTGCTTTGCTATTTCAATTTTTTAGCACATTGAAATTGTATGAATGTTTTATTTTTCCCTATGTCTCTGCTGCTACCCCCCCCCCCTCCCCTGTCAAAACATAAGAGGAAACTACGAAAAAATGCAAAAACATGGCACAATGGCACTCTGTTTTGCAAATGTATATGCATTCAAATGACTGCAATGGAAATAAGCTCTCAAGCTTTTTAATTATTGTCTCCACCAGCCGAAGGCTGAGGGAGAGTATGTTTTCCCCTCCGTCCGTCCGTCCGTGCGTGCGTCCGTCCGTCCGTCCGTCCGTCCGTCCGTCCCTCCGTCCGTCCGTCCGTTTGTCCGTTACCAGCTAATCTCCGGTGCCGTTGGCCCGGTCGCTGCCAAACTGTGCACACACACTCCCTCGACACCAATTCAGAACCTCTGCCCCAAATATTTCACATGGGCCTGTTCTAGCGCCACCAGGAGGCCGACTTTTGCAAAACTAACTTTTGCCAGTACTCCTACAGATTTTGTCCAAAAATCACGTAAATCAGTAGACAGTATCTCTACAGTCATGTGATCGACATGGATGTGTCAGATTTTCCATATTCCATCCTGATTGGCTAAAACTGGCTTTCAAAGTTTGCAGGATTGGTCAGTTTTGAATAAAATGCCTGAAATCCTGAACGCAGTGTGCGATTTTGGTGAAATTGTGCATGCACATTCCCAATAGGCAGAGGAATAAATGCCACTTAAGAAAAATCAAATCAGCCTCATGGTGGCGCTATAACAGGCCGATTCATGTTTTCACCTATAACTCCACCGATTAGTGTCAAACTTTGTATGCGCACTCCTTAGAGGCCAAGGTAAAACCTTTTCCCTGCATTTTTTACATCAGCCTTTTATAGCGCCATCAGGAGGCCGACTTATGTAAAACACATTACATGCCTGACCTGGTGGAGACCTGTGCTCGGAAGAGCACTGCTTCTAGTTATATTTTTTTTTACTTTTTTATGGCCGATCTACACACAACGCATTACATCACCAACATTAAAAAAGACTACTTGTGTACCGAAACTAAACAGAACTGAAGCTTACCAAAGGTCAAGGGTGTCATCTATGTCCCCCAAATCCAGTTTTCCAGGGTCCATTGGGCATTTATCCATAGGAACAGATGGCACAAAATAGCTGATAGAAAAGTGTCAAATGCTTTTTTACTGACAGCATTGCAGCAGAAGCATAACTGAATGTGCAGAAATCTAGTAGGCCTATATGGTTTTATGCTATATATGTTGAACAAAATGTAATTTTAAAGGATATTCACCTGACAAGTGAATGTACCGGTAGGAGATATGCTATGCAGAACACAATGGTGATTAAGAGAGCACATTTAAAAATGAGCATGGTCTTCAAATTGTGACTCCTAAAAGAAAGAGCAAAACCAGGGGTGGAAAGTAATTAAATAACTTTTTTATTTATTTATTTATAAAGAGTATATTTACTCAAGTACAATTACATCTCAGAGTCAATACTGTAGCCTACTTTTTACACCACTGCAATAGTGCAATTATTTGAAAACTGAAACCAGTGGTGTTACTGTAGCTCGCCAGTTGGGCGGTATTTCTAAAATATTTCTTTAAAAAATATTGAACCAATGAAAAGTATTAAAAAGTACTTGAGCTGGATATTTATACATTTACTGGGGAAAACAAGTTAATTGGTTTCTTCCCAACAGCAGAGATATGTCAATCACAAATAATAAAATAGCCCATTGAATTGCTTCTAATCTAAAGATGAGACATAGCCTACCTCATGGCTGCTGATGCTCACTGCTATTGTTTTGCGTGTTTGTGATAGATAGATAAGCAGCAGAGAGAGAAGCACCTAATGGCTGGTCCAAACAGGTACGCATAACAGTGTTGCTGAGCAAATATCTATTCAGAGAACATGAAGAGGAAATTTGATGCTAGAAGGTGTGTTCCTCTTTGCATAGTGCATTTTGTTCCATGATGCCTGCCTCGCTGCATGGACCCATGGCCTTCACAACGCCTTCTCTCACCTGGACGTGGGGAACACCTTTTTAAAGCTGGATGGATCTTGTGACAATGAAGATGAATCCTAATCTGACACTCGCAAGTGAGTGGTCTAGTCTAGGTGGCTACTGTAGGCCTACCATCAACCATCAAACGACTAATCAATCGATCAATAGATCGATTATTTGATAAGAATGCTTTAAAGTAATTATGACATGATGTGGTTACCAATCATAAAAGTCTTTGTTCTGGTCCTTAAAACATGTATTAAATGTAGGGTGACCATATTTCCAGCCACTCAAACCGGGACGCAAAACACTGTTGCCTAAAACTGGGACCCTAAAATCAATGCGCACGTTACCGCGCACGCACGTACCCATTCTCTAACGTTCGTGCACGCGCACACACGCACCGCAGGGTTGCATACAGGCAGTGATTGACAAACAGCCTCAGCATTGAATTCAGACACGCAATGAATTTGTTCCTGTTTTCTGATTGGTTAGGTGACCATGTTTTCATGAAAAGAACATAACAAATGTCTATGCAACCACTGAAAACAGCTACTATTATTTTTTTTGTGAATGTTGAAAAGTGGGACATATCAGTGTTTTAAAGATATTTGTCGGGACACCGGGACACGCAGCTTGAAAACGGGACTGTCCCGGGTAAATCGGGACGCGTCTGGTCACCCTAATTAAATGTTAATTAAAACTGAAAACTCCAATCCAGGGAGCCATGTCAGGTTTTTAACCCTAGCAAAGATAATATAGACCCTACCCAGTAAGATAATATACCCAGTCACCAGAGATGGCTCAGATAGTTCAGAGACTTTCATGGTCTGTCTCATGTCAATCATCGCCTATGCTCCACCCCTCCCCAAAGCTCTGGCCCTCCCACCTTCTCACCCAACTCCCCTGCTTGTATGCAGGTAGGGTACAGTGATTTGATGTTGAAAAGCTCTGGTGATACAACCACACCTTCTCCTGGACAATGATGCGTACATCCAGATGTCAATTGACTCACTTTTCTGAGCTTAATTATTCTAAAAACTACAGATTACAGAAAAACCACTGAATGTTGAAAGCTCAGGCCTCAGGGTTTTGGTGTAATTGAGGCCAAAACATTAAAATAATTAGAAAAAATACATTTTGATGTCATATGACCTTTAAAACATTCTCCAATGCTGTACCTTGTGAAAGAGAAAACTTGAGAACCTAGCAGTGGTCCAGTCTAGTAGCCTACTGCAGTGGTTCTCAACCTTTTCAGGCCGCGACCCCCAAAATAATCATATTTGAAATGGAGACCCCCCCCCCCCACCCTGACGCACTAAGAGTTGAGGCATTACATTTTGTATAACACGGTTCTATTGTGAAAATAGCAACTCGGCTATTTTCACAATTTCTGCCTCTTGACAATTTGGCCAATGTTTAATTTGTAATTTTAGAGGTAGGCCTAAAAAGACCTTGAATTGTCACTTTTGAAATGTGCTATATAGGCCTACCCTCAAACTTTATGTTGGTTTGATTACTGTTGAGTGAGAAAACGACAAAGTTCATCATCTGGGGACCCCCCAAAATAATTTGGGGACCCCCCGCGGGTCCCGACCCACAGGTTGAGAACCACTGGCCTACTTTATATTGTCATTGATCGATCAATCGATCAATTATTTGATAATAATGCTTTAAAACTCTGTCCCATTCTGTACCTCGGGAGAGAGAACACTTGAGAAGCATACACGTCAACGCATCTGAGTGTTTCATTTTTTATACCGTGGCTGTCTCTGTGTATTATTTTTCCATGAGTTACTCAGACCTGTGTTCCAATGGATCCAATGTATTTGGATCCATTGGATTCATTTTTTATTTAGTCACAAGTTATTGTTAATACTTTTCATTGGTTCAATATTTTTGCGACCATAGGTTGCAGTTTAGTATGAGAACGGTCACAGCTTGACCGTATCTCTGTCTGTCTGTCTTTAACGCCTGACACTGTGGTTCCCCTGACACATTATTGTGACATCACAGGTGACGTCACAGTGATGTCAGATACTCAAACCAGGGGTCTCCATATATGGGCATAAAAGGCTGACACATCACTGTGACATCACAGGTGACATCACAGTGATGTCAGATACTCAGAGCAGGGATCTCCATATAATTATGGCATAAAATGGATCTCCATATATGGGCATAAAAGGGATTGTAAATGATGTCAGACGAGAGACAACATAATCCATATGGCCAAGACAGAAGGGTGAGACACACACACGCACACACACACACGCACGCACGCACGCACGCACGCACGCACGCACGCACGCACGCACGCACGCACGCACGCACGCACGCACGCACGCACGCACGCACGCACACACACACACACACACACACACACACACACACACACACACACACACACACACACACACACACACACACACACACTCGTCTGTCTCCCACAAAATGAATAGTTACATATAAACTAGCCCTGTAAATATAAACCAAAATTAAGATACAGTGTTTCTAATATGTATTGTATAGAATACAAAATATAAAAGGTTTTCATAAGACATGTTCAATTATAACAGAGAGAAGAGAGGAGATTGATTTCACTGACTTGTTTCTTCAAAGTACAAAACAGAATGAATAATAGACCATACCAAGCCATGAGTCTACCTCCTCAGACCACAAGGTGTCAGTCAGGCTAGCCCAGTTCATAGCACAGGGTAGATAACCATATAGGCCAGAATATACCCCTCTATACATCCTTGTGTTGTTCATGAATAAGGCTTTTTAACTTAAATCATTGGTGGTGGATTGCCCAAACTTCTATTAGACTCCAAGCAGCCATGCATATATCCTCACTTGATATAACTATGTCCTAGATTAGAGCCTCACATGGGCTCTATTGCCTAAGCCCCTGGTTAAATTCCCATGCAGCTGGACCATTTTCTGCATTTTATTTCACTTGCTTACTCTCTGAGTGCTTTATGTCTCTACAATGTTTCTGTCAAAGTGGGGTTTACTGGGGGCTACCATTTGGAAAGGAGAGGAAATTGAGAAGGGGGGGGGGGCGACCATTAAAAGAAAAAATATAAAAAAATTAAAACAAAATTCAACTGAAATGAGATCATTGCCATGACCTCTATATCTGTGCTTGCTTCACCTCTGTTTTAATTTTGTGTTCTGATTTGCTCAGACTGAACGGCCAAATAGAGCTCACTCTTCACCTAGCCTGAGTTCATTGTCATCTGGCCTAGAGGCCATCTTGTCATGGGGAGTGGAAATTCTTTTCGCTACAATGACAGCCTCAGGACCTTGAACATTTAATATTTGTAGTTTTGGACATCCATTCTTAATTTTTCATGTTGCAGGTCCCTGCACTGTAATATGACACTTAACCACAGTTAACCACCCATCACTGTACTGCAGTGTTTCTCAATCTTTTTTGGCTAGAGTACCCCCTTTCGCAGATTTTTTAATCCAAGTACCCCCTTTACCCGACAACAACATTTTCCCAACTGCAATTAAAACCATAACTAGCGGTATATAACGGTATAAACCCCCTTTTCAAAACATCACAAAAAATAAAAAAAGGGAGTGAGAGTTTCAACACTGTGGCCATAAAATCTTAGTCGGGAGAAAGAAATAAGCCAAAATTAAGCAACTAGGGCTTGTGAAATGTGAAAGAATTGTGGTGTTTCTCTGGAGGAGAGTTTCGCAAAATACCTACAATATCTCAGAATAGGGAAGAACAGAGAAACATAGCCCACAAGTGCAGATTCAAGTGCAGATAAACCGTAGGCGTGCAGGAAAAAATCGATTCGAATTCGAATCGTGTTTCTAACATGGCAAGATTCAGAATCGATTCTCATTTTCCAAAAATCGATTCTTTTATTAAAAAATATTTATTAGATATCATGATTTTCATGATTTTTTTTATTTTTTTATTACGATAATTTATTAGATAAATGAGTATGAGTTAAAAAGAATGTGTGCAAGCATGAATAAATCAGACATGTTGTCTTGGATTTACCTTTGTGTGTTTACATTATTGCAATAAGTTGATAAAACCTTTACAATTATAAAAGCTACGTAAATGTACTCTGCCTTCATGCCAAGCATCTATGGCAAAGGGCCATACAAATATGAGTTGTTAAAAAAAGAATTGGTCAAGTCAAGTGGCTCAAATTGCCCCAGATCCAAGTCTAGTACTGTCAGTTTAATGCTGCTAATAAAAAAAAAGGCAAACATAGATTACGTCAATAATTTAGTTAACTCATTTGTTGCCGATCCCGAGAATACTCGCGAATAGTATTTATAGTGCCGATCCTGCGAATACTCGCGAAATATACTGTATATACAGTAAAGCTGGCCTGGCTACCTACCGACCCGGTCAAAAGCCCTGGCACTGGTGGCGCCGCTGATTCATCATCATCGCGCATCCACGTGCGCACAATAGTGATCCCTTAACATGGAAGCCAACGGTCTTTCTCATCTTTCATGTCCATTTTTTTTCTCCAAAAAACACTTTTGATGCCAAGGATGGCATTGGATTCTCGCTAAAATAGTACAAGCTGAAAGGCATCGATCCGCCATTACTGTTTACACTTTGGACGACAACACTTCCGGGTAAATTTCAAAAGGTCGTCAAGTAGGAATTGTGAGCGCAATCTACTTCCGGCCTTCAAAATAAGAGACTGGCCACGGACGGAGCAGGCGAACGTCAGCTTGGACTTTTAACCCGTTCATGTCTGGAGCACTAAATGGGGTTTAAAAGAAAACTAACAAAAAGTGTCAAGCCTTTATTATTGTCAATAATAAAGGCAAGACAGCAAACAATTATGGAACAATGATTCACAGAACTTTTAAAATGCACTTCAAGTCAAGTTTCACATGCTGTATGTTGCACATTTCAGTTCTCTCAGTTCACTATGTTATGTTTTATTTATTTGATATGGACATCACAATCACATTGGACGAACCAGATGCATTGATATAAGTGATTTTAGCACAAGTACTAATTCTCATCACCTGTCCACAGGAGGCTTTTCTATTTTACAATAGTCAAATCTAACACCCAATCAAGTACAATAAACGTTAATACTAATCTAAAACCCAATCAAGTACAAAAACAATAATACTAATCTAAAACCCAGTCAAGTACAAACAAATATAATATGTGTTTACCAATAAGAACTAACATACCACAATCTGACCCTTCAGCTTGTGGGACATACAACATCATAAATAGCCATAATCAAACAAATCACACAGCAGGTAGAAATTCAGAAACTATTCATGTGAACACAGTTGATTTGATTTCAACCATAACTTGAGTCCTCTGTAAAAAACATTACCATCCGTCTCTAGTTTTAAAACGGTAGGCAAGGAGTTCCAAAGGTCTACCCCCTTAACTGAGAAGGAAGACTGTCCAAATGAGTTACTGCAGGTGGGAACAATACAGTCACCATTTGTTGAAGCTTGTGTTGCTCTACCAGAGCTTGGACGTTTCTGTATCAGTCCAGAGAACAGAGGCGAGACATGATTATGTAGACATTTAAAAACCAGTTTGGTTGTACAAAAACTCACAAAATGTTCAAACGTAAAAAGGTTGTGTTTTCTTATAATGCCACAGTGGTGATATCTCATTGGTTTCTGATCCATGATTTTTATAGCTTGTTTGTATATTGATGTTAATGGTTTTAATGCAGTTTGGGAAGCTTGTGACCATGATGTGATGCAGTATGACAGATGTGAGAAAATCATAGCGTGCATATACAGCTGTGCAGTTTGACATTAAATCCCTTCTTATGTGACGGAAAACGTTTAAATTTGGTTTGACCTTCTTGCATATACTGTATGTGCTTTACCTGTTTTTCAAATTTTAAATGTTTGTCCAGTATAATGCCCAAATATTTGACTTCACTCATTTCAGAGATTGTTTCATTTTTTATTATTACCTCAAAGGGATCCGTAACGGGCCTGTTACGTATTGAGATACACATTAACACTGTTTTCTTTACGCTTAAGGTTAATTCTGATGACTCAAGCCAATTAGAGATGTTTTCTAATTCCTTTGTCAATTGTGCAGCTGCTATGCTGGCTTTCTTGGCAGACACGTATATGTCAGTATTGTCTGCATACATCTGACAGCTAACACCTGGGCAGGTTTTGGGAAGATCATTTATGTACATTGTAAACAACAGTGGTCCAAGTACCGATCCCTGAGGCACTCCCATACTATTGGTAAGCAGTGACGATTTCTCCCCATTTACCCTCACACACTGTTGTCTCCCCCCCAAGTATGACTCCAACCACTGTAGGGCGCCTGCTGACATGTGGAAGTGCTTCAGTTTTGTCAGTAACACTCTGTGGTTGACAGTATCGAAGGCCTTCTTCAGGTCCAGGAACACTGTCCCCACAACATGTCCCTTCACCAGTAGACTCTTGATCCTGTCAATTAAATAGCAATTGGCTATTTCTGTGGAGTATTTGGGTCTAAATTCTTAGGTGTTTTCGGGTAACTTTCAGTCAGATGATTTGTGGGTTGTCTGGGTGTATTTGCAAGTTCCTTGTCTTTAACAAAAAAAAAGAAAGTACAGTTTTTGCTAAAGGGACAAATACACAGTTAAAATATTGCTGACAGCACTTGATCATCTGGTCAGATGATTTGTGGTTTGTCTGAACGCGTATTTGCAAGTTCAAATAAGGAAGGGAAACCACGTGACCGCCGGGAACGGCCATGACGCTCCCTGACGCTCTCCAGAACTCGCACCGAAAGTGCAATGAAATACGTGTGAAATACATGCTGTATGATTTCAGTTCATTTTTTTTTTTCCTCAGTTCACTCTTTTTCTGGAAACTTTCGGGTCAGATGATTGGTGGTTGTCTGGGTGGCCTCAACCACAAATCATTGTTTTTGCTAAAGGGACAGATAAATAGTTAAAATATTGCTGACAGCGGTTTCAATTCCTTCTTTCTTTGTTTCGGCAGGAGAAATTCTTCATTGTATCCTACTTGTAGCCTATTTGGGGAATTCCACCTCAAATAACCAATCACCATTTTGGTTCTCATATAACTGTTTAAATTAATATCAGATATGTAAATATAGGGATGGGTATCGTTCACCTTTGAATCGATACGATAGCTTTTTCGATACCTGGGAATCGATACGATACCCTTTTCGATACCATTTTCTTTTTATTTATTATTATTATAATTATTATTTGCCCTTTTCTATGGGCTATTTTAGACACCAAAATAGGTTATTAAGCCAGTTATTCAGCCATTTTCATGTCAAGTAGGCCTAGTAGTAGTAGTAGTAGAGTAGTTGATGTGACTACTATTACTGTTATGGCTGCTATTGTATAATTCTATTGTTTGTCTACAATAGAATATACACATAATATAAACATTATAGGCTATTGTCGGCTATTTTCCACAGTAACGAGTGTAGCCTACTAAAGCAGTCATTAAACTCTCAGTAGCCCAACTCTTACAGATGCGACCGGCCAGGGGTGTGTTCAAGAGTATCGAAACGAGTTATCGTTTGTTTTTACGTGAACCAATACTCGATAGTATCGATGTCATGCGATTGATACCATTAAAAGTATCGCAGACGATACCCATCCCTATCTAAATATTGACTCAAGAAACGTATATTACTGTCTGAGGTTCACACAAAAGTCAGAGTAAACCTTTAAATGACATGTAGGCCTAACGTAAGATTTTTAGGGGACTTCCGCCTCCTATAACCTGGGCCAGTTAGTTACCAATAATTACCACCTTGGTTGTTATATCCCCATGTGTAACGCCCAGGATTCGAACGCGGGTTTTCCGTGTATCTTAACCATCAGACCGAAGGGATATCCCTTTGTACCAGGGTAGTACTCGACTTTTGAGGCCATCAGGCTGAGTCACTCTGCTACACGTGTTCAAAAGCTCAAGACGCAGGGCTTAATTAATACCGGAGCTTGCCGGAGCTTGGCTCCGCCACCTGCCTCTTGCGCTCCGGTACCTGAAAGTGCGCTCCGCCACCTGCTTCTTGCGCTCCGGTACATCAAATGCGTCTACAGTCTATATAATGTTAAGTGGCGTGCCATGCCATCGCATGAGGGCCTGGGTATATGGGGCAGTGTAAATACTTTATTCTGAAGGGAAAACCGGAAAAGGTAGTTGTTGTTGCTGCTGGTTACTTGTCGCATAGGCACAGCATTACGCCATCACCTCATGACCTCACCGGGGGGGCTCTCTCCATTCCGACATGTCGCGCACTCCGACAGTGACTTCGTATTGTCGGAGTGGCAACACGTCCATAGAGGTTAAGGTTAAGGTTAGTGTAAAAGATAGCTGGAGTAGATCGTGATATATGAATTGAATAGAGAGTTGCTTTGAATCGAGAATCGTTTTGAGTCGAGAATCGTTTTTAAATCGGAAAATAATCGTTTCTGAATTTGAATCGTTTGATTTGAAAGAATCGGAAAAAAAAATTGAATCGTGACCCCAAGAATCGATTCTGAATCGAATCGTGGGATACCCAAAGATTCGCAGCCCTAATAAAAAGCTACTTTCATAACTTTTGTCTCGTCAATGGTTAAGAATCCAGACACAATTGCAGATAAACAATTTATTTCATTTTTTTTGTCTCACAAACATTCAGCTATCAGACACATTAACATTTACACCCTTCCTGTCAATTTGTCAGCAGTTTTGTAAGCTAAGCCTCTCTTCTAACTTGAATCTCACAACTGCCTTAAATACAATTTGTACTTTGCCTAATTTGACACTGACTACTGACAAACTACTATTAGTCCCATTTAACTGTTCTGTCATGCTGATCTCACTCTGCTCATTGATACTTTTAGTATAACATGTGAGTACTTTTTCCACCACTGATTTCACACGTGTTACCGTGTTCACTTTCAACATCACTGCAAATGAAACGGCAGCTTTTAATCTATGCATAAGGATAACAACTTTTAACAGCGAAGCGCCCGTGAAATTCTAGTAAATTACATTCAAACAGCATTCAAACACATACCAGTTGCCTAGTAGCCTAATATGTAATTTGGGTTGGCAACTATCAGGCGCCGGTCCTATTCCTTAAGACAAACATGGAAGCGTGGCAGTCCGCCATTGCCTCATAGGTGAAAACAACACAGCTATCACCATTGGATTGAGAGATGGATGGTACAGTACAGTCAGTGTTTCTCAAATGGGGGTACGTGTACCCCTAGGGGTACGCGGAGGTACTGCAGGGGGTACTCAAGATAATGGCCCCCAAAAATAAAAATAGAAGTATAAACCATAATACTATTATCCATAGTTGCAAGAGCAGCTCAAAAAACAAAGGGGTTTTATTTAACAAAGGACGATCCCCCTTGAGCAACCGGTTAGGGCGCATACCTTACCACATGGGCCCAAGCTCAAATGCCTGATTTAAGTCCTCCTTCTGTCAAATAAATGCTCAGGATTTTTTTTTTTACAAAAACAAAGGACAATTCCCAAAACAGGGCTGGGAAAAACAAAAGAAAACAAAACAATCAGGTACAAGATCAAGTAAAGGCTATAGTTAGAGCCAAACAGGTATCACACTTGCTTTTATGAACTGCCAGGGGAACACAGAGGATATGTTCAGTGTGTTGTAGCCCTACACAAGGATAAGATTGGTGGTCCATGGCATGGCAACGTTTGGGAACCAGGGAATGGGTGAGACAGGGCTGACTCTGCCGACTCACATAGGTGCACCTAGCAGGTCTGGTAAAAGCAGTGGTTCTCGAAGTGGGACCCCCAGGCAGGGGTCCTTGAGGGGTTTCCAGGGGGTCCCCTGCAAAATTTGTCAATATAGCATCATTTTAGCTTTGGCTATTCAAAAATATCAACATGTCACAATAGGATGTGTTTGTAGATCTGCTATAAAAAAAAAAAACATGACACAAATCTTCTCTTAAGTGGGTCCCTTGCACACAATCTTTTCAGATATGGGTCCGCAGCCAAACACATATCAATTTGTGGGTCCTTGTCATGAACCGCTGGGTTAAGGTCGTTATCCGTAGGCAGTGGGGTCTGTATTTAGGTGAGCCATTATCCTGTTGCTCTTCTCCCTGTTGCAGTGAGGCTGGGTCAATGCTCTGGGGGCAGTGAGAAAAGCTGGCACCAGGGCTGTGTTTGTATTGACAGTTGACTCTGGTTATGTTAGTTATTGTCACTTGGTGACTGAGTTTATTATTTTCAGTTTACATACGATGCGGCTGTGGGCAGAGAGAGCCTTTGTATGGAACTTGACAATATAGCAACTGTTCTTTGAGCTGTCCTTGTCTCGTGTTCCCTCATTGTCTCCACCAGCCGAAGGCATGGCGGAGAGTATGTTTTCCTCTCCGTCCGTGCGTGCGTCCGTGCGTCCGTCCGTCCGTGCGTCCTCGCAGTTTGTGAGCGCCAAATCTCAGTCGCCGTTGGCCCGGTCGCTGCCAAAGTGAGCACACACATTCCCTTGATGCCAATCTAGAACCTCTGCCCTAAATTTTTCAAATGGGCCTTTTCTAGCGCCAACTAGTGGCCGATGTTTGCTAAACACATTTCTGTGCACTACTCTTACAGATTTTGTCCAAAAATCCTACAAATCGGTAGGCAATATCTCGACAGTCATGTGATCGACACGGATCTGTCCGATTTTGCATATTCCATCCTGATTGGCTAAGATTGGCTTCCAAAGTTTGTGGGATTGAGCCGTTTTGAACAAAAGGCCTCAAATCACAAAAGCAAAGTGCAATTATCATGAAATCGCGCACACACGTTCCCACTAGACCGAGGAAGAAATGCCACTTAATTTTTTTTTAATCAGCCTCATGGTGGCGCTATAACAGCGCGATTTGTGGTTTTACCTATAACTCCACCGATCAGTTTCAAACTTTGTAAGTGCACTCCCTAGAGGCTAAGGATAAACCTTTGCCCTGCATTTTTCACATCAGCCTTTTATAGCGCCACCTTTAGTCCGACTTATGTAAAACACATTTTTGGATATTACTCCTTGAGATTTTATAAAAAAATCATGCAAATCGGTACACAGTATCTCTATAGTCATGTGATCAAGTCCGATCCGTCTGATATTTCATATTCCATCCTGATTGGCTAATATTAGCTTCCAAAGTTTGCAGGATTGCTCAGTTTTTGAACAAAATGCCTCAAATCATCAACGCAGCTTGCGATTACCGTGACATTTGCCACGCATATTCCCACTAGGTCAAGGAACAAATGCTACCTTTTTAACATTGTCCTGTTATAGCGCCACCAGTAGGTAGACTTTAGCAAAACACATTTTTGGAACACAATGCTTGAAATCATGCATGCAGCGTCCGATTGCCATGAAAGATCTAAAGTGAAGAACATATGCCACCCTTTTTACATTGGCCTATTATACAGTAGCACCACCAGGACGCACGGCCTGGTGGAGACCTGTGCTCGGAAGAGCACTGCTTCTAGTTCACTCTGGGTTTGTGATGAGTTGTTCATTATCCGTTAAAGCCAAAACAGTTACAAAATATTTTGATTTAAATATGGGCTCTGTGCCCTTGTGGCCACCGTTCAGGAGGGCTTCAAGGCCACTAGCAGAGGCTGGATAATCCGTTTTGCCACAGCAGAAAAGTGAAGACACAACAAACTAGCAGTGCTCTTCCGAGCACAGGTCTCCACCAGGCCGTGCGTCCTGGTGGTGCTACTGTATAATAGGCCAATGTAAAAAGGGTGGCATATGTTCTTCACCTTAGATCTTTCATGGCAATCGGACGCTGCATGCATGATTTCAAGCATTGTGTTCCAAAAATGTGTTTTGCTAAAGTCTACCTGCTGGTGGCGCTATAACAGGACAATGTTAAAAAGGTAGCATTTGTTCCTTGACCTAGTGGGAATATGTGTGGCAAATGTCACGGTAATCGCAAGCTGCGTTGATGATTTGAGGCATTTTGTTCAAAAACGGTGCAATCCTGCAAACTTTGGAAGCTAATATTAGCCAATCTGGATGGAATGTGAAATATCTGACGGATCGGACTTGATCACATGACTATAGAGATACTGTGTACCGATTTGCATGATTTTTGGATAAAATCTCAAGGAGTAATATCCAAAAATGTGTTTTACATAAGTCGGCCCAAAGGTGGCGCTATAAAAGGCTGATGTGAAAAATGCAGGGCAAAGGTTTATCCTTAGCCTCTAGGGAGTGCGCTTACAAAGTTTGAAACTGATCGGTGGAGTTATAGGTAAAACCACAAATCGGGCTGTTATAGCACCACCATGAGGCTGATTAAAAAAAAATTAAGTGGCATTTCTTCCTCGGCCTAGTGGGAACGTGTGTGCGCAATTTCATGATAATTGCACTTTGCGTTTGTGATTTGAGGCATTTTGTTCAAAACGGCTCAATCCCACAAACTTTGGAAGCCAATCTTAGCCAATCAGGATGGAATATGCAAAATCGGACAGATCCGTGTTGATCACATGACTGTCGAGATATTGCCTACCGATTTGTAGGATTTTTGGACAAAATCTGTAAGAGTAGTGCACAGAAATGTGTTTAGCAAACATCGGCCACTAGTTGGCGCCAGAAAAGGCCCATTTGAAAAATTTAGGGCAGAGGTTCTAGATTGGCATCCAGGGAATGTGTGTGCTCACTTTGGCAGCGACCGGGCCAACGGCGACTGAGATTTGGCGCTCACAAACTGCGAGGACGCACGGACGCACGCACGGACGCACGGATGCACGGACGGACACACGGACGGAGGGGAAAACATACTCTCCCTCAGCCTTCGGCTCGTGGAGACAACAAACGTAGTATTTACCTTAAAAGGTTGGAGGAACAAAACGTGACACCACATACAGTAGATTATACAGGCACTAGGCACATAAAATAAAGTAATACAGTGTTCAACACAACAGTCAACACTCCTTCAACAGCCTATTGGGACGGTGGGACCTGAAAGGAAACGGTTCCGAAATCTGGTGGTATGGCTCTTGACGCAGTGGTAGAGTTTGCCTGGCTGTTGCTGTAGCAGCTACTCACAATGTTGTGGGTTTGTAGATCGGCTATGTTTGTCGAAGAGAGATTTGGTGTAGACGGGAAAAAGTGGTCCAAGTACAGGGACAACTCAGGTCCAGTTTACTAGAGAGGTCTGGAGAGTTTTGGTGGTAACTTGTGGAGATCATTCCAGGCTGTTTCTACAAACATGAAAAGGCTTTTTCCAGGCCATGGCCTAAAAATGCTGCCCACACTCACATGATTGCTGCCACCCCAGAGATAATTCTTGTCATCTGTGTTGTTTTCCATTTTCATTAAGATTTCTATAGAATAACCAGAAGCATAGAAATCCAAAGGCAGGCTTAGAGTTCCAGACTTGTTTAATTATTATTTATCATACAAAACTAACTTCACCACAAGTTTACAGGTGTAAAAGAGAAGGAAATTATTTCCAATGATTTGCAGTTATAAAGTATCATTGTAGTCATCATACAAGAGAAAGCAATAATATAAAAAGTCAGAGAACAGGACAACATCAAATGTACATAAGGTGCATGATAAAAGAAAAGAAAGAAAGATTGGCCAAGGTTGGCCGCTGCATTGAAATGGCTTGAGGAGTCAATTCTCACCACATATACAATGCAGTAGAAGTAGTTACACATGGATTCAAACAAATCCACAAATACAAGATAAATACATTAAATCAGGCCTTATTAAAATGATTTTCAGAGATGGTTAAAATAGCACATAAGATACAACAGTGAATCCTGCCCTGCAATTCACATAATAAAATCACTGAAAACCCAGCAATCAATGCAGGGTACCATCAAAGCAATTAGGAAATGTGTCAAATATAAAAAAGATAAACATCTCAGTAATTAATTTAAAATATCAAAAATACTGCTCATTTGTGGGCAATTGAACAGGGCCTCTTGAAACGATAAGACATTACATTTCACTAGTCTACAGGTAGACTCTTGGATCCTTGCAGTATTTGATTCTTTGCAAATGTGGCGTTCTTGTTGCATAGTACTTATCTTAGGGATCATCCAATCAGTGTCTTACAATACTGACCATGTGATTGCAACCTCCATGGTTCAATTCCTGGCTTCCTGGATAAGCCTGTTTGTTTTGCATGACATTTACTTGTCTTTACCCTAGCTTTCCTGTCACTCTTAATTGTCCGGTCTGAATAGAAAAAGCCTGTCTCATAGCTATAAGAGTAAAACATAAAGACTGCATAAATATTTGCTCTACATTTGTTGAACAAAAAAGCAAAAACACACCTGTAGATCGACATGTCATAAAATACCATTCCATGGGCCTACTAGTTGAACAAAGGACTACAGCATATAGGATATACAGTAATACACACACACACCAGCACGCACGCACACCCGCGGGCACGCGCGCGCGCGCACACACACACACACACACACACACACACACACACACACACACACACACACACACACACACACACACACACACACACACACACACACACACTAGGAACCAATAACAAATAATTTCATAAAATAAATTGCAAGTGAAGATGTGTGTGGACATTGTAATGGTCCATCCACACCACTATAGCATTCATCACTGTTGTCGTCATACATTATGGTGTGGACTTTGCCATTCACTTTTGTTTGAATGATTTAAAAAAAAAATACATCTTTATAGGTATATAGTTATAGTGCTTGGTGGACGGCCGTTTAGACAAATTGTTATGCAGGGCGGAATTTGGATTCAGCACTTCATTTTGAGGACATACAAATACTAAAGGGAATGGGCTAAGATAGCTATTTGCATAGATTTACCTGAGAATAAAAAAGGCCAGTAGTGCCACTCCTGTCTTCGACACGTCCTCCTGTTGTATTATATAAACAAACCTCTCTGTCACACACGCAGCCTACAGGCATGCCATTGTAAACCCCCTGATGACAACATTGACAAAGCTACCTGAGATCACAATCAAACAATGTTAAAGCTTTCAACCTACAGTAACATTTCAATCCACACCTATTAGGACAAAACAATGCAGTGTACTGCGTTCCTACTCTGTACAATGTGGTCCTGCTAGTCATCACATGATGACTTAATGTCTGAGTTTGTCATAATGTTTCTCTGCCCAGAGAAGGCGGGTGACACGTATGTCAGGCCGGTTTCCAATTTCGGGGGCCCAGCAGTACTCAGGAGAGAGCACCTTGCTGGGTTTGTGCAACCACAGGTACTTGTTGAGATGGCTCTCATCGTGCCACAGAGCTTCCACATTGTTCTTTTTGTCTTCCACGATGCCCTGGTAGCAGGCGTCAGTGATGGACTTCACGTTCTGCCACGATCCCCCAAACACAGCAGCATGGTAATAGAAATCTCCATCTCCCATTTTCATGTAGGCCCGGGACTTGGGGTTATGGTCATAGTACAACACGTACAGGCTCTTTGGAAGGTGATAGTAGTAAGCATGGAGCAAAGCCACAGAGTCCCCCAACGCCTCTGTGCCAAACCTTCCTGCAAACACCTGGTCCACATCAAAGCAGAAGACGTGGGTACAATGGTGACGAATGTCCGACTCAATGATATCTGATATTGTCTTCATGCGCATCATGGAGATGTTCTGCCACCGAGAGTGCTTGTCCACCTTGATAATCTTCAGGTTTCGCTCCGGGGGAAGCATGATGGCTGGTACTTTCTCGGGTGCATCCGTAAATACATAATATGTTACCGGTAAGCCGATCATGAAATGACGCTCTGAGGAGTTAAGGAAGGACCCAAGGTAGGCTTCCAGATACCTTGGAAGGAAATGGAGGCAAAACGTTATGAGAGTAACAAAATATCAAAGTGCCTTACAGATAAGCAAAATAAATCGTTGAACAAATGCACCTAGGGGTGCAAACCCTGCTCGCACCAATATCTCTTGTTTTATATATATCTCTCAATTACTTTGACCGTTGAACCTTTTGACCTGATTATTTGCACTGTTTCTTGAAAGTTCACACATCCTTTCTCAGTTTTGACTTTGACCCTGATTGTGATCATAATAACATGATAAAATTGTGAAAATATTTAAAAAAGAGAGTGCAAAAATGAGCAAAAATAAGTATAAAAAGAGGGCATCATCATTATGTACATATGCATATAATATTGGTATATTGTATACACCAACAGCATTTCTTTCCCCCAGTAGCTGCCACCTAACTATCTTTTTGTTTTGGTTTGGTCCTCGTCTACCAGGCTTTCTGGGGGAAAGCCTGGTGTTCGTTCACAACAGGCCGCTTGGTTTCCGCCTAGAGCGCGGAAACCACTAGAAGAAGCGGCGTCGCTTTGATTTGGTTCCCCCCGTTTGTTTCCCCAATCCCTATTAAAATGCTCGAGTAGCCTAGTGTAGTCTTGCCAGTCGCTAAAAGTTGGACTAAAAGATGCATATACCAAACACATTTTTCAAAAGCAAAACTACTCCGCATCAAGGAGTTTATTAGGTAGGCCCTAAAAGTGTGTCCTTGAGCGCAGGGGAATATTTTGGGTTAAAACCGAATCCGGTTTGATCTTTCCGGCAAATTGTAGTCCTTTGAGTACTACAACATGACGTTTTGTGGTTTCCGCTCCAGACCGGTTACAAACCCGAAAAGTGAAGTGATCCCAGACTATAGGGAGACGCTATAGTGTTCATGTGTGTAACAAACCTTCCCACAGCAAAGACAGTGAGTGCCACAGTGGAACTATTCTTAGTGTGCATCTTGTCATAAGAATCCGGATTGAACATTCCCTCCCAGATGACAGCCGCACTCCAGTATGTGCATGTCTGGACATCATCTCTGGACCTGATGTGGGAGACAACTGTTGTAAGTTCAAAGCAAAAGACAACAAAACAAAATGAATGAATGACTGAATGAATGAATGAATGAATGAATGAATGAATGAATGAATATTGAGTTATTTATTGTTCATTAAAAATAAAAAGCAAGCCTTGCACACTTATACAAAATAAATAGGAGAAGACGTGAAACTGAAGATGAGCCTTGGATTGACAAAGAGTTGGTTGTAGTGTACCATTCTATGGTCATGGGGGATCAATAGTTTTTAATGAACAGTTCTTCTAATGATGAACACCTGAACACCTGATACTACCCCATAACTGCTAAATCCTGAATGTTAATTTAACCATTTGAACATTGCAAACATTTGTCAAAACTAGGTGCAGGATTCAGCTAAATTATCAGATTGGCTGTGAGCTTGTAGATTGAAGAGATTTGGTATTGTGAGAGAGAAAATGAGGGGGCCAATAACAGATCCCTGGGCCTGGGGGACACTGGTTAACAAAGTATACCTGTATGGGTTTACGTATACAGTAGTTAACTCTTTACATTTGGGTTAATTTAACACTTGGGATTTTATTGTGCCGTCAAAGTCACTAAAGCTGAATTTAGGAAACTAGCCCTTACCCGTTCAAAGATATGAGCTCTGAAATGATGTGCAGTGTGTGGGTTATGGGGTGTGCACTGTGCACACAGTATATGAGGGATGGAAAGTAACTTTAACCGGTGCTTCATGATAATATGTAGGAGCATCAATGTAAGAAATACCCGTTGATTTTTGGAACACCAAAACACCCCCCCCCCCACACACACACACACACACACGCCCGCCCGCCCACGCACGCACGCACGCACGCACGCACGCGCGCGCGCACGCACACAGAGCTGGTTAAACATGTTGCCTCAAGCTAGATGCAGAATAGATATGCCTCATGCTAGATGCAGAATAGATAGTAGATACACCATAAAAATGCTAATATACAGCATATGATTTGTGAAAGTGACAAACGGGCTTCACAGTTATGTCAGGTGTGTTCATGCTATTGGTGATGCGATTTCAGATCAATTGCTCCAGCCACTGAGGAGAAACGCTGTGACAGACAGACAGACAGACAGACACTCACTCAGACATTCACTCAGACAGACAGACAGACAGACATTCGGAAAATTATATGTTTGATGTGATGGCACACAAAAACTACACAGCTGGCCTGGACCGCTGCATAAGAGGTCCAGCTAGCACCTAGGCTTAGGGTAGCCCGACGGCCTTTGCTGCATGTCACTCCCCATCTCTCTCACCCATTTCATGTCAGCCTACTGTCTATCCCTATCAATAAAATAAAGAAAATATGGGTGTATATATATATATATTATATATATTTCACTCCTTTGACCATATTGTGTTTGATGTTTTCCATTCTGCTGGTATTAGTCTGCAGTTACAAAGTCAACATTACAATCTATTGTACTGTGATTAAATTATGGGACTGATTCAATAAGCTGTTCAATAGCGTGTAAATAAAGGGTGTGTAGAGTCTCAGTTTCTCAGTTAAATGTGTGTAGGAGAAAGTAAATTGTGAGCCACAATAATTGGATTTAAGCTACTTTGCATCTAGTATTTGCTGTGACCACAACCTTTGACTGTATCAGCGCCAGCTGATACAGTCCAAGGATACATGACATGATACATGAGACTTCATGCACAATTACGCATTATGGAGACTGTTAACTCTGTTAATGAATGAACTCACGCTGAAATGAAATATGATGAGCCCAAGGCATTACAGTAACGTTAGGTGAGCCCCATTCTTTCCCCCCATCGCCAAACTGGTTGCAAAACTGGTCCAACCTGTCTGACATTTTAACACATTTCGTCTACAATGACATTAGAACAGTTTGGAAAAGATTCACCTAACTGACGAAATGAAAAAATCGGATCTACAAGCTACACATTGGTGAGCATGCAAATCGGCAAATTTGGGAAAATACAAATAAATAATACTAATAATTTTGAGACTTTTTGAAAAGGTCCACCTTCAGTGACATGCCCAAAATGAATAGGGACACAGGGTTGAAAGTGTTTAAAAGCAGTAAGTCGCTATAATAGGCTATTATGATCATATTTGTACAGAAACTATTATCACTATTATCTTGTTATTATTATCTTGTATTATTTTGTAATGTTGTATAGTCGCTGTAAATCGCTTTGGATTAAAAGCGTCTGCTAAATGCCTAAACTGTAAACTGTAAACTGTATAGGCAGACTTGGCACACCAACACTTCACTACTTGTACCTGTATGAGTGTGTGGACAGGGGGTGGATTGGGGGGTAAGTCCCTGCGACTTACTAGCTTCATGTCCAGGGGCTATAGAAACAGGAGAGGGCTCCTGACCTACAGTATGTGTCACATGCTTGGTTCCCAAGGGAACTTACTTAATTGAATAAAACCTTCTAAAATCTTGAATCCAAACATCTTACCAAAGATCAAGTGTATCATCTATATTGTTTCTCAGCTTCTCTCCCGGGGTCATTGGACATTTATCCATAGGAATAAACCCTACAAGATAGCTGAGAGAAAAGATAAAACTTTAATATTGATCCCCAAGGTGAAATTCAGGTGTCATAGCATTACCAATGTAGACATGAAAACACATGGAAAGGTGCAGAAATAAGGTACTATCATATGTTAGTGTTAAAGAAGTATGTATCGTATTTAGGAATCAAAGGAATAAATAATAATAATGCAGGTATTTATACGAGTATAAAAGTAGAATAGAGGAATAACATTGAATTAGACTGGTATTCACCTGACACTGACAGATGAGTGTGACAGGTATGCCGCTATGCAGAGCACAATTATGCATGCGAGACAGAAACAACATCGAAGAATGCTCCTGGGCTTGTAAATGTGACATCTGTAAGACAGACCAAACAGTCAATTAAAAAACTATTGATATTGTGATATTCTGGTTGTAATCCCTTGAGCCTTATTTTATTTATAAAAACGATATTTATAAAAACGATATTTATAAAAACGATTTTATATATATATATATATATATATATATATATATATATATAAATATATATAAAATACTTCAAATAACCAATCTACATCGAGCTTGTAGATCAGCTATTTGAACTAACGTATTTAAAAATGTTTTTCAAGTAGTAAAAAAGGCAAATACGTTTAGGGGTAAGGGGTAAGGCATGGACAAAAGCCCATAGTGTGTGTATTATCATCGAAACATACAATATTATATCGATATTGAGGTATTTGGTGAAGGTTTTTGTGATATTTGATTATCTCCTAGCCATAGACTATGGCTGGGACTATGTAAATTATAACAATACAATAAATGAATTGCCTCTAAAGATGAGGGACATACAGTAGCTTACCTCATCATGACAGAAGGATGCTCTCTGAAATGTACTAGTATCGTACCGTACCATACTGTATGGTCCTGTACAGTACCAGACAGCAGGGCTACTCAGCAAAATACAAAAAGCCGCAAGATAAAAATGATGGTTGTATTTTGGACATTTAGTCTAGACAATGATTATGTAACACTGCACGAGTAGTCTAAAAAATAAGGAAACAGGGTTAGGAAACAGACACATTTCCATCTGTAAGGACAAACCTCAAAGACCAAAAAGAAGAAATGATAAATGATGAAGTTTCTTGTTTTGGAACAAATAAAATAGCAAAAATGTCTTGTATACAACAAGACAAAAAATGTTTCTTAGTGGTTTTGGAGAGTAACTGAACAATTATCCACAATGAAATCAAACAAAATATATTTTTATTGGTTTGACCATGGCAGGCCACATAGACATGCTACTGGGGACGCATGCTGCCCACGGGCCGCAGGTTGACTAGCGCTGCCAATGCCATACAGTATGGTACCGTACCGTACCGTACTGTACAGTATGGTACTGTACAGTACTGTATCATATGGTACTGTACAATACCATACAGTACCACCATACAGTACTGTACCGTACCGTACCATCTACTATTACATTTTTCTTAGAGCCGCATCCCACTTCCAAGGCCATACACGCCCCTTTACATCCACTTCAACTCATAGCTAGCTCCGATGTCGGTAGAAGGCCATACACGCCCCCTTTACGTCCACTTCAACTCATAGCTAGCTCCGCTGTCGGTAGAATGCACGGCACAGCCGTCCGCTGATTCGCCCCCCATCTCCATGGTGAGTGAGAGAGAGAGAGAGAGATTGAGAGAGAGAGAGAGAGAGAGAGAGAGAGAGAGAGAGAGAGAGAGAGAGAGAGAGAGAGAGAGAGGCACGTTCCGAGAGACTATCAGTGCAGAAGCGCGTGGAGAGAGAGAGAGAGAGAGAGAGAGAGAGAGGCACGTGCGAGTGCACACACTCATTTGAGCTGTGAGAATAGACGGAGAGAGAAAAAAAGAGAGAGCAAAATAGCAAAATAGTCCGTTGCGCACCAGTAGCCACTAATCACAATATACAAATAGGCTACACCGCTACAAATGTACTGTCTGTGTTACTATCGGGAACCAGGCTTCAGATTCAACAATGGACAAGATGATCTGACTGCCTCTGCTCCGCTCTGAGAGGGGAGAGGTTGGCGGCCCTTCGGGCCACTCACATCTAGAGTTCGGCCCACTCACCTCTTCACAGCAACATACTGTCTGTCTGTGTGTGTGTGTGTGTGTGTGTGTGTGTGTGTGTGTGTGTGTGTGTGTGTGTGTGTGTGTGTGTGTGTGTGTGTGTGTGTGTGTGTGTAGGGGTGTGTGTGTGTGTGTGTGTGTGTGTGTGTGTGTGTGTGTTGCTAAAATGAAAACATTGAAATAATGAAAATAAAACATTGCCAGGCCTATTATAGTAATAATAATAACACAATTAGCCCAAAACTTCTTTTTTTTTTTCAAAAAACTTTTTTTTTTCTCAAAAACCCATTACAAATCCATTTGATTGCTGGTATACCGTGAGGGCCCCCGGAGGGGGCCCGAGCTCTAGATTTGAGGGCCCCCGAAGGGGGCCCGAAATTCTAGTATAGTACAATACCATACGGTACCGTACCATGTAGTACAATACCATACAGTACTATACATGAATGAATAGGTGCTTGGTCTACCTGTTTTCTTAGATTTCCTATTTCTTTCCATGTGATGTATTGATGTTGAAGTACTGATAAGCCTTGCTTATTGTAATTCGCTGCACTGGATTAAGAGCATCTGGTAAATGCTTAAATTGTATGTATGCTGTCCAGAACCTTTGCTTTGTATTTTTCATTTCAAGTAAAAAAAAAATACATAAAAAAATAATAATAAAAAACATTAATGTGATAATTAATACAATTTTTATTAATCAAATGATTGCTTTCTTTATTGCTTTCTTTATTTGTATGACACAAATTAATTTACATTTAAGTCTGCAATGTTTAAGCTAATAACTATTATGGCAGTTGCTATGTGTAGGTAGTTTTATGTAATAGTGGACAGTTTTTTGCTATTTTTGGCCATTTCTCATAATTAAACATTTCTATGTACCTCTAGACATGGGTATTCTGTACATTTTGAGCACCTCATGAAATCTGTAGCACAAATGGTTTTGAAAATGTAGCTATGTGTATGTTAGTACACATGGTGTGGTCATTTTCTAAAGGGCGTGGTCATTTTCGGGTATTTCGCCCCGCATAGAGAATTTCGCACAGTTCTTAAGTTGTTCCCAGGGGTCATATTAGTCTAGAACAGTTGAGAAATTCTCTCCTAAGTTAAAGGGCCTACACCATGCTTTTAAAACTATATTTTTTGTATAAATATATGCTCAAAATTGAGTCTTAGACAGGTTTTAACCCTCAACAAACACTCTGACCATTCTTTTTGTTTGTTCTAGCTCTACTATAATGAGGCTCTCCAGCTGCAATACCAAAACGGCCTCTGTTTGCTCAGGGGCGCATCTAGAAAAAAAAAAGTGTTTTGAAAAAAAATAGTTTTTTGAAAAAAAAAAGTTTTTGAAAAAAAAAAATGATTTTTTTTTTTTTTAATTCTTTTTTTTGACTTTTTGACAGTTTTTGAAAAAAAAAATTGAAAAAAAAATGTTTTGAAAAAAAAAAAAGTTTTGAAAAAAAAGTTTTGAAAAAAAATTTTTTTTTTTTTTTTTTTTTTTGACTCTGAAAAAAAAAAACGGGAAACGCGTGTGACGTCACATGCGTCAACTCTCAGAACAGCACTGTTCTGAGAACGGAAAGCTTTTCATCTCTGTCTTCCCAAAACCAGAGAAAGACACAATGTACAGAAATAGGACTTTGTGAGGATAGAAGGTGCCAGTGGGACCCCAAAAAAAGGTTTTAAAATAGAAAAAGTGAAAATTCATGGTGTAGGTCCTTTAAGTGCATACATATCTTACCCAGGTCCTCTACTAATACTTTTCATTGGTTCAATATTTTTGCGACCCTAGGTTGCAGTTTAGTATGTGAACGGTCACAGCTTGACCGTATACTCTGTCTGTCTGTCTTTAACGCCTGACACTGTGGTTCCCCTGACACATTATTGTGACATCACAGGTGACGTCACAGTGATGTCAGATACTCAAAGCAGGGGTCTCCATATATGGGCATAAAAGGCTGACACATCAATCACTGTGACATCACAGGTGACATCACAGTGATGTCAGATACTCAGAGCAGGGATCTCCATAATAATTATGGGCATAAAAGGGATCTCCATATATGGGCATAAAAGGGATTGTATGTATTGATGTCAGACGAGAGACAACAGAATCCATATGGCCAAGAAAGATGGGTGAGGTCGCTTTTTACTGGTAAAACAAACACACACACACACACACACACACACACACACACACACACACACACACACACACACACACACACACTCACACATTCGTCTGTCTCCCACAAAATGAATAAAACTAGCCCTGTAAATATAAACCAAAATTAAGATACTGTGTTTCTAATATACATTGTATAGAATGCAAAATATAAAAGGTTTTCATAAGACATGATCAATTATAACATGTCTGGTGTAAACACCATAGGATATACAATGTTAAATTATGTTGAAAGGGAGTGGAGATTGATTTCACTGACTTGTTTCTTCAAAGTACAAAACAGAATGAATAGACCATACCAAGCCATGAGTCTACCTCCTCAGACCACAAGGTGTCGGGCTAGCCCAGTTCATAGCACAGGGTAGATAACCAGCTAGGCCGGAATATACCGCTCTATACATCCTTGTGTTGTTCATGAATAAGGCTTTTTAACTTAAATCATTCAGTGGTGGTGGATTGCCCAAACTTCTATTAGACTCCAAGCAGTCATGCATATATCCTCCTCACTTGATAACTTTGTCCTAGTTTAGAGCCTCACATGGGCTCTATTAGCCCTATTCACGGCCCGCCCACCTACTTCCGTTTCTCAGTATCCCCCGGGTGCTGACTTCAATTTAGAAGGGGAAACATAACAGAAATAGCTGGACTTAAAGCCAACAAATCGTTATTTCTAACAGTAAAGTAAATTATAATGCTTTGTGCCGTTTACTATCTTGTGTTCTTGATCATGCTAGCCATATTTTATACTTTACTATTCGGAAATTGCATTAAATTTGCGATTTCTGTAGGATTTTCCCCTTCAAAACGGGACTTCAGCACCCGGGGGATGCTGAGTGGGCGGGTCGTGAATAGGGCTAATTGCCTAAGCAAGCCCCTGGTTAAATTCCCATGCAGCTGGACCATTTTCTGCATTTTATTTCACTTGCTTACTCTCTGAGTGTTTTATGTCTCTACAATGTTTCTGTCAAAGTGGGGTTTACTGGGGGCTACCATTTGGAAAGGAGAGGAAATTGAGAAGGGGGGGGGGGGGGGGACCATTAAAATGAAAAAAAAAAAAAAAATGAAAACAAAATTCAACTGAAATGAGATCATTGCCATGACCTCTATATCTGTGCTTGCTTCACCTCTGTTTTAATTTTGTGTTCTGATTTGCTCAGACTGAACGGCCAAATAGAGCTCACTCTTCACCTAGCCTGAGTTCATTGTCATCTGGCCTAGAGGCCATCTTGTCATGGGGAGTGGAAATTCTTTTCGCTACAATGACAGCCTCAGGACCTTGAACATTTAATATTTGTAGTTTTGGACATCCAGTCTTAATTCTTCATGTTGCAGGTCCCTGCACTGTAATATGACACTTAACCACAGTTAACCACCCATCACTGTACTGTACCATCCATCTCTCAATCCAATGGTGATAGCTGTGTTGTTTTCACCTATGAGGCAATGGCGGACTCTGCCACGCTCCCATGTTTGTCTTAAGGAATAGGACCCCAAGAGCAGCTCAAAAAACAAAGGGGTTTTATTTAACAAAGGACGATCCCCCTTGAGCAACCGGTTAGGGCGCATATACCTTACCACATGGGCCCAACCTCAAATGCCTGATTTAAGTCCCCAGTAGCATTATTTCACTCACCTACTCTCTCTGTGATTCCTCTCTCTCAGGGATGTGCTGGGCCCCTGATTCAGCCCGGGAAAAAGAGTTGGAGAGGCCCTCATTGTGCGCTATAGAGAGAGATCTCTCTCCATAGCGCTGCTGCTACTCAAAGATTTGCCATTTCAGATCATGACAAGTGACAAGCCAGTGGGCCAATTACGTGAGTTATATTTTGTCGTTGTCAGGTGGAAACCTTGTATGTCCAAAACCGTTTGTTTTGTATTTATCATTTAAAAAATCACACCCGTGTGAACTGAGCGGTGGTTTACCCACCAACCCTGTACTGTACTGTACATATTCTGTGTTCTATATCTATGAATTCTATGTGTTCTAGATCTATGAATTCTGTCTCCCCCCCCGCCCCCCCCCCCCCCCAGGCTAGTCTCAACAGCACCCTCTTACCCCCCCCCCCTCCCCCCTTCCCCCCTGTGTGTGTGTGTGTGTGTGTGTGCGTGTGTGTGTGTGTGTGTGTGTGTGTGTGTGTGTGCCTGGCCTGGCCTGGCCTGAAAACAGCGCCCCTCCCTTAACATGTGTGGTCATAAAAGGTACTGTAGGCTACATACAGACAGACAGACAGACAGACAGACACGGACGGAGACAGACATACCCACACACACGGCCACGTATAGGAGCGTTGTGACCACCGCTCAAAAATGAATTAAACTAGTGAAAACAGCCGATCTACAAGAACACAACGCCTCGAACCGCGAGGCGTTGTGTGCTTGTAGATCGGCTGTTTTCACTACTTTTGTGCGACGGCCTTGTATGATGAAGCAGGGCTTTGCTTTGCGAAAAAAATTACACATTTGAAACTTGGAGATACGAGGTTTCTACCCGACAGTGACGATTTACTTTGTTGGCCCGCCCAGCCCCCAAAATGGAACGAAGGCCGACATTTTATTTTAATTTTTTTCCTAATTGCCGGCCTGGACCGGCCGGGAATGAACCGGCCGTTCGGGAGTTGTCCCGCTTTTCCCAATGGCCAGCACGTCCCTGCTCTCTCTACTGCTCCTTCTGTCAAATAAATGCTCAAGGAAAAAAATGTACAAAAACAAAGGACAATTCCCAAAACAGGGCTGGGAAAAACAAAAGAAAACAAAACAATCAGGTACAAGATCAAGTAAAGGCTTAGTTAGAGCCAAACAGGTATCACACTTGCTTTTATGAACTGGCAGGGGAACACAGAGGATATGTTCAGAGAGTGTGTTGTAGCCCTACACAAGGATAAGATTGGTGGTCCATGGCATGGCAACGTTTGGGAACCAGGGAATGGGTGAGGCAGGCCAGGGCTGACTCTGCATAGATGCACCTGTAGCAGGTCTGGTAAAAGCAGTGGTTCTCGAAGTGGGACCCCCAGGCAGGGGTCCTTGAGGGGTTTCCAGGGGGTCCCCTGCAAAATGTGTCAATATAGCATCAGTTTAACTTTGGCTATTCAAAAATATCAACATGTCATAATAGGATGTGTTTGTAGATCTGCTATAAAATAAAAAAAAACATGACACAAATCTTCTCTTAAGTGGGTCCCTTGCACACAATCTTTTCAGATATGGGTCCGCAGCCAAACACATATCAATTTGTGGGTCCTTGTCATGAACCGCTGGGTTAAGGTCGTTATCCGTAGGCAGTGGGGTCTGTATTTAGGTGAGCCATTATCCTGTTGCTCTTCTCCCTGTTGCAGTGAGGCTGGGTCCATGCTCTGGGGGCAGTGAGAAAAGCTGGCACCAGGGCTGTGTTTGTATTGACAGTTGACTCTGGTTATGTTAGTTATTGTCACTTGGTGACTGAGTTTATTATTTTCAGTTTACATACGATGCGGCTGTGGGCAGAGAGAGCCTTTGTATGGAACTTGACAATATAGCAACTGTTCTTTGAGCTGTCCTTGTCTCGTGTTCCCTCATTCACTCTGGGTTTGTGATGAGTTGTTCATTATCCTTTAAAGCCAAAACAGTTACAAAATATTTTGATTTAAATATGGGCTCTGTGCCCTTGTGGCCACCGTTCAGGAGGGCTTCAAGGCCACTAGCAGAGGCTGGATAATCCGTTTTGCCACAGCAGAAAAGTGAAGACACAACAAACAAACGTAGTATTTACCTTAAAAGGTTGGAGGAACAAAACGTGACACCACATACAGTAGATTATACAGGCACTAGGCACATAAAATAAAGTAATACAGTGTTCAACACAACAGTCAACACTCCTTCAACAGCCTATTGGGACGGTGGGACCTGAAAGGAAACGGTTCCGAAATCTGGTGGTATGGCTCTTGACGCAGTGGTAGAGTTTGCCTGGCTGTTGCTGTAGCAGCTACTCACAATGTTGTGGGTTTGTAGATCGGCTATGTTTGTCGAAGAGAGATTTGGTGTAGACGGGAAAAAGTGGTCCAAGTACAGGGACAACTCAGGTCCAGTTTACTAGAGAGGTCTGGAGAGTTTTGGTGGTAACTTGTGGAGATCATTCCAGGCTGTTTCTACTAACATGAAAAGGCTTTTTCCAGGCCATGGCCTAAAAATGCTGCCCACACTCACATGATTGCTGCCACCCCAGAGATAATTCTTGTCATCTGTGTTGTTTTCCATTTTCATTAAGATTTCTATAGAATAACCAGAAGCATAGAAATCCAAAGGCAGGCTTAGAGTTCCAGACTTGTTTAATTATTATTTATCATACAAAACTAACTTCACCACAAGTTTGCAGGTGTAAAAGAGAAGGAAATTATTTCCAATGATTTGCAGTTATAAAGTATCATCATAGTCATCATACAAGAGAAAGCAATAATATAAAAAGTCAGAGAACAGGACAACATCAAATGTACATAAGGTGCATGATAAAAGAAAAGAAAGAAAGATTGGCCAAGGTTGGCCGCTGCATTGAAATGGCTTGAGGAGTCAATTCTCACCACATATACAATGCAGTAGAAGTAGTTACACATGGATTCAAACAAATCCACAAATACAAGATAAATACATTAAATCAGGCCTTATTAAAAGGATTTTCAGAGATGGTTAAAATAGCACATAAGATAGAACAGTGATCCTGCCCTGCAATTCACATAATAAAATCTGACACCCTCACAATCACTGAAAACCCAGCAATCAATGCAGGGTACCATCAAAGCAATTAGGAAATGTGTCAAATATAAAAAAGATAAACATCTCAGTAATTAATTTAAAATATCAAAAATACTGCTCATTTGTGGGCAATTGAACAGGGCCTCTTGAAACGATAAGATATTACATTTCACTAGTCTACAGGTAGACTCTTGGATCCTTGCAGTATTTGATTCTTTGCAAATTTGGCGTTCTTGTAGTACTTATCTTAGGGATCATCCAATCAGTGTCTTACAATACTGACCATGTGATTGCAACCTCCATGGTTCAATTCCTGGCTTCCTGGATAAGCCTGTTTGTTTTGCATGACATTTACTTGTCTTTACCCTAGCTTTCCTGTCACTCTTAATTGTCCGGTCTGAATAGAAAAAGCCTGTCTCATAGCTATAAGAGTAAAACATAAAGACTGCATAAATATTTGCTCTACATTTGTTGAACAAAAAAGCAAAAACACACCTGTAGATCGACATGTCATAAAATACCATTCCATGGGCCTACTAGTTGAACAAAGGACTACAGCATATAGGATATACAGTAATACACACACACACCAGCACGCACGCACACACGCAGGCACGCACGCGCGCACGCACGCACGCACGCACGCACGCACGCACACACACACACACACACACACACACACACACACACACACACACACACACACACACACACACACACACACACACTAGGAACCAATAACAAATAATTTCATAAAATAAATTGCAAGTGAAGATGTGTGTGGACATTGTAATGGTCCATCCACACCACTATAGCATTCATCACTGTTGTCGTCATACATTATGGTGTGGACTCTGCCATTCACTTTTGTTTGAATGATTAAAAAAAAAATACATCTTTATAGGTATATAGTTATATTAGTGCTTGGTGGACGGCCGTTTAGACAAATTGTTATGCAGGGCGGAATTTGTATTCAGCACTTCATTTTGAGGACATACAAATACCAAAGGGAATGGGCTAAGATAGCTATTTGCATAGATTTACCTGAGAATAAAAAAGGCCAGTAGTGCCACTCCTGTCTTCGACACGTCCTCCTGTTGTACTATATAAACAAACCTCTCTGTCACACACGCAGCCTACAGGCATGCCATTGTAAACCCCCTGATGACAACATTGACAAAGCTACCTGAGATCACAATCAAACAATGTTAAAGCTTTCAACCTACAGTAACATTTCAATCCACACCTATTAGGACAAAACAATGCAGTGTACTGCGTTCCTACTCTGTACAATGTGGTCCTGCTAGTCATCACATGATGACTTAATGTCTGAGTTTGTCATAATGTTTCTCTGACCAGAGAAGGCGGGTGACGTGTATGTCAGGCCGGTTTCCAATTTCGGGGGCCCAGCAGTACTCAGGAGAGAGCACCTTGCTGGGTTTGTGCAACCACAGGTACTTGTTGAGATGGCTCTCGTCGTGCCACAGAGCTTCCACATTGTTCTTTTTGTCTTCCATGATGCCCTGGTAGCAGGCATCAGTGATGGACTTCACGTTCTGCCACGATCCCCCAAACACAGCAGCATGGTAATAGAAATCTCCATCTCCCATTTTCATGTAGGCCCGGGACTTGGGGTTATGGTCATAGGTGTACAGGCTCTTTGGAAGGTGATAGTAGTAAGCATGGAGCAAAGCCACAGAGTCCCCCAACGCCTCTGTGCCAAACCTTCCTGCAAACACCTGGTCCACATCAAAGCAGAAGACGTGGGTACAATGGTGACGAATGTCCGACTCAATGATATCCGATATTGTCTTCATGCGCATCATGGAAATGTCCTGCCACCGAGTGTGCTTGTCCACCTTGATAATCTGCAGGTTTCGCTCCGGGGGAAGCATGATGGCTGGTACTTTCTCGGGTGCATCCGTAAATACATAATATGTTACCGGTAAGCCGATCATGAAATGACGCTCTGAGGAGTTAAGGAAGGACCCAAGGTAGGCTTCCAGATACCTTGGAAGGAAATGGAGGCAAAACGTTATGAGAGTAACAAAATATCAAAGTGCCTTACAGATAAGCAAAATAAATCGTTGAACAAATGCACCTACCGGTAGGGGTGCAAACCCTGCTCGCACCAATATCTCTTGTTTTATATATATCTCTCAATTACTTTGACCATTGAACCTTTTGACCTGATTATTTGCACTGTTTCTTGAAAGTTCACACATCCTTTCTCAGTTTTGACTTTGACCCCGATTGTGATCATAATAACATGATAAAATTGTGAAAATATTTAAAAAAAGAGAGTGAAATGAGCAAAAATAAGTATAAAAAGAGGGCATCATCATTATGTACATATGCATATAATATTGGTATATTGTATACACCAACAGCATTTTTTTCCCCCAGTAGCTGCCACCTAACTATCTTTTTGTTTTGGTTTGGGAGACGCTAACCTCGTCTACCAGGCTTTCTGGGGGAAAGCCTGGTGTTCGTTCACAACAGGCCGTTTGGTTTCCGCCTAGAGCGCGGAAACCACTAGAAGAAGCGGCGTCGCTTTGATTTGGTTCCCCCCGTTTGTTTCCCCAATCCCTATTAAAATGCTCGAGTAGCCTAGTGTAGTCTTGCCAGTCGCTAAAAGTTGGACTAAAAGATGCATATACCAAACAAATTATTCAAAAGCAAAACTACTCTGCATCAAGGAGTTTATTAGGTAGGCCCTAAAAGTGTGTCCTTGAGCGCAGGGGAATATTTTGGTTTAAAACTGAATCTGGTTTGATCTTTCCGGCAAATTGTCGTCCTTTGAGTACTACAACATGACGTTTTGTGGTTTCCGCTCCAGACCGGTTACAAACCCGAAAAGTGAAGTGATCCCAGACTAGGGAGACGCTATAGTGTTCATGTGTGTAACAAACCTTCCCACAGCAAAGACAGTGAGTGCCACAGTGGAACTATTCTTAGTGTGCATCTTGTCATAAGAATCCGGATTGAACATTCCCTCCCAGATGACAGCCGCACTCCAGTATGTGCATGTCTGGACATCATCTCTGGACCTGATGTGGGAGACAACTGTTGTAAGTTCAAAGCAAAAGACAACAAAACAAAATGAATGAATGAATGAATGAATGAGTGAATGAATATTGAGTTATTTATTGTTCATTAAAAATAAAAAGCAAGCCTTTTGCACACTTATACAAAATAAATAGGAGAAGACGTGAAACTGAAGATAAGCCTTGGATTGACAAAGAGTTGGTTGTAGTGTACCATTCTATGGTCATGGGGGATCAATAGTTTTTAATGAACAGTTCTTCTAATGATGAACACCTGAACACCTGATACTACCCCATAACTGCTAAATCCTGAATGTTAATTTAACCTGAATGTTAATTAAACTGCCAAAACCAAATACATATCCGACCTTGTCTCCAAGAACAGCAATAAACCACAGGTTCTTTTCAATGTCCTAAACTCCATCATTAATCCCTGTGATGCTTCCCCTATTGTCCCTTCACTCACTCTCTGTCAGGATTTTCTTACATTTTTCACTGATAAGATTACTGCCCTTAGGTCAGCCCACCCACCCACTGCTTTAGACCCCACCACATCACCCCGGGCCCTAATCCCTATTTTTGGTCAGTTTGAGCCCGTTTCTCTTGCTGTCCTTACAGACATCGTCTTACATCTTCGTCCCACTAACTGTGCGTCCGATAGCCTTCCATCTCGTCTTCTCAAAGACGTTTTTGAATCTGTCGGCACCAGTGTTTTACTCCTGATAAATACCTGTCTCAGCTCTGGACAAGTCCCTGCTGATTTTAAACATGCGGTGGTTCAGCCATTACTAAAAAAGAAAAATCTGGACCCCTCTGTCCTCTCAAATTTTAGGCCAATCTCACAGCTCCCATTTTTATCTAAGGTTCTCGAAAAGGTAGTTTATGTACAGCTTCAAGCTTTTTTAACAACTCACGGTATCCATGACACCTTTCAGTCAGGTTTTAGAACTGGCCACAGCACTGAAACAGCCCTTCTCCGTGTTTTTAATGATATTCTTTTAAACGCCGACATTGGATCTCCTGCCGTCTTGGTGCTTCTAGATCTCACGGCGGCCTTTGACACAGTGGATCACCCAACCCTGTTGCACAGATTAGAACACTCTGTTGGTGTCACTGGCACTGCTCTACAGTGGTTTAGGTCCTACCTGACCGATAGGAGTTTTTCAGTCAAGTTGGGTGAGCACTCCTCTAGCACTGCCCCTCTTAACTGTGGGGTCCCCCAGGGCTCCATCCTTGGTCCCCTTCTGTTTTTATTATACATACTGCCACTAGGACCAATTATTAAAAAACATAACATTGTTTTCCATTGTTATGCTGATGATGTTCAGCTTTATCTTCCCTTGAAGACAAACAACTCAGACCCAACCAAGTCACTACTGGACTGCCTTAGTGACATTAAGGCCTGGATGAACACCAATTTCTTAACACTAAATGAAGGTAAGACTGAGGTGCTAGTTTTTGACTACGGCCCTAGCTTCCCTATCATCCAACTGGGCCCACTTAGTGCAAACACTCGGCCGTTCGTTAAAAACCTTGGTGTTATTTTTGATAACAAATTTAAGCTTGACAAGCAGATTAGCTTGGTTGTCAAATCTAGCTTTTTTCAATTAAGGCTGCTGGCCAAGATAAAGGCTTATCTACCTCCACCCGACCTGGACAGGGTCGTCCATGCCTTTATTACAACAAGGCTTGATTACTGTAATGCCTTGTATGTTGGTATTGACCAGTCTGCCCTCAGGCGTCTGCAGCTTGTGCAGAATGCTGCTGCACGCCTCCTCACTGGCAAGAAAAAGCGTGATCACATTACACCCATTCTTGCTTCTCTACATTGGCTCCCCGTCCGTTTTAGAATCGATTTTAAAATTTTATTGTTTGTTTTTAAAGCCCAAAATGGGCTGGCCCCCCTGTATTTATGCGAGCTCATCCATCCTTATAACCCTGCAAGACCTTTGAGGTCGGCCGACCAGCGGCTCTTAATTGAGCCCAGTGCCTCTTGCAGGACCAGAGGTGACCGAGCTTTCGCTGTTGCTGGTCCCAAGTTATGGAACTCCCTGCCTTTTAATATTCGCTGTGCTCAGTCCCTTAGTGTTTTTAAATCTCTATTAAAGACTCATCTTTTCTCCCTGGCTTTCAACACAGTTTGACCATTTTAGCCATGTATTTTCTTATTCTTATCTCCAATTCACTCAGTCATGTAGTATTTCTTTTTGCTTTTGTTTGTTTTTATTGCTGTTTCTTTTTTGCTTCTTGTTTTTAAAATGTATACTTGTACAGCACTTTGGTTCAATCTGGTTGATGTAAATGTGCTTTATAAATAAAGTTTGATTTGATTTGATTTGAACCATTTGAACATTGCAAACATTTGTCAAAACTAGGTGCAGGATTCAGCTAAATTATCAGATCGGCTGTGAGCTTGTAGATTGAAGAGATTTGGTATTGTGAGAGAGAAAATGAGGGGGCCAATAACAGATCCCTGGGCCTGGGGGACACTGGTTAACAAAGTATACCTGTATAGGGTTTACGTATACAGTAGTTAACTCTTTACATTTGGGTTAATTTAACACTTGGGATTTTACTGTGCCGTCAAAGTCACTAAAGCTGAATTTAGGAAATGTGATGGCACACAAAAACTACACAGCTGGCCTGGACCGCTGCATAAGAGGTCCAGCTAGCACCTAGGCTTAGGGTAGCCCGACGGCCTTTGCTGCATGTCACTCCCCATCTCTCTCACCCATTTCATGTCAGCCTACTGTCTATCCCTATCAATAAAATAAAGAAAATATGGGTGTATATATATGTCACGGTTAGATAGAGAAACGGTTAGATAGAGAAACGGAGCGCTCGCCGTGCGACACGGGGCGGAACAAGCGGTCGCCACAACAACGTCCTCCAGGCGGAGCCGCTCGATTGTCCACGACATTGCAAGCGGCGCGAAGGCCAGCGGACCTTGGTCCTGCTCTTCGACCCCGAGCGCCGCAGGCGCGAGTGGCCGCGAAGAGCGGGCCAGGGCCGCGCGGCTGGCGGAGCGCCGCGCGAGTTACGAAGCCGTGGTGAATGCAATCGTTATATTTATGCCCAGGCCGTAAGGCCTGGGCAAGCTAGGCTAGGCTAGGCTAGGCTAGGCTAGGCTAGTAAATAAAGAAAGAGAGTCGCAAACGAGTGACGTCAGCGCCTTCACTAGTGAATGGCTGTCGTCGCCATCTGGTGGTGATTGGTGTGTGGTGAACGACAAAACAAGCGCTCTTACCACAGTCTAACCGAGTTACCCAAACTAACCGTAACATATATATATATATATATACCGGTATAATCTATTTACAGACCTATAAGTTATTTACATTAGTTTATTTATTAATGTTATATTATTGCATCTTGTTAACCACTTTTAACTTTAAAAGAAAATGAAAGTATTGAAAGCCTTGAAGTTATTTCACTCCTTTGACCATATTGTGTTTGATGTTTTCCATTCTGCTGGTATTAGTCTGCAGTTACAAAGTCAACATTACAATCTATTGTACTGTGATAAAATTATGGGACTGATTCAATAAGCTGTTCAATAGCGTGTAAATAAAGGGTGTGTAGATTATCTAAGCACAAACTGATAAGTACACATGACTTGAATAAAAGAGTTCCACACACCTCTTCACTTGCAATTTCATATTTGAAACAATTCATTATTGGTTCCTAATGCGTGCATGCGTGCGTGTGTGTGGACCTGAGCACCCACACAAAAGGCTATGTATGTAACCCCCTATCTGTGTCTCAGTTTCTCAGTTAAATGTGTGTAGGAGAAAGTAAATTGTGAGCCACAATAATTGGATTTAAAGCTATACTGTGTAAGATGCTCAACTAGTGGTCAGTAGCCCTATAGCAAACCGCGGTCGCGTTCGCGTCTTTCGCCCGTTTTTCGTACCTTCACACCCCCGCGTCTGCCTCCACAACGCCGAGAGCTATCTTTAGAGGGGTCCCTGGTTCCTGTGCGTTCAGGCATTCCGGAGAAACGGACTACTTCACCCTGCCTGGTAGGCGAGATTACCTTTTGAGTAAAGAGACACACGGGCGACTACAAATATGGCGACCCCACTTCAAGATGCGCTGTGATTGGCCGGTAGTGTACCATGTGTGCATGATCGGCGATGTGATTGGGCAACGTATACACAACGTATACAGATGATGCAGATTACGTCATTTTGGCGCGAAATCCGGTCCACGGCCAGGATCATAGAAAACATATAAAGAGAAGGCTTCAGAAGCTGAAAATAACGGAGCGGGTGTTCTAAAACTTTAGCGATTTAACAGTTAGGACAATTTTAAGATTTGTTTTATAAAAAAAGTTACATGGTACAACTTTAAGCTACTTTGCATCTAGTATTTGCTGTGACCACAACCTTTGACGCTGATACAGTCCAAGGATACATGACATGATACATGAGACTTCATGCACAATTACGCATTATGGAGACTGTTAACTCTGAATGAACTCATGCTGAAATGAAATATGATGAGCCCAAGGCATTACAGTAACGTTAGGTGAGCAAAACTGGAAAACTGCGAAACTGGTCCAACCTGTCTGACATTTTAACACATTTCGTCTACAATGACATTAGAACAGTTTGGAAAAGATTCACCTAACTGACGAAATGAAAAAATCTGATCTACAAGCTACACATTGGTGAGCATGCAAATCGGCAAATTTGGAAAAATACAAATAAATAATACTAATAATTTTGAGACTTTTTGAAAAGGTCCACCTTCAGTGACATGCCCAAAATGAATAGGGACGCAGGGTTGAAAGTGTTTAAAAGCAGTAAGTCGCTATAATAGGCTATTATGATCAGATTTGTATAGAAACTATTATCACTATTATCTTGTTATTATTATCTTGTATTATTTTGTAATGTTGTTATATATTGTATAGTCGCTGTAAATCGCTTTGGATTAAAAGCGTCTGCTAAATGCCTAAACTGTAAACTGTAAACTGTATAGGCAGACTTGGCACACCAACACTTCACTACTTGTACCTGTATGAGTGTGTGGACAGGGGGTGGATTGGGGGTAAGTCCCTGCGACTTACTAGCTTCATGTCCAGGGGCTATAGAAACAGGAGAGGGCTCCTGACCTACAGTATGTGTCACATGCTTGGTTCCCAAGGGAACTTACTTAATAATGAATAAAACCTTCTAAAATCTTGAATCCAAACATCTTACCAAAGATCAAGTGTATCATCTATATTGTTTCTCAGCTTCTCTCCCGGGGTCATTGGACATTTATCCATAGGAATAAACCCTACAAGATAGCTGAGAGAAAAGATAAAACTTTAATATTGATCCCCAAGGTGAAATTCAGGTGTCATAGCAGCACCAATGTAGACATGAAAACACATGGAAAGGTGCAGAAATAAGGTACTATCATATGTTAGTGTTAAAGAAGTATGTATCGTATTTAGGAATCAAAGGAATAAATAATAATAATGCAGGTATTTATACGAGTATAAAAGTAGAATAGAGGAATAACATTGAATTAGACTGGTATTCACCTGACACTGACAGATGAGTGTGACAGGTATACCGCTATGCAGAGCACAATTATGCATGCGAGACAGAAACAACATCGAAGAATGCTCCTGGGCTTGTAAATGTGACATCTGTAAGACAGACCAAACAGTCAATTAAAAAAGGAACATCAACTATTGATATTGTGATATTCTGGTTTTAATCCCTTGAGCCTTATTTTATTTATAAAAACGATTATATATACAGTGTATATATATATATATATATATATATATATATATATATATATAATCAGCTATATTTTCGTCCATGCCTTACCCCTTATCCCTAAACCTATTTGCCTTTATTTTTTTACTATTTTGAAAAAACATTTAAAAATACTTCAAATAACCAATCTACATCGAGCTGTAGATCAGCTATTTGAACTAACATATTTAAAAATGTTTTTGAGCGGTGGTCACAACGCTCCTATACGTGGCCGTGTGTGTGGGTCTGTCTGTTTGTCTGTTTGTCTCCGTGTCCGTAGCCTGGCCCTGCAGTAACCTTTTCTGACCACACATGTTAAGGGAGGGGCGCTGTTGCACACACACACACACACACACACACACACACACACACACACCACACACACACACACACACACACACACACACACCACCGCTCAGTTCACACGAGTGTGATTTTTCAAATAGTAAAACATTTAGTTGAATATATAATAAATAAATATAGTAATAAAAATAAGTTTAGGGGTAAGGCATGGACAAAAATAGAGCCCATAGTGTGTGTATTATCATCGAAACATACAATATTATATCGATATTGAGGTATTTGGTGAATGTTTTTGTGATATTTGATTATCTCATATCACCCAGCCATAGGCTAATACACTATGTAAATTATAGCAATACAATAAATGAATTGCCTCTAAAGATGAGGGACATACAGTAGCTTACCTCATCATGACAGAAGGATGCTCTCTGAAATACAATGCCTCTTGAATGTATTGGAGTGTTCATAACACCTTAAGAACAAGAGCAAGATGCTTGCACATTAACCCACAGAAATAAACATTCCAAACGATGAGGGTTGGATTAGTTTATCTGGTGTTTATTTTTTGATAAATATCAGAGAGCTATGACTGGCTCACCTCGATCCTGACCAGGCTAAGTTTCAAAGCTCTGTCGCTGTCTATAATCCGTCCATAGGACAATAGCAAAAAAAAGAAGGGCAAAATAATTTGCCTAGTAGGCCTTGCCCTTGCCTATAACGTACTTTCAGCACGTAAACGGGAGTATATTGTAGGCTATAAATGATTAATGTCTGCAGCAGAAAGTGCAGCCTACCTGTCCCTATACCATAGTCACTATAGGCCTACCTGTAGTGCCATATGTCACATCTGTGTAACAACAGATATAATATGTTTAAGCAAAATGTATGCTATGGGATTACAGACAACCACATGGACATTCATTGTAACTATTCCACATCAATACGGAACATATCTAGGCTATACATTGGCATTAGCGGAGTTTATTATTAGGACTCACCTGCGGATTGTTGATAAAAGAAAAAAGTTAAATGTAATCCATCATGTCGATGTCACCTTATGTAGGATATAGACTAATTAGATACAGAAGAGTTAACACGTTTCTTTATAAAAGTTACAAGCAAAACAACTACAGATAGGCTACCTGTCGGTCCACATCAAGTCTTCATTACAATGTAGGCTAAATGAGGTGCGGCTGTGGTGTTCTAAGGTTGCAGAGTAGCTTCATCTATCGGGGTGTGGTGGGCAGGCAGAATCCCCTGGGGACAAAGCTACCTATACAACAAGGTGTGGTGCGCAGTGCGCACGCTCTCTCTGCCGTTAGCGACTTTCAACTCGCCTGCCGTTATTAGGCTACAGAGATGCCATGATTCTGAAAAGGCTTTATATGCACTGCTTCCCAAACAGTGGGTCGGGACCCATTTGTGGGTCACAGAACAATTTGCATGGGTCACGACTAATAGAGTAAAATCAAATGTTTCTGAAAAAATATGTATTATTTAAAAATACCTTTTTAATAATAATAATTAAAAAATAATATAGATTATATACATTTAAAACTTTAAAATCTAAGAAATTCATAAATAATAATTAAAAAGTAGTGAAAATGGCTGATCTACAAGCTCACTGTGAGCTTGTAGATCTGATATTTTTCACTTGTTTGGGTCCCGGGCAAAGTCTAATCTCTATTTTGGCTCTAGAGCTAAAAGGTTTGGGAACCACTGGCTCATGCTACAGCCTGCCTACTATGCAGTTATTACTTCAAGTACTATGACAAATTGCTTCCTGGGAATTGAGAAAGCAACTATTTAGCCTAAGGATGGGAAGTTCATACCAGGACACATATTCATGGGTTGCATTTGTAGTCCTACACCAGCCATCTTGAGGACCAACACAGGGCTTCAATAAAAAAAAGTCACTTGATTTAATAGGACAAAATAATGCATGATTTAGATTAGAATGTATTTTTTATTATGACTAGAGACTATTATGACTAGAGACTGTCATACAGTTTACAGTTTACAGTTTAGGCATTTAGCAGACGCTTTTAATCCAAAGCGATTTACAATAAGCAGGTAATACACATCACTATAATAAAGCAAGATAATATGTCAGTACATTAACAACAATATAACAAATGCATAGGGATATCAATCTAGAAAAAACAATAACATAGGTAGACCACGCACCTACAGTAAAAAAAAAAAAACGTCTAAAACCTAAAAATACTATCAAGAGACCTGGTGGAAAATCCTGGTTCCTCACGAGAGTCTGAGAGTGGTCCGAATGAGCCACAACTTCTACTACCCAAATGTCTCTTCTTCCTCTTCACCCATGACCAATGACCATAGGGCAGGGGTGGGCAACTTTGATGATGGCGAGGGCCACTATATTTCCACCTTCACTCCAGAGGGCCACATTGCATATTGCTACGTCCTACTTTGCCATTCTAGTATATCATACAAAAGAAGCAACTGCGATGCGTTTTGAGCTTGTAGATCAGCTATTTTTGCTTCTTTTGAATTGGAATCCTGAATTATCTTTTGTTATTCTTTAATTGGAATCCTAAATGTAACATTATGATTCCATTTCAAACGCATTTAGTTATATACTCATGTTAACTTTATGAATCTAAATACAAATACATTGGACATAAAAGAATACATTTTAATATACTATACTAGTCATTAAGCTACTAATATAGACTGACGGAATTAAAGCAGGTCATGTTTGACCTGCTTTATTAACCTGCCGGCCGCATTAAGTGAAGGTGGGGGCCGCATGTGGCCCCTGGGCCGCCAGTTGCCCATGTATGCCATAGAGCCATAATGAGGAAGGCAGAGAGGACCACAACTTTAACTAGAATAGTGCCAGTAAGTAAGCCTTGCCGTGCCCTGAGGTCCATAGGGCAGGAGCTATCTCCTGTTTCCTTAGCATGGGCAGCTTGATGGTACAAGTACTGTACTAGCGAGGCAGATAAAGTGCATATTACAGGTGAATCGTTCACTTGCGGATACAAGCACCAAAATTGGCACACATACTCCTTAGGCATTGCTCTTTTAAGAAAACCATCTGGCCAAAAAAAAAAATCAAGATGGCGGCCAATTTTCATGATGGCCGCCATTGAATATACAGTAATCTTGCATTCTGCAATAAAATCCCATAGACTTGTCCTATTTGAATGATCTTGGTGTCAAATCATACATTTTTCACTATGTAGAATCCACATTTGGACCCATGGACTTACTCAATGGCTTCCTTGTACCATATATCAGTCCCGGAATCCTAATATTCTGCTAAATTAGAGGTTTGTGTTATGTCTGACTCGGGTAAAATGGGTGGTAGTGTATATCTTAGTATTGTTAGAGGTTTATAGTGTGTATGTGTATGTGTGTGTGTGTGTGTGTGTGTGTGTGTGTGTGTGTGTGTGTGTGTGTGTGTGTGTGTGGGGGGGGGGGGGGTGGTAATGTAGTAATGTAGTAACTCAACAGAGCGGATTTCAATGCATAGCGGCTGACGTGGCTAAAATGCATGGTAGATATAATAGCGCTGTGGGATCACTCTTTGTCTAGTCTCTATTCTTCGACCTTTTTCGACTTGGGTAACCCTGCCAGGAGTATAAGACTCCTGCCGACATAGCTCTGGGGGTCATGGAGACACGCAAACTGCCTCACCATGATAAGGTGATGATCCCGTCGAGGCAGGAGGTAGTTTTTTTTTTGTCTTTTCTTTTTTTATTTATTTTTTATTTCTATCTAGGGCCTAGGCAGTATAGTACAATAGTATAGTAGGCCTAGACTACAACGCTTCTAAACCTCGCACCTGCAGCTGCACAGTGCCGTGCAGGTCAGACCAAAGCGGTAGCATTTGCATCGACTGCAGCATTCCAACTTGCATCCACACTTGGTCAGCTGCTGGCAACTCTCTGCAATGGGTGGGAGCTCAGTCCAATCAATCTGCCACAGATATATATCTCCTTTCTTGGTCCAGCCCCAGTTGTCAGGAGTCTGCATTTCTGGTTGACATACTGTTGACTGACTCCAGATGCAGGCCGCTTGATAGGAAGCGCGCTTCACATGTTGCTTCAGTGCTGCTTGCGTTGGAGGAATGGCTTCGTATGGCCTCTGCTTCCGAGCAAACAAGTCCAACCTCGCATCATTGACACCTTCAGCTGTGCTGGATCGGTCGTACATCATGACCACAAACTTCTCCAAGGTTTTCAGGTCTTCATCATCCACTACAGGTGGGTAATGGCTGAGTTTGCTGAAGACACCGGAAGCCTCATCACAAACATTCCAGGTTTGCCACGCAGACTTCTTCCCCTTTCCGCGGAATGCTGAAACAACATCGCAGCCAGTGAAGGCATGGAAGAAGAGCATCCCTTTGCTCTTTTCTGCAAGAGTGCAACACAGGTCATGAACAGGAATCCACTTTAAGTTCTGTCTTTGGCCAAAGGCAACCCACAACTGCTGCAGACCGAGCTCCTGAAGTGCCTGCAGAACACTGACTGCGATGACAACAACATCTGTGTCGTTGGCTTTGACATGATGACCTTGCTGCCTGCTTCTGTGGCATGCCTGGCATGCACAAAGATCCGTGTGTCCGCTTCTTCGTGACTGCATGGTGCCACCCCAGCCAGATTGATAGTGCTGTTGCTGAGAGCATCTTCTTCCTTGGTCACAATGACCACATTTGGTGAGGCCACACATGCTACCATTCTTGAGAGCCAAGTTACAATCCCTGAGGCAGAGCCATATGCTGACACCATCATCATTGATGGAGCAGTGTTGGTGAACAGTCTGCCTCCAAGGAGTTCAAAGACGTTTGAAGAGTACGCAATGCTTGATGTCCTTCCTACAATAAAAGCATACTCTACCAAGTACAAGAGAACAGACATTGTGTTTGATGTTTACCGGCCATCTAGTCTGAAAGCTGAAACTAGATCGAAGCATGGACGTGGGGTGAGACGCAGGGTGACAGGCTTGGGCAAAATTCCTTCAAAATGGCAAAACTTTATGAGAGAAAATGACAACAAAGCTGAGCTATTCAACTTTCTGGCTGATAAGATAGCATGTGTGGCCTCACCAAATGTGGTCATTGTGACCAAGGAAGAAGATGCTCTCAGCAACAGCACTATCAATCTGGCTGGGGTGGCACCATGCAGTCACGAAGAAGCGGACACACAGATCTTTGTGCAGCCAGGCATGCCACAGAAGCAGGCAGCAAGGTCATCATGGTCAAAGCCAACGACACAGATGTTGTTGTCATCGCAGTCAGTGTTCTGCAGGCACTTCAGGAGCTCGGTCTGCAGCAGTTGTGGGTTGCCTTTGGCCAAAGACAGAACTTAAAGTGGATTCCTGTTCATGACCTGTGTTGCACTCTTGCAGAAAAGAGCAAAGGGATGCTCTTCTTCCATGCCTTCACTGGCTGCGATGTTGTTTCAGCATTCCGCGGAAAGGGGAAGAAGTCTGCGTGGCAAACCTGGAATGTTTGTGATGAGGCTTCCGGTGTCTTCAGCAAACTCAGCCATTACCCACCTGTAGTGGATGATGAAGACCTGAAAACCTTGGAGAAGTTTGTGGTCATGATGTACGACCGATCCAGCACAGCTGAAGGTGTCAATGATGCGAGGTTGGACTTGTTTACTCGGAAGCAGAGGCCATACGAAGCCATTCCTCCAACGCAAGCAGCACTGAAGCAACATGTGAAGTGCGCTTCCTATCAAGCGGCCTGCATCTGGAGTCAGTCAACAGTATGTCAACCAGAAATGCAGACTCCTGACAACTGGGGCTGGACCAAGAAAGGAGATCTGTGGCAGATTGATTGGACTGAGCTCCCACCCATTGCAGAGAGTTGCCAGCAGCTGACCAAGTGTGGATGCAAGTTGGAATGCTGCAGTCGATGCAAATGCTACCGCTTTGGTCTGACCTGCACGGCACTGTGCAGCTGCAGGTGCGAGGTTTAGAAGCGTTGTAGTCTAGGCCTACTATAATATTGTACTATACTGCCTAGGCCCTAGATAGAAAAAAACTTAAAAAAATAAAAAATAAATAAAAGACAAAAAAAAAACTACCTCCTGCCTCGACGGGATCATCACCTTATCATGGTGAGGCAGTTTGCGTGTCTCCATGACCCCCAGAGCTATGTCGGCAGGAGTCTTGTACTCCTGGCAGGGTTACCCAAGTCGAAAAAGGTTGAAGAATAGAGACTAGACAAAGAGTGATCCCACGGCGCTATTATATCTACCATGCATTTTAGCCGCGTCAGCCGCTGTGCATTGAAATCCGCTCTGTTGAGTTACTACATTACTACATTACCACCCCCCCCCCCCCCACACACACACACACACACACACACACACACACACATACACATACACACTATAAACCTCTAACAATACTAAGATATACACTACCACCCATTTTACCCGAGTCAGACATACAGTAACACAAACCTCTAATTTAGCAGAATATTAGGATTCCGGGACTGATATATGGTACAAGGAAGCCAGTGAGTAAGTCCATGGGTCCAAATTTGGATTCTACATAGTGAAAAATGTATGATTTGACACCAAGATCATTCAAATAGGACAGGTCTATGGTATTTTATTGCGGAATGCAAGATTACTGTATATTCAATGGTGGCCATCTTGAAAAATGGCCGCCATCTTGACATTTTATTTGGCCAGATGGTTTTATGAAAAGAGCAATCCCTAAGGAGTATGTGTGCCAATTTTGGTGCTTGTATCCGCAAGTGAACGATTATTTCTGTTATCTGCCCGGCTATACCTGGACATGTCTGTCACAGGGACTTACCCAAACCAGTCATAATAAACAATATCATCTTAGAGCTTTTATTCTATTCATGTGACAGCCTGGCCTACCCTGGAACTAAATATTTTGAGATGGGAAACGGGAAACAGGTTTTTCAAAAAACCTTAGAAGGATTTGAAATATTAATATATTATACTAGCCCTATACCCGTCCAAAGATATGAGCTCCAAAATGATGTGCAGTGTGTGGGTTATGGGGTGTGCACTGTGCACACAGTATATGAGGGATGGAAAGTAACTTTAACTGGTGCTTGCATGATAATATGTAGGAGCATCAATGTAAGAAATACCCGTTTGGTTTAATGGCTATAGAGATACTGTGTACCGATCTGCATGATTTTTGGACAACATCTGGTTAATCATGTTGCCTCATGCTAGATGCAGAATAGATAAGCCTCATGCTAGATGCAGAAAGATAGTAGATACACCATAAAAATGCTAATATACAGCATACGATTTGTGAAAGTGACAAACGGGTTTCACAGTTTATGTCAGGTGTGTTCATATGCTAATGGTGATGCGATTTCAGATCAATTGCTCCAGCCATTGAGGAGAAACTCTGTGACAGACACTCAGACAGACAGACAGGCAGACATTTGGAAAATGATATGTTTGATATAAGACTTGCACAAATTTTCACGATTTTTCAAAAATAGCAGATCTACAAGCTCGCAGCTTGTACATCTGCTATTTTTCAATAGTTAAAGCACAAAACAATGCCTAATAATGTGTTCCCAGTCTAAATGGGTTAAACCCCCTCCCCCTATGAAGAACATTCATAGGGGGCCGGGGGCCCGCAGTGAATCTTTGTACCCAGGGCCCAGAATTTGGTGCGACACCCCTGAGCAAGGCCTACTATGTTTATAGATCTGGTTTTGCATGGGTGCACCGATGGGAGACCTTATGTGGAGCAATTCAGTGTAGGCCTACCTGTCATGTTCTGTGGAAGGAAATCAAAATAAAAGTCATGTGGAGATTCCAAGTGCAACTCCAGTGGTCAGTAGGCTACACCTTGTCACTCTCCCTCTGACCTTATGGTGAGATTGGATGGGAATAATTGTGGGTTTAAAAATATTTTACCAAGAAGGCTACATGAAAGATTGTTACCTCTACATGTGATGCCGTAGCAAACAGGGGCGAACTGGAAACAAAACTCAGCATAGGAATATAAATTCCTCATATTTGTTTTTTTGTAGGCCTACATAAAAAAAAGCAGTTAAAGGGATATTCCACTTTCAAAAAAACTTTTGGTCACTTTATCATCTAATCAGGCTTTTATGAACACCCTGAACAGTTTTTAATTTACTTCATTCAATATTTAAATATTTGATGTAAATGTTATCTGTCCCCCCAGGCTCAGGGCCTCTCCACATACACCCATTGTAACTCCAAACTTCATTTTAACCATGATAGATTCATTAAAAACACCCATTATTTTTTCTGGTCACTCATATTACCCTCCTAATACGTGAGCAGGCCGTGTTTTCTCAATAACCTTTTTCATTTATTTTTAATTATTCTTTGGGAAAATGAGAAAAATTCAATACAAAACAAAATTATTAAAAATAAATGAATGTTATCGAAAAACATAATATTGCTATTCCACCTCAGGCACTGAGTGCGTATTCATGTATGGCCATTGTCAGACACAGCACTGCGATGCCTGCTCAACTGGCCATCCCAAAATGAAGAGGAGACAAGAGGAACAGAGTACAGCAGAATTTACAGTGACTGATGGGAACTGTGACAGCCCTGCTGTCCCCTAATCCCCTGAGAAACAACCTGCACCAAAAGCAGGACAATGATGTGATCCTCAACCGAGTCTAGAGTTGAATTGAAGCTGGTGCATGGTCTACCGTAGCACCTTTGGATATAGACAGCAAGGTAGAGGGACAGCCTCACTGTCATCAATGGATTGCTGTATTGTAGGTAGCAGACGGCAAAGAGGATGGTGAGTTACAGCAGCTCCTAACGTACCGCCGTACTATTCTAGACAGTCTATCCACCCCTACCAAACCCAGCTTAAATCGATCAATAACAAATTGACAACACATAAGAAAGTCTCATGGTCACTGGTAATCTGGCTGGGAGTGGCAAGAGAGACCTTAGCTGGAGAAAACCTGCTTCCTACCCCTCCAATGGAAGGCTGGAAACAACCAGCTGTCTATCCATCTAAAACAGTCCATTGTGCACTCACCCAATCGACCAATCAGCTCTTAGCACACATGACGCTGTCTTCCACTCACCAAGTCACCCCAACACCCCGGCAGCAAATCACACCCAGACAACAGCAGACAGACATGCACAAAGAAGTTTTAAACACACTGTATAAGAATAGAATGATTAACCTACAACCACAGGGCTATATACAAATACCAGAGATTGTTAGCTAAGGAGAAATCTTTGTCATACATAGTGAAATAACAAATAATGTGTTGCATCACAATGCTTTTTAACATTTCTGATTTCTAAGAACATTTTTGTAAGCTTTCTACATTTCAAATACAGCAACATCGATATTAAGAAGAAAATTTATTTTGCAGCTTGAACAGACGAGTATTATTTGACCAGGAGTATCTTGACTCAAGTAACCGTTATCGTATCTACACTTACAGTATTACCACTGGTTAGCACACTAGAAATAAGTAAAGGGAGACTTCATCTTAATGAACTGACCATAATACAGTGCAGATCAGATAACGGGTGCCACAGTACACAGGAAAGAAAAGCTTTAAACACAGCTTGCTGTTATATGGTTTTTATTATAAAAAGGGGTTAATATACTTTATTTACAGTATACATCATGCTGTGACATATAAAGCAAATGTAATGTACTAATCAATGTACGGTGAACCCTAAAATTGGAGTTAAGGCTTAAATGTATATAAAATGGCAAAAAAAAAAAAAATATGTAGGTAAAATGAACATTCCAAAAATAATGAATACTCAAACAAGAATGTCTCTGTGTAATGATACTTGAAATGCCCAAAAGAGCAATTTCATCATTAACTTTCTAAGAAACATACTGTATCTTTTTCATCAATTGGTTCACTGACATTTTGGTCTTGCCATTACATTTTTACTGTGCATATCTAATTAAGTACAAAATTGACAAAAGGTACAGTGCATTGTTTGATGTAATAATAGTACAATATTTATAAATATTAGGATGAACTTTGGAAGATAAGGGGGTATAAAAACAATATTACATTCTCTGGGACTCTTGACCAGCACACAAGAGGTTTTTTTGTTTTTTTTAACAAAGAACACAATGTGATTTAAGAATGATCGCACTCATAGGAAAGCAGATGCTCTCATGTTGATCACATTAATAATACTGGAATGTAACACTGGGAAAATCTCGACTCAGTATCGTTGAGTGTCTTGGGGCGGCTCACATCAGTAAGCCTGGCTATAAAGGATTTCTATCCTTTCAGTGCTCAGGTCTTTCATTATCACTACATGGCAGTACTTATAATTGAAGTGAGTCCTAACACTTTTAGAACTTGATTCAAGAAATACAGACTCCAGGTTAAATTTGCGACTCACAAGGATTGCCTTAAGCATTTTTGCTTCTTCACACAACACAACACAACAAAATATATGGTTTAGAGTAAAATTATTGACAAATAAGTATTGAAGATATCGACAAAAAGTGGCACAGTTTGCATGAATACAATTGGTATATTCATCTTTATGGTCACTTATCCTAGCAAAAGGAAGACACGTTCTCTGATGCAAATATATCTTTGCAAAGACTTGAGTAAAGACAGAAAAAGGACTTCTGTATATAAAAAGCAAAAGTGATCCTTTTTAACACAACAGTTCAACATGTAGCTGCCTGGAGCAATAACCATTTGTATGTTATAGTAAACTAAAATAACCGTTTTGGCCAATAATCTTCTGGCCTGAAAGTGCTATGAAAATCATCTTTGGATGTCCCCAATAATTATCATACCTGGCAAGAAAGCAAATATACCCATTAACCACTTTGAACCTGGCACCTCTATTTTGGGCATGTCATTATAAGCAAAAATGTCCAAAGATTTCAAACATTTTCCAAAATGGCAACAATAGCCGATCTAACACGACGGCATTGCAATGCGACGCATTGTGAGTCGGCCATGTTTGCATGACAATAAAGAATAGGGCTTAAGTGGTTAAAAAAAGGTCCCTCTCCATAAGGTACAAATACAATCTGACGTTTTTTTTTGTGTGTGTGTGTGTGTGTGTGTGTTTTTTTTTACCATAAAACAATGTGTCAGAGCAGTGGTTCTCAACCTGTGGGTCGGGACCCCCAGGGGGTTCCCCAAATTATTTGGAGGGTGGGGGAGGGGGTCCCCAGATGATTAACTTAATGTACAATGTTGTTTTCTCACTCAACAGTAAACAAACCAACATAAAGTTTAAGTGTATAGAGGGTATCTGCACATTTCTAACGTGACAATTTTACGACTTTTTAATACCTCTAAAATGACAAATTAAACATTGGCCAAATTGTCAAATATTAGAGGCAGAAATTGTGAAAATAGCCGATCTACATGCTCACAACGTGTTGCAATGCGAGGCGTTGTGAGCATGTAGATCGGCCATTTTCACAATAGAACCACGTTATACAAAATGTAATTCCTCAACTCTTAGAGCTCGTCAGGGTGGGGGGGGGTCCCCCAGTTAAAATATGATTATTTTGGGGGTCGCGGCAAGAAAAGGTTGAGAACCACTGTGTCAGAGGAGAGTGGATGCCAGAGGGGTCAGGACGGGGATATCTTTTTTTAGATGAGGGAGATCCTGATAGGGATGATGGGGGAGTCAGTCCTCTGCGGTGGAGAGTGGTGACTCACCAGGTGTTCCACCACGGTGTGTTTGGACATGTGCTTCATAAGATAGGTCTCCTGAAGAATGACAGAGAGAACAGCCATCAACATCAACTGCTGCTGCCACCCCAAAAAGTACTATCCTCCGGCCACAATTAAAATGTAGACTTATATACTTAGAAAATATATGACTTGGGGTGGGTTCAGTGTGATGCAAACGTTGTATTCCGCCATACAATGGTGTCGCATGACGAAAATAGTCGATCTACAAGCTGAGCTTGTAGATCATCTATTTTCAGCACCCAACACTGTCGTTATCAGAATCAGAACCAACTTTATTGTCACATCTCAGGTTTAATATATTATTAGTATGTAAGCCATGCCGAGCCATGAGGCCCATAGGGCAGGAGCCTATCTCCTGTTTCTGTAGCGTGAGGCAGCTTGATGTACAAGTACACCCCCTGGACATGACGCCAGTATGACGCAGATATTTACCCCATATCCAACCCTTGGAGTTGGATTAGGGGTACACCTGCTGAGTGCCAAGCAATGAGGAATTGGGTCCCATTTTAGAGTATTTGGTATGGCCCAGTTCGGGGGATCGAACCCCAACCTCCCAATATCAGGGTGGACACTCTAACTGCAAGGCGTCTGAGCTGGTTACACAAGTTTACAAGTGTAAAACAGAGAGTGACATTTGTTTTTGTGCAAGCTCCATAGTTTTTGTTATTTCCATAAAAAGAGAAAGGGAAGATGGGGGGAGGGGGGGAGGCATGGAGAAGAGAAAGAGATCAAGTGTCGAAATGTCCTTGAGCAAGACACTGAACCCCAAACTGCTCCGCATGAGCCGGTTGTTGCCTTGCATGGTTTCCTGTTTCCCCCACCACCAGTGTGTGTGTGAATGGATGAGTGTAATGCACAATGTAATGTGATTTGAATAAAGACACTATATAGATGCACCATTCTAAAACAGCTAGTTCCATTCCTTGATTCTGATTGACTGGTTTCCCTTTAATTGCTGTGGTATATGAGACTATAATCCACACCCAGGTGCGTTATTTCTTTCCACAGTGTTCCACAGTGCACCAATTATCTGCACCTGTGTTGTTGGCAAAAAAGCAGGGAAATACTTTCTTGTAGCTGGGAACTACTTTCTTGCAGACCTTGCAGTGAATTATTAGTGAAATAGAACAGTCTTAATTGGTACATGTCTATGATTTTTCATGTTGCCATATTGTAACCTTTTTGCCAGACCCATGAAATGGGTAGGCCTACATAAGCAAATGTCGGTCTGTCCGGGTTTTCTATATAAAGGGTATATATGATGATGACATGATGATGACATGCCTACAAAAGGCATGATGTCATAAATGATGATGACAGACAGGGGGTCTGGCACAACCAGGTTGACCTGGTCTAGTTAGAAAGCAATAAGCCACGCAAGGCATGTGGTTACCTGTATTTTATAACGGCTGAGAGGGTTGGAGACTCTCGGCTTCGCCTCGTGTCTCACCACGCCTCTCAGCCGTTATAAAATACCAGGTAACACATGCCTCTTGTGGCTTATTGCTTCATTTTACAATTTTATTTTACCATACATAAATAGGGGCTTAACTCACTGAAGTGTAGGCTCGGCCACACATGCTGCAGCAGTACGCCTTGGCGTTCTTGATGGCGTGTACAGTTAAGTGGATCTGCAGTGAGGCGGAGTCTGAGTAGGCACGGTAACAGTGTGAACACTTGAAAGGCTTGTCTTTGTTGTGTTGTCTCTGGTGAGACTGTTACAGGGAGAGAAAACACACAGCACACCTGTTGATTACACACTGTGACTCATAGATGCCACAAAACCTTTAGTTTTTAGGGGGATTTGCAGCACGTCTAGTCTTACTGTTTCACAAAATCCCACAAGTGCATCTCATGTCATTAGTCAGCTGAAGTAGTGAATAACATGAACAGTTGCACTGGTTGAGAAAAACAATGCACAGTGAAGGGAGAAGAGACAGAATGGCCCTCTGACAAATGATTTACCTGCAGATTAGAGAGCTGAGTGAAAGCTTTTTCACATCCTGGATGGAGACATTTATAAGGACGGTCTCCTGTGTGGATTCTAAAGGAAATGGAAACGGTACAATGAACTTAAGCCCAAGACAGAGCTTTAGCCAAAACATTACAGACCTTTCAGGTTTGATCAAAACAGAGGCTAAAGACAACAACCAGCATCTCATCACAAATGACCCCACTATTCGCTGATTCAGTAACATTTCTCAGCTAATCCTAGCAAGCTTAAGGTGCAATACTGGGAGTTTCCTTCCATGAAGAAACATAACACAAGTAGAAACATATGCTGTAATATGCATGCTACAACACATACGGTAGCCACATTCTTGCTTAAACACAGTAATTAGTGAGCTCTAGCCTCAAGCGACTTTACTCAGTGACAAACAAAGAATTTATGAAGTGAAACATCAGTGTGTGACTGTAATTGACTGAGGTTTTCCTCTGTTTCTGAGCAAAAATCCCTGAATAAATAGACAGCCCACATGTATGGATCATCACACCCAAAACCTCAAAATCTTTTGGCACACTATCCCAAAACATTATCAAATGGTGAAGTTTGGCAAGTTTTGAGAAAGGCAGCAGTTTATTGGGTAACGGCTGCCATGTTGTTCATAATATAGTAGTTCCTATTAGTCACACAGCATATCAAGGTCTCAACTCTCAAGTAGTTTGTGTATCACCGTTTGGCTATAAAATTAAAGCCTTATTGAAGGAAAAAACTAAAAAAACAACCTAGAGAAGAGTATAGTTAAAATGAGGAAATAGATAGGTTCCAAGTCATTCAGTGCAGTGCCTAATTTATGCTCTGTCTGACATCATACGACAAAGTATAAATTAGACTTAGGTTACAGCCTTTCACAGTTTTGACTTGATTTGATGGAATGTTAGCGCTTCTCAGAGTCATATTTCTGGGGAAGTTGATACACTTGAAAATCTAAAACGTTGACAAATGACGTGTCTCTGTCTACAGTGTATTATCTCATGACAAAGCAAAAGGAGAAGAACAATGATGAACCAGCACATGAACAATATTGTTCTAACGCTAATGGCTTGGACCCTAAAAACTCAAGACTGTGATCACCCTATTCACGTTATTCCTGGCCCCGCCCCCGGCTTCCTCTTCATATCCTGAAAGAGGTGGAGGCTGAAAAAGTTGGCCTGATAAACATCATTTGGTTTCCTGTTGTCCTGGCATTAAAGTGTCAGTAGTTGGCGTTCTGGGCTCTGAATGTACCTGGGTTGCCATGTCTGCTTATAATAAGCAATTAGTGTCTTTAATATAGTTGCAATATAGTTGCTTATTGGGCTTACTTTCTAATATTTTTTTTAAACCAGTGGTTCCCAAATCTTTTCATATCAAGGACCCCAGATTAACATATTTGTCCACAGTCGTAGACCACCATCTGAAAATATGTGGTGCCACTGCCAGGGACCTCCACACAGATTTATGTTGTTAAAATGTTTCAAAAATATTCAAAATAGTTTTTTTCCCCTCAATAGTTTTTAAATAGCAAATATACAAGCTCACAATATGTCGCAATGTGACACATTGTGAGCTTGCGGATCTGCTATTTTCAAATGTAAATGTAAAGTAGTATAGCCTAGTTGCTTCTGTTGGGCTTATTTCTTTGGCAAAATCTGACAGACAATTCCCTGTCACTTCCTTACTTGGGAGGAAGTGAAAAGATGTTTTGCCCTCTGTAAAAGAAAATGGCAGCCTCCATAGAGAGGGCCAGGAATAAGGTGAATAGATCTTTATAGAAACTGGAACCATGAGCGTAAATAAAAGTGAGACCTGGTGTGCTGCTGTAGATGGGAGAGCTGGCGAAAGCATTTCTCACAGTAGGAGCAGTGATATGGTTTAACACCGAGGTGTATGCGGAGGTGCTGGGCCAGATACGATTGATTGGCAAAGGTCTTGGTGCAGTGAGGACACTTGTGGGCCTTTGCTTCTGTGTGGATCTTGGAGTGGAGCTGCATGTCTGACTTGGAGAAGAAGGTCAACGGGCAAAGTTTACACCTGTCGGTAGCACAAAAGACACACACACACCACACGCGCACACGCACGCACGCACGCACGCACGCACGCACGCACGCACGCACGCACGCACGCACGCACGCACGCACGCACGCACGCACGCACGCACGCACGCACGCACGCACGCACGCACGCACGCACGCACGCACGCACGCACGCACGCACGCACGCACGCACGCACGCACGCACGCACGCACGCACGCACGCACGCACGCACGCACGCACGCACGCACGCACGCACGCACGCACGCACGCACGCACGCACGCACGCACGCACGCACGCACGCACGCACGCACGCACGCACGCACGCACGCACGCACGCACGCACGCACGCACGCACGCACGCACGCACGCACGCACGCACGCACGCACGCACACACACACACACACACACACACACACACACACACACACACACACACACACACACACACACACACACACACACACACACACACACACACACACACACACACACACACACACACAATTAGGTATTAGAATCAGAGATACTGCAACCCTATGCTAAACAGGGGTATGCGCCTTTAAGTAGATGGCAGGCTGGAGAGGAGTATTATGGGATGTTCTAGGTTCTGTTGAAAGCAGAAAAAGCAGTCAGGAAAGCAGTCACGCTAAAAAGAGAAAAGGATTTTTATTTTTTTTTAGATTTTTGAATGTTTTTTTGTTGTTACTACGGAGGATACAGTTTTTAGAACCCTGGCTCTTCACATGGATTTATTTTAATTAGTTTTTGTTATTAAACCACCAGTTCTTTTAGTATAGAATAATAAGGAAAGGATTACTCTGAACTGAAGAGGAAGGTGTTTATAATACTACACATTAAAACGTTTTTAATTACCTCTTGAGTGTATACAAATGAAACCAAATGGACCCTTTGGTTTCATTTGGGTCCAGAGTGCTTTTCACATTACCTGTTGCTACTACTCATGAAAGTAAAACATTTAATCATGTGGATCTCAGACTTCAGGTGACCAGCCTGTGATATCAGTTATTTAATGTCACCTATATAACATACTGTATCTATGATGTATGACTCCACATTTTGGCAAGGTTTCATCCCAATTACAGCCCTGTTGACTTAACATTTAATATTTAAGTATAAAACATACGTAGGTGGAAAAACAAATAGTGGAGGTACATCTGTGGCCTACTGGCATGTGCACTAGAGCAAAGGTCTTCAACAGGGGGTCCTCAAAATCTTTGTGTGATAGAAGCCTTTTTCCTCCTTTTTTACATTATTCACTTGAACCCTAGTGTCCATATTCTGAGAACTTAAGCCAAAAATAGCAGATCGAGCTTATAGATCAGCTATTTTAGGCAAAGAGGTTTGGGGTAGAGGGGAAAAAGAGCAGACTAAGTACAGAGTGAAGTAAAGTGTACTAAGTATTGACGTTTCAAGTGGTTAAATATCTGAAAACACACATGAATCCAAAATACACTGATGATTGTGCTGTCAAACAATGAAACCATTTGGAATCAGGTTGTGGGGGTCCCTGCTTCATCTCTCTCTCAACTAAGGGGTCCTTGGCCTGAAAACGTTGAAGACCCCTGCACTAGAGGGTTTGGGGGCTGGAACACTGCACCGTCTCTCCTACCTGTAGGTTTTTTGTTTGGCCGTGATGGAAACACACTGGTCGTTGCCTGAGGCGAGGATGGGGTACGGCACCACTAAGAGGGGAGAGGAGCCGTTCTCCGCTTTTATCTTCTTGCGGCCTCGCTCCGCTTTGGGAGGAGGCCCCAAGAGGCCGGCCAGGCTGCAGTTGCTCTTGCCGGGATCCAGCCCGTTGATACAGGACAGCCCTGAGAGGAAGTGAGGCGAGGGCGCTCCGCACAGCCGGCTCTGGCTGCTGGAGGTGGGCGTGGTCGGGGTGATGACATCCGAAGTGCTGAGGTTACCGGTCCGGGACGCCAGCGCCACGCCTGATCGGTACGGAGGTGAAGAGGGACAGAGTCATTTATCAATTAACACTGCTTTTGACCGGACATTCCGGTTTTGGGCATGTCATTGTAGGTGAAAAAACAGTAACAGTAAAACATGCAAAAGCAGTGAACGCGTCACGATGCAAAGCATTTTCTATATATATATTTTTTTTTAATCGGGTTTAAGTGGTCAAGAGCAAAGGTGTTTCTAGACTATTTAAAATGTTACATATTCAGATGGGGTGCCATGATTCTTTGCCCCCCTAAAAAATGATGATCAGGTATTATGATTACACTAGATGGAAGACTTTTTACAAAAAAGTGTTAAAATTATGTTTTTATGTGGCCACCCACCAGTTCATTAAGTATTCCTGGTTGTCAGGTGGGTGGTGACCAAGCTGAAGTTAGCCACACCCACAGTGTTGGGTGTATGCCTGGTATAAGGGGAGGGGGTGATTTTATGATGTCATTAAATCTGTTTTTCGATCGGGCCTTTTGACTCAGTGGCTTTCAGCTTTTAGGAAGAACCCAAAAACACAGGGATGGCAAATTTGCACATTATAACCCCACCCGAGTGGGAGTAATGTTAACTCCATAGACCCATACAAAACAGAAAAAGTACAAAACTATGGCACCACCTCTTTAAAACGTCTTCACCTGACATGCATGGTATGTTTGTCAGCTTGCTGGCTTGCATAATTAATTTGTTGACATTGTACAGTATGTCAATACAGCTTATTCAAATAAGAAAGTTACTTTAAACACAGGACTTGAACATGTAGTAAGACAAGTATTTGAAATGCATGCAACCATTCATGAATAGGCCTACCGGTTTAAGCTGAACATACAGTAGAAGGCTTAAACTACGCCCACAGTTTCAACAGTGACGTAAAACAAAACAGTACAGGCATGTTAAGGCCCGAACACACCAAGCTGTCTTGCATGTCGAGTAATCAGATTGGGAGACGCCGGGTGTTAAAATGTGTTGAAAGTTGCTACAAACACACTGTCCATCACATAAAGACATGTAACGTAATCATGTAATTCATGTACACTGAATGTAGTTTTTGGAGTTGTTGGGCACAGACCTGCAGACAGAGGGTGGGGTTTTACAAGTGAGTTTTGTACTTGCAACAGTGACATTAAATGTGATTTTCATTTGGAATTTGCTTTCCATAAAATAATTGTGTCTGTGAAGTGCCGGTGTTTAGGTTAACGAGTGAGCTCTCCCTCCCCTTTTCTCTCCCCAACTGAAACACTTCCTTGGTCAACGCAAATTAACAAAATGGTGGATAAAATGAGTAGCAACATTTCAATGATAAGAAGAGGTGTACATCTGTCGAATGGTGCTACAGTTAAACTTGTAATACAAGTTTTTTTTCCACTAGTTTTGTCCAGTCTTGATTACTGCCCAACAATTTCGTCCAGGGCTGCAAAGAAGGATTTGGAGCAACTTCAGCTCGCTCCAGAACAGGGCAGCACACCTCGCTCTGCGCTGCTCTGGGAGGAGTAGTGTTGAGTGCAGGGTTCCCACAAATCTTTACCAATTTATTTCCAAAACTTTTCCAGAATATTTAACCCAATTTCCAGGACCATATAACAATAATTCAGCTAATAACGAGTCACTTACTACTATGCACAATGCCCAAAGACAGGTAGTGTATGCCAGTGGTTCTCAATCTTTTCAGGCCGTGACCCCCGAAATTGTATTTGAACTGGGGACCCCGGCACCCTGACGAGCACTAAGAGTTGAGGAATTTTGTATAACACGGTTTTATTGTGATGTGAGGCGTTGTGAGCATGTAGATCGGCTATTTTCAGAATTTCTGCCTCTAATATTTGACAATTTGGCCAATGTTTAATTCGTCATTTCAGATGTATTAACAAAATAATAACCAAATACAATAAACAAATAAATGGCTATTTTTTCCAGAACCTTCCAGGACCCTTGATCAATTCCAAAACTTTTCCAGTACTGGAAAAATATTTTTCTAATTTCAAAATATTTCCAGGAATTTCATGACCGTGGGAACCCTGAGTGTTGAGTGGATGCCTGCTGCTCTGTCCTGGAGGAGTTGACTCACGCAAATGCCTGACTACCACCAATGGCGCAATACACACCGCACATAATCAGAGTTTAGAGTACCGACACCACTGTTTCCTTACACATTCATTCGATTCAGATACCCACAACTTACGTATCGGTCGATACAGAGTACTGATCCCATACCAGTGTGTACTAAAAAAATAAAATCTAAGTGAGTTCCATGGTCTCTCTCAACCATTTGTACACTGTCAAGAATTATAGGGGTCCTCCTTGAAATCAAAACGTTTGAGGACCACTGATCTAGGAATAAATACAAATGTATTGTTGATATAAGAGTATAAAACAGTAAAGCCACATCAACTAAAGCATTAAAAATATTATTGTAAATGAAATATCAACATGCGATACATTACGTAGTATCGGAAATGGCATAGACTGGCATATTGCCAAATAGCGATGCTGGTTATTGGCACAACTCGACACATTATGCACCCGATGTTGGGGCTCAGACTCTAATCGACGCCGGTCAGGGCCTTTAACTCAGTCGGTGCCGTATGTAAAGTGGGACCTCTTATATTGCCGTTTCGCCAACAAAGGGTTAAAAATAGTGTGCGCGCTGGTGCACACATTCGTGCACAGATCATGCACTATGCATGTGCATGCTTTTCACAGCTTTCAAACAAAAACATCCGCTTGGAAATCCGTTCAGGCATTCAGGAGAAAGCAGCCCTTATGTTTTCTTCAAATGTAAACAAACATGGCTGCCATGTTTGAAAGATGGGGTTGGTATGGGGGTTAAACATGCAATTTCACAATCGCGATCATGCCTAGTACATTGTTGGAGGTCCAACATTCTTTTTTTTATTATTTAAAAAAAAAAGACGTCCAGAAGACGTCTGGCAGGGAAGTCCATAGTTAAAAGGACATTTTTATTATAGAAAACGTTTTTTTTGGCAGGGTATGAGTTAAGGAGAGGGATATCAATTAGCTCTGCACTGAACTGTGACACGATAAGATTACCTGAAAGGTGGTTCGTTCTAGACGTGGGTTGGTCGATGATTTGGCGCAGATGCCAGTCTTCCCACAATCCTCTAGCTTTAATGGCCGCCTTATCGTCCAGATTCAAGTTGACATCCCCCAGGATACGCCCTGTTATAGAAAATTAAAGAGATGTTAAAGACCAGATGAAAAAACACCCTTCAGCCGCACGTCAAGTTGGTTTACAGAGGGTTGATTCATAGATATATAACGTACAAGTAGATACTTCATTGGCGATCAATCAATGCGGCTGCTATTACGGGAAAATCACACTTCCTATTGCATGTACTGTCTCTTTTGAAGCAGGAGGTCTATCCACCATTAAAATCATCACAACTCGCTGAAGTCTCAGACGATTTTCAAGCAGTTTGGTTTGTTACAAATGCCAGACATGTACTTATGATAAAGGATACCTGGTTAAATAAGAAAATGTGAGGTTTCATGAAAAACACTGTATCTTACATAGATCATAACTGTAATAGTTTTGGACTAAAGTTTTAGTCTCCAATGTACTTATATATGTATGTCTCAAGCATATTTCGTGCAGTGGAGTTTGCAGATCGTCTATTTTCAAATAGCCAACGTACATCCTATGTTTAAAGTGCTCATGTGGCCTAATAGTCATTTCTTTTTAGCCTTGCGTTGAAAGACACAGGTGCAACCCTCTGTGGAGTGTGATATAGTCTGGAAATGCAAGGCTGGCTTCTTTTGGCCTTGTTTGTTTTCATAGATTCTGTTGCTTATTTCTCTTGCGAGATCTGCCGACAAGTGAAACACACCTGTGACTGAGCTGGAGGCAGGGCGGGCGTGCAGGGCGATGTCGGGCTGAGACTGGCTGTGGCCGTGGAGTCCCGGCAGGGTCATCTGCTGCGCTTTGGGAGCGGACATGACGTGCTGGCCTCCCTCCGCCTGTGACGTGGGGACCAGTAGAGGCTGCTGTTGGGAGGAGGCGGTGGTGGGGGGCAGGTGTGAAGAGGGTCTGATCTTCTCTGCCATCAGCTGCTCCTTGATGTTATTGATCAAGACTAGGTTATCCAGCTGACAGCCAGGAAACTAAGTTTGTTTGTGAGTGACAGGAGAACATCCATCAGTTCAATGAGAGTCATTCACATGCTACTCTGGTGCCCTCTAATGGACGCTACTTGACAATGTATCCATCATTTAAAAGCAAAATAATTTGCTTTTGTTTAGGCCAAGTCCTAACATGGAATTTGTAAAACAGTGTGAAAAGAACCTCGACACACTAGTGCTGTGTTTCATAAAGAATTAGCAGAATTATGTTGTTTTTGCAGACATACATCCAAACAGTTGAAGAAATTGCAGATTGATGCTAAAGTCGGCCATACCAGCCCTGATGGGGGAAAAAAAAGGATAGTAATTTTTTAGTCATTTTGTAAAACAAAATACCATGACCTCAGAGGAGTAACCTTTGCTTTTATGAAATATCTGAGATCGTTAGGATATTATGGAAGTTTGAACACACATTCTATTGCTAGTTAGACCTTTTCAAATACACCCATTTTAAAACAACTAACGGATGTGACGTTATAAGCTTGTAGATGCTTTCGGTGCACAACATTCTTCCATAGAAGACATACTGACTTCTATGGAATCCAAATGACTGAAATGAGTCGTGGTGACTTGGTGACTGATAACTTCAATCCATGTGTATCCATACATTCTGAGGGTCAAGAACCGTACAGGATACATTATATAGTATAGCAGAAGCAGTATACTGCACACAGGACTATTCCAGAAGCAAACATTCTGCCAAAGAAATCGCCAATTTACGAGCTCACAGTGCGTTGCATTGCATCCTCTATTTATTTCGTATTCATTGTTCATGATTTGGTGTAGACTCTACACCAAGTCTGGTGTAGAGGGACTGGGAAAATGGGGTCAATTCATTATATAGGGTTTATTAAGTGGTTAAATACTGCATGTAGGGGTTGGCGATAGGGCCTTTCTGTGTGGAGTTTGCATGTTCTCCCCGTGTCTCCTAGGGTCGATACCCTCACAAAAACATGCACGTAATCCTGGTCTCAATAATGCCTCCCCCTGGCCAGCCGGGGCGCCTGATGGAGGGGAAAGGAACTGGTTGGAATAACGTGTTCCTTCCACGCGCTACGTCCAAACCAGGGAAATCTCCACTGTCAGGTGAAAAGAAGCAACTTGGACTCCTCATGCATAGAAGGAAGCATGAGGTCAGTCCGTTGTCTCCCTTGGCGCGGCAGAGGGAGAGCAGAGCCCAGGATTACATAGGCAATTAGCACTGGGTGAAAAATGGGTTACAAAATTGTGGGATAAAAAAAAATAAAAAAAATACTGCATGTAAAACAGAGAATAATTCTTAAAACTATTTGAACATTCATAATTCTGTATGATGCAGAGGATCTCCTGCCCAGCATTATCAACATGCACAGAAACACACTCTCAGTCACCTACCTGGCTTGGCATAGCAGTAGGTGGAGGCCAGAAATAAGGATTGTTAAAGCGAGATTCAGCCATCCTGAAATCAAGAAACAAGTGTGACACATGATTATTTGGCAGGAGATGTCTAAAAAAGACAGAAGTGGCCACACACACTATGGCCAGGTGCCAAAGGTTTTACTAGGACACAGAGAGTAACAAACCGACGTTTTGGCAGTGTCAACTGCCTTCTTCAGGGTATAGAGAACACATTACAAGTCACACATAATAAATAAGGTGCCTGGGATACATACAACCAATTAATGCATCTAAAAAAGCATGGGTTCTAATGGGACCTGTCCCTGTGATGGGGGCAAATGGGGATCAGGTGTTGTCTCACACATTAGCTGATTAGGGAGGGGTTATACCTCATGAGTAAGCAAGGTGAGAGAGAAAATCTGGAAACTTAATTCCATGTCATCATGACAACTATAAATATACATGCAATACAATATGATTATTTGGCTTCATGTCTGTAGGTGAATGCTTCATGTCTGTAGGTGAATGTCATTTTAATCAGGTATTGTATCTAAGATCAAACTAAACGGTGTGAAGGATCTTATAACCTCAAGCATCCGTATTCTGGGGAAAACCTTTGTAGAAGGTAGCCGATCTACAAGTGTACAACGCGTCACACTTTCCCCCAAGCTACACCAAATCTCTTTGTGAAAATAGCCAATCCTCAAGCTCATCACAAGTCGCGTTGTGAGCTTGTACATCAGCTATTTGTTTCTGAATGTTCTCTCCAGAATAGGGAAGCTAAGGTTCATGTGATTAAGCAATCTTCGATGGCAGGGGCCATAATGTGAGATGATGTCATGTTGTATTTTCAAAAAGTATGTTTGTATCATCAGTAGTAGCAGCAGCATCATAGAGTATTTCTTCCTTTTCTGAGAGCAAGGTAAGTGTTTGTTTCCAGCCACACTAAATCTAATTATAGACCAGGCCATTATCCTCCTAACACTTTGTCTGAGTCAAAACTTCATCAGGGTTGCCCACAGACAACAGAGGCTTTTCCTCACTTCTTGTGGAGGATGATGTAAGCAAGACTTTCTTAACCACTTGAAAACCTAGCTTTCCTATTCTGGGAATGTCATAATATGTGAACATTCTGCTAAAATAGCAGATCTAGGCCCGAACCGCTGGGCGTGTATCCCGGGCACCTAGACTGCAGCCTGACAGTGTGCTGTGGGCTCGGGTCCCGATCCTGACAACCTGACGACCTTTGCTGCAGGTCACTCGCTGTCTCTCTCTCCCCGTTTCCTGTATATCTACTTTATAGTCTATACTATCAATAAAGGCAGAAAAGGCCCCAAAAATATGTTTAAAAAAATAGCAGATCTACAAGTATCGACTTGTATATCGAGCGAGCGAACGATGCTCGATACTCGGGACTACAAGTTTGTCTATATCGGCTATTTGCAGCAAATAGATTTGGTAGAGGGGAAAAAGTAGTCCAAGTATAGACTACTGGAGGACCCCGGAAAACAGAAAGAGACAAAGACAAAGCCCAAATTTTGGCAACCTTTTCCTCAGGATTTCCAACCACACACTAATGCATGATGTCCAAAAATAAGACTACGAAATCTCTCTCTCCATATATGAAACACTTATCTGTTCAACTGTTATCTGAGAGACCAGAGACGCTCAACCAACAGGGCTCAGATCATAATCTGTTGCAGTGTGACTGACTCCTCCTCTCCATATAGGCCCCACAAGACAGCTTCATGTCAGGGGAAACAGGAGACGTCACCTCAGAATACAACATCAACATGACGGTCAGCTGAATGATGCGTCTAATCTCAATTCATTGCTGAGGTCAGTAATTCAACTAAACAATAGAGTTGTACAGATTTTATAGACAGATGGACCTTTATTGATCTCACAAGGGAAAGTCGGTTGTCATTGGCAGTACTGCACAATGACATATAAGACCGTTATAGAAAAAAGAGAAAATTAAGAATTTAAACAAAAATAACAACAACAAAAACAAGAGTACAGCGGTAGTAACATAACAGGGCTTAAGAATAGGGTACCCTAAACCAAAAGGAGATTTGGTGTAATACATAATTGCCTGGCCCTCTGCACTTGGAACGACTATAACAGCACTCCAACAGAGCAGATTAAACTGATACGTTAAATTGTACCCCAATAGAAGAAATTCTAGAAAAGGCAATACATTTTAAAGAAAAGAAAAAAATCAAATTAATAAAACCTAATAGTTGATCAATCAGATTTTTTTTTCTTGATAGGCCTACCTGTCTCCAAGGCAGAGAGAGTTGCTTGCTCATAAAGCTGTGATCTTAATTTCTTTCTTTCCATAGATTCTCTCTCTCTCTCTCTCTTTCTCTTTTTTCCTTCCAAGCCTCGTGAATTTCTTTATACGACATTCTACATTGTGTGTCTTGGCAGCGTTGACCATACCAAAGTCTGTTTGACTTAGCAGAAGCATAGCACAGTACATTTCTAAGAGCCAAGACAAACACAAACGATAGGTCTAGGCATATGAACACAAACCCCAAAGAATATTTCTCTAATGATGCCAATGGGTGTCAGTTTCACTGCCGAGAGCCTCTTTGCCTCTGGGAAACAAGCTGAGAAGTCAAGATAGTTGGCTGCTTCTAATATGACGTCTTTGTCTATTTTGTTTTTCCCCCTTTGGGGGGAGGGGGGCATATTTTACTTAGAATTTGTTTTGGGCTTTTGGCAGTAAAGTATTGTAAAGTAAACATTTACTATGTGAAAATAGCTGGGTGGTCATCATTGTATTGGGACCTCCTCCCCTAATAGCTCATGAATGTCTTGTGAGACAGACAGGTCAGGTGTATCAACTAACCAGTAAGACGCCTAAGGGCGACAAGCGACCTCGCCCAAAAGGGTGAGGTTGCGCCATGTCTTGGCCATATGGCCAGTGATATATATCGGAGCAGTTACCCATATATGGAGACCCCTGGTACCCATATATGGAGATCCATCCATGTACTGTATGCTGTGAGACCCCAAACATGCTTACTCAGTTATTCGTTATGTGAAAGTCCTATGACGTCTATGACATCTGACATCATATATACAATCCCTTTTATGCCTATATATGGAGATCCCCGTCTGTACAACCAGCCACACAGATATGGGCTGTCTTGGCCATATGATATGAATTCTATTAGTGTGGTATGTGGCCGTTGTGGCCTCCATATATGGACATTCCCATATGAAATCCTGTTAGATATGGGCTTAATTTTTTTTTTTTAAAGATTTGTTTTTGGGCTTTTTATGCCTTTATTTGATAGGATAGTAGACTGACAGGAAACGGGGAGAGAGACGGGGAATGACACGTGGCAAAGGTCGTTCGGCTCGGGAATCTAACCGGCAATGCCAGCAGGCATCATAGCCTAGTATGTGGTATGCGCCCTGACCACCAGGCCAGCGGGCGCCCCGATATGGGCTTAATATTGATGACATCACGGATCTCCATATATGGGCATAAAAAGGGATTATGTTAGTGTGGTTCCCCTGACATCACAGTGATGTCAGAGCTGCAAACCCATAGACCATCAAAAAAGCGTACGCAGACGGCCGGACGGACGGAGACATGATGTGCCGTTTCTCATACTAAAGTCGCAATAAAGATGACCTTTATCTTAAATCTAAATAGCTTTTCATCCGAGATTACATGTGAAGATCATTTACATGTGTATAACCTTCAGTGGAACTGCATTGCTAGGGAACATTGATTGGGTCCAAGAAGCGTATTTCCTGTCAGCTACTGATATTCACAAACACTGCAACAGGATATAAACTTGGAATCATTTAAAATGACTTTCTTGTCAAGTTACGTGGAGGTCTATTCTGATGTTATAAATGAGTATTTTCTGTATATAGAAATGTATTGTCAGCTATTATATTTCTGTATATGGCAATAGCTGACATAATTTAATATAACAAAATGTTATTGATATGTAATGTTACCATACTCTGCTAAATAAATAGCCCATAATTATGTTAAACAATTCCTGAACCATGGGCATATAGAGCAGGCTATATTATTTAATTTCCAAACTATAAAAGGAAAACAAATGTCATCCAAATTGGAAAGGAAACGTTATTTTAATTAAATGGAAATTAATTTACAAGATCACAATCATGCTGAAATAATTGCATTAAATGAAGTGGAAAGGGGAACACGATCTGAAACAAAAGTTAGGGTTAACTTTTCCTTTATCCTATCAGACAGCATTTATTACGACCATTAAAAAGACATCAGACTATTTATTACATGACATCTAAATAAACTGATCGAGATGCATCTATAGCTAGCTAATAGCTATACAGTGGGCTATGGATAGGCTACTATCCTCATCCCCGGTGCGGCTGTCTTCACAGCCTCTCCCTGCACATTCTCAGACAGTTTATTAAAAAATGTTCAGACAAAAGAAAAACAAAAATGGCAGCCCGTCTTATTTTTATAAGGACAGGACGCCATATTCTGCAGATCCGAAATTATAAAAGGCACATAATTTGCCAGACAAATTCAGATGGGTCGCGGTGCACTGGGATGTGCCATCCGTTTATTTGCATTAAGTGTACGGATGATTGTTTACTTTGATTTGCAGGTTTGAATAGCCCGGCTCGAGGAAGAAAAAAAAACCTAGTAGACACTTCCTACAACAATCATCATGCCTTGCAAAATGCATTGGGTTATTGTGGCAACTGCAGTCGCACGTATACTTAGGCTAATACAAGGGGATGATCCGTTTCGTGGCACACATAACGCAAAATTGCGTTTGCACAATAATGGCAAAATGCTGTATTTTCCCCAAAATATGCTCGGGAAACGGTATTTTTTTTATTAGAACTTTTTACGACTCAAACAGAAACGATCACGAAACGACACTGGAACGCCGCGCATCTCAGTAAAAAAATCTAAATGATATTGCATCCAGTAATGCACGTACCTGAACCTTGGATGTAAGATGTGTTTTTATAAATGGGTTTAGATTGTTCTTTTTCTGCTTGCTTCTGTGGTAGTTCAGACCTTCCGGGTCGCCTACTGTTCACTTCTGGGTGCTGCAGGTAGAGAATTCACTGAGCTGAGAATATTTTTTAACCCATTTTGTGTTTTCCAAAGTATAGTACCTTATAGCCTATGTTTTATATAAACGCTGTAGGCTTCTGCATTCAGCATTAATATACGTTAAATGTGATAAATGATAAATCACATTTCAATTAAAAGGCATTTGAGGGTTAAATGCTCACACATCACATATCAGGACCAGGTTAATATCTTCCCTGTAAAAAAGCAATGATCATACTATACACTTATCCAGTAAGTTTAAGCAATAGCAGCACATGAGGTGTGAGAAATGCCCCTTGTAAATTAAATACTTAATTTATATATAGGCTAGGCTATTTAAACAGGTTCGTTACTCAGACTCTCATAATTAATACAACCATTTCATTGCCTATGACTATTATTGTGATATGAAGCCGGTATAAAATGCTACTGACATCATAGCCTGAAGTGTAGGCAAAATAAATAAATAAAACAAATCAGATGAAATGGGGCTAGCTATGGTCTAAAAATAACTAGGGAGAGGTGTGCAAATATTTCTGTTTCTAAAAACATTCCTTTCATTGTTTTGGGCATTGGTTCTCAAAGGGGTAATTAAAAATAATAAATAATATTTACCATTTACGTTGGCTATACAAAAATAGCAGATATACAAGTTCACAGCCACACTGCGAGTTTATACATCTGCTATTTTATAATTTTTTGGGAAAACCTTGAAACAGGGGTCCCCTCTGGCACAAACCATTTTCAGATGGGGGTCCAGGCCAAATACTATACATAATTGTGGGTCCTTGACACGAAAACGTTTGAGAACTACTGTTTTAGGGTTGTATTTTCTGTACAGCATGATGCCCTCATACATGGCATGATTGATATTTACAGACAGTGATATCTAATCCTCTCTCTCAGGAGCAGCATCAGAATGAACAGATCGCAAAGCTTTTACTAATATGCTCTATGCTTAGTTCAGCAGGAGATGGCAGCAGTGTGTCATAAGCTGTGTGATCACTTGTCTTGCTATTTCAACCAGGGAGAGAATGGCCAGGTGAGTTGTTGTAGTGGGTAGATGTTGTCCATGATATTATGTAAAAAAGAAAAAACATTCAAGTTTTGCTTTAGTGATACCAGTGAATAATATATTATACTATGTTAGTTCCGTTGATCCAAGTTAGAACACAATCGATTGATTGGTCATTCAAATGCTTTGAGGTTTTCAAGAGGATGCTGGCTGGTCCATAAAGGGTTGGCCACTGCTGTAGTAGTAGAGCTTTGTAAAACTGAACAAATACAAATATTGCCAGAAGAAACATGGCTATTGTGTTGCTTGTGCAATGAGACATTGCCAAAAAAATGTGTTTGTACTTGTACACACAAGAAATACTAAATCCAGTAATTCCTTGGCTGCTGTTGGTGTAGGTTACTTGGCCTGGAATATTAAAGTTAAAAAGAAATAATACAACATTTCAAGAATGTAATCCAGCTTGCGCTAACTTATCCAATAAGTAGTCTAATTACATTTTCTATTCGAAGCGTGTAAATAAATCCCCATATCATTGCCACAGATAATAGTGATTTTGTCATCTTACTATGGCACAGGTGCATAGCAACACACACACACACACACACACACACACACACACACACACACACACACACACACACACACACACACACACACACACACACACACACACACACACACACACACACACACACACACACTATTTTTCACCAGTTAGTTAGTTAGTTGTTGAACTGGTTTTGCAGTGCTCTGTACAAACAACCACACCCTCGGAAAAACACATGTGCTCTCTCTCTCTCCCTCACATAGGCCAGGTGCGAGGTGGAGAGACAGGGGGAGAGTCTCGTTAACCTTAAAGGGGAGGGGCACAGGGGAAGAGAAGAGCACATAGGATACAACATTTGACGCTCATATTGACATGCTGCACTGGAAGCTCCTGTGATCACAGGTAAGGAAAGAATCCACAACAAGCCGTTTCTATACTCTCCTCTGCAAAGAGGTCTAAGGGGTATACTGTATGTAATATGTCAATAAACTTGTTTATTGATTGAGGTGTGGTGTATACGTAATTTTCATGTACAGCTTTCATAAAGATATGTCACTGTACTGTACTGTACTGTGCAGTTACTGTACTGTACCTTACAGACCGAGCTGTTGTGATATTGTCAATGTTAAGAATAATGTGTGTGTGTTTGGGGTTATAGTTTGCATAATTACTTTGAACTCAACCGAAGCATATCTGAAAGGAAATCCTAGGGAAAAGACTAACCTGAATTTGCAACTTGAATTTGCATATAGCTATGGTGAGTTTTACAGCACCTGTGAAAAGTATATTCATGAAATAAATGCTGATCGTAGTTTGAATATGAATCTGACTTGATTGTTGATTACCTAGTGTGTGTCTGTGTTTGTGTTTGTGTGTGTGCGCGTGCGCGTGTGTGTAAGAGGGAAAACCTGTTTCATTAAGGCAGTCCAGGGTTCACTACCTATTGTACACACAAATATTGATCTCCAGACTGCAGCCATGGGTCAAAAACATGTGATGATTTAAAAAGCGTTCAGAAAAGATCCTCTATACATACAGTACAGTGAGAGTGAGTTTTGTCACAGCATATTTAAGAGTTTTTAATATTGGGGAACTCTGCTAACCTTATTGTTAGCCGAGTTCCTGGCATTCCAGGGATCTACTGCCCTGGGGGGGGGGGAAAGGAAGAGCCAGAAGTGGATGAACTTTGTTGATATATAATTGCTCTCCCGTCCTGTGGTTTTGTGTTTTGTGTTTGTCGTCCCATGCAGCCATGGATGGTGTGCTGGAGGGAGCTACTGTGTTGTGTGTATGTAAGCTTGCCTGCAGCGTCCTCTTCCTGCCCTCAGTGACCGCGTCTCTCAGTCCAGTCAGTTTCTGTTGCTGTTGCCTGCTCCTCTTCACAAGTGGCGTTTCCATAAAACTACTTTTTGCGCATTAACGGCTGATTCGCTAAATGTTTTTATGGAAACACTTCAATTTGCGAATAAACTTTCATTATCCGCAAAAAAGATTATACGCTTGGAGGAGGAGGATTTTGAGGCTTAATCGGATAAACTAAATGCGCAAAAGTGAATGGAAACGGGTCAGACAATACATTCGAATAAAGTATGACGTTCTGGTCCATATCGTCCTCCTATATAACACTTTCCCCCGCCGCTTAATTAACGTCCATTGTATAGCGTTCGTCAGAGAAAGACAGCTGCTGATCGACAGATCTCTCTCTCTCTTTTTCTCCATCTCTCCCTCCCTCCCTCTCTCTCTCTCACTCACACACATGTACAGGCGCGCGCACGCAGCCACCCACGCACACACACACTTTTCATACAGGTTTGTTTTATATCAGCAGAAATATATCCAGATAGTCACTACCAGCATGGGAACAGCGCACGGGTGACGGACTGACTCGCTATATGTTGCTCTTGCAAGTACACGCCCACTGCCTGATCTACAAACCCTACAACGTAGCGTGGAGGGACACAGTTTGATCTTGGAAATCTACTGTTCCGTGCGCCACACAGTCATACGACTAATCATAAATCAGGCACCATGGCATGAGAAGCAGACAACAGCACGCAGACCAGTTTAGCAGCGGAGAGAGAGGGTATAAAAGTCAGAGAGAGTAACAGAGGCATGGATGGAAACGTGTAAAAGTGAACTCATCGTCAAAATGGGACACAAATTCCTTATTGAAGCGTTTTTTTCCTCCATTGCGCGAAGCAATGCGATGGTGTGTTGTGTGGATAATACGTTAATGTGTTTGTGTGCGTGTGCGTGCGTGTGTTGCAAGGCGAAGCTCTCAGAACAGCCCCGTGACATTTTGTATTCATTATATTATGTATTATTGCATTGTTGTGTCGCTTGTCGCTCTTCTTCTGCAGTTATAGAATGTCGTAGGACTGAAAAGGTGCGCCACCTATTGGTTTTCCAAACGAACTACTACCCTTATTCGAATGACACCCGCAAATGGAAACGGGCTAAATTCACTTAGTCTAAATGCGCATTTCTGATAATACGCTTCCCTAATGCGCTTAAGTTTATGGAAACGCCACTACAGACTTTCTGGTCTCAGGTAAGAGTGTCCCTGACCCTGTCCTTCTCAGCGAGCGACGTGCTCGTACAATGGAGTATAAATGAGGCTTAACTCATATAGTGCCTATCCCAAAGATTTCCGGGTGGTTATTTTCATGTCCGTGGTGCCTATCCCGAAAATCACCGGGTTTTGCCTTTTATTGCATAATCTTGCAGGTGAAAGTAGGCATTCTAATCTTCATTCAGAATGAAATCTGCTCATATCTAACTATTTTTGGATTCGCTGTGGCTCTGCAGAGTTGTGGCAAAATGGTCAAAAAAGGCTGGCACATATACCCACCCAAATTGGAAAAGATGCTGGCACTAAATGAGTGACACTTTTATTATGTTTCACGCACACATTACATCCTTTTATGCTGTTTTATTATGTTTCTCGCCCTTTGTTTTTCTTTGGTGATGTGCAAAAGGCGTTGTAACTCTATTTAAAAAGTGCTTTAAAAATAGGGTTTATTATTATTAAAGATTATTATCGTCTTTCACACAGTACTTCTAACTGGCCTGTGGATTGCCGAGTCCTGGCTACCTGAGCTGTCCCTGTCCAATGACTTCAATGCCCTCCGCATCCTGCTGTTTCTCTGCCGTACATATGGGGCAGTACTGATCTTGACCCCTCCACTGATCGTGGTGGAGTCTGTTGGGAGACTTCTGTGGCCCCTTGCTGACGCTGGTCACACCGTGGACAAGCAGAGATGTCAGGGAGCTCTGACACAGTGTTCTGGCGCCACAAAGGTGTCCATGGAGGACAAAGAAGGGAACGTCACCGACGAAGAGCAAGACGATGAAGAGTGGCTGCAGTGCCATGCTGTTTGCTACCTGTGCTGCCTGACGGTGTGGGTCGTCTCTGCCGTTCACGTGAGATGGGGGTGGAACTTAGAGGTGCTGCGGGCCGCGGCCTGCATGTACACAACCGACTCCAATGCCCTCCTCGTGTGCCTGCCAAACCTGCTCACCGGCTCCTGGCCGAGCCTCATGGAGCCCTGCTGGAGCCTGGCGTTCCTGGCCTTCCTCTCCCTCCTGCTGCTCCTGATTGTGGGCATGGGCCTTCAGAGGCGCCGCCAGACCCGTGCACGGACAGGCCGGCGTGCAGAATCACATGCTGAGAACTATTACGGTGGCTGGTGGCACCTCGTCCCAGGCCTCACCACGCCGTCCAAGCCTGTGAGCGGTGGGACTTCCGTGTCAGTGTGGGTCTCAGTGCCGGGACCAGAGCCGCCTGTTGTTGACCCGGAGAAAGCACACAACAGCTGCACTGTTCACAGGTCATGTTCCTGGAACGGCGTGCAAATGCCACCGCGTCTCCATGGAGACCTCGTCCTCCTTTCATGTTTGTCTGCAGACGGGGGAGGACAGGAGCACAAAAGGACAAAGGGAGGTATACCATTGACATATTGCACAGAGCGACTCACAGACTCACCATACAGGAGCCAGTGTGGGTGGCAGCAGAGGGGCTTTCCCCGCCTGGGGGTGAATATAATCATAGGGTTGGTGGGTGTGCTCACTCTCTGCGTGCTGCCTCTGAACCTCAGTGTGAACATTCTACTCATACGAACCATAGAGACTGTGCTGGGAATGGCTATGAAGTCCTTAGTAGCTCCATGGAAAGGACAAGAGAAGGCTCTGTTTCTCGTCACTGAACACTGACTGGAAGCTCTTTATGCTGTGTATATGGATCAACTCATTAATATTGCATGTATGCAGTATGTACTATGTAGACAGCTGGTCTACCTGTCAATACTGGTTTAATAGAGTGTAAACAAGCCCTCTCTAAGCAGCTATTCACATGTGTCGAGTAATCTGTGGAAAGCCGCTGAAAGGTGCTGAGAAGGCAGGTTGAGGCGCGTGTGGCACCTCCCACAAGCACAGACACTAAACACTGACTAAGACTGTAGAAATACTCTTTTTGAGGCATGAAATGCGTCAGATGTATTAATTGTACATTGTATAGTGGCTCATGGGACCAGCTTCCTCGGTTGAGATTGAGCCTAATTCTCCATGAAAACAGGAACAGGAAATGTTCTTAAATGGCCTCAACAGTCACACACTGAGTAATAATTGAGTAATAACACAACGTGAGTGAATAAAGATGACATGAAGCCTTGTCACAAACTTTCTTTGTACATGTGTTTATCTGCTTAGGTTACGGAATTGCTTTCAAAGCACTGCGCTCATGTGCGTCCAGCCACGAGGCGGTAAACTGAGATGTGATGTAACTGGTGAAACTGAACCAAGACAAAAGCAACACAAACATCTCTGCACACATTCACATACCTGGGAGATTTGACACTCAAAGCGGAAGCCAGTTAGAGCTAGAAGCTGTCACATGCCAAGCAGAGACACCTGAATATGCACTCTCACATTGCACCAGGAGGTGGCAGTCCAACACAGTGACAAGCCCTGGACACAAGGACAGGCTCTCAGGCTGCATGACAGACATGCTATAGGATGAAACAGGAGCGGGATGAGGGGGATTCTGGGAGACAAAAGAATCGTTTTGATGGAGCCGAGGGCTAAGGCTGAGCATACAGATGAGTCTATCTACGGTATATGATACCACACCTCTCTCTGCGAAACTGACAAGGCATTCAGACCTGTACAGACAAATCTTGCAGAAACATACAGTATAGAATACTAAACTCAGATTAAGAAACACCTATAGTGTCTGGATATGTGTGATCTTCTGATGTATGTGGACAGTTATTCATTTATCCTAGTGATTTCAATTAAATAGATGTAGACATCAATGTCCTGATGATTCAATAGGAGTGGCTCATCATCCAATGATTCCTCAACCTTTTATTTCCAAGGACCACCAGTTTGATATGCATTAGGCTGCAGAGTAGACCTTCATTTCATACATAAAGAAATCTGTGTGGCCCTAATCTAGTAAATCTACATGGTAACTTCTCAGTGTTCATTAAACTGGGTGTATAAATATGTGGCCAAATGGAGTGTTAGGGTTCTATTTGGTCCCTATGAATAATTTAACTGTAACCCCCTCAAGGACCCCCAGGGGTCCTTGAGGGGGTTACAGTACACATTACAGTACACATTGAGAACCAACATCGAGAGAGAGAAGATAAAGTGAGTTGGATTTGCAGATTTATCGTTTAAAAACTGAAGGGATGACAAAATATCAAGGTTCAATCAAGATATTGTGACTTCATTGTGGCAACCTGCACATCCCCCCCATCCTTTCTGCATTCACCTGTCACAACAACAGATGATGAATGACAAATAAGATAATGGTAAAGTATAGTGTCACAAATGCCTAGACATTTTTCCTGTAAATGGGGTTATATCATTCTTAAGCAACGACGGCACACACGCCCTCAAGTGCTTTAGCTACTCTCTCAGCCAAGTGAATAGCTGCATATTGCACCAAACATGTGACTCACTTCTGCACGCTGCTTTATCAAAATGAAAGGCTTCAGGGGTGCACTTTCACGCCCACATCCAGCATCTTGTGTAATCCAAAGTCACACAAAGGAAGAGACAAGTCAGAAGTTAGGCCATCATCTCCAGAGGCAAACTGGATCATGGTTCAAAACAGGACAGCCAAGTCCAGTTACAGTAAGTACAGGCTATATGTCCCTTTAAAGAAATAGCAGCTTGTATATGATAGGGATGAGCCCTACTTGAGCAGAGAACGGGCCCATCTGAAGGAGGGATTCAAATGGACATGCACCTTTTCAAAAGTACGTCTGTGTTCAAAGAAGAACTAAAAACTAATTTAAAATAGAACTCTGTCGAGGTGCCAACTTGCTCCTTGTGCACAACTTGTGTGCCAGCAGAGCACGCTGTGAGGTGTGCTCTGCTTGCCTTATTGGCTGTTAATGATGACATTACCAGGAATGCTCTTATTGCGACCAGGTTGCAGTTAACAATAATAAAATCACACCCAATGTGAAGTGAGCGGTGGTCGTGCTTGCGTCTTCAGACTAGGATTTGAGTCTAGGATGTACAGGCTATGCTACACACACGATTTGCTATGGCAAAACGCTGAGGAAAAAGGCTACAGACATACAGCATTGACATCACTAGACAAACATGATGCTACGTACACACATTTTGCTATGGCAAAACGCTGTTGAAAAAGGCTACAGACACACGCACAGCCACTCTATGGAGCGGTTTACCACCGCTCAAAAAACCGGCACATCTTGTCCGTAGAGTCATAATGCCTCAATGTCAATGTCACATTGTTGTGACATCGTTGACATTGTGACATATCACACTGTTGTGACATCACCTTATCAAGGATCAACCCTGAGTATCCGTGACATCACATTCCATCCTTGTCCCTTGTATGCCCACAGTATTTGGAGATCCCTGAAGTACAGTTGTACAAAACAACATTTTTCAGTAGAACCGCCGATCCAACCAATATGCCTATAAAAGGGGACAAGGACTAAGAGACAGATACTGACACGCATGGATGCATGTCTGGGGTCTCACCTTTTGGTTCTACAGACAGGGATCTCCATATATGGGCATAAAAGGGATTGTATGTATGATGTCAGACGTCATAGGACCTTCACATAACGAGTAACCGAGTAAGCATGTCTGGGGTCTCACAGCAAACGGTTGGTTCTACAGACTCCAACTTTTGCACACGTATAGTGTATCTCAGATTTTTGCCTATGTTTCCCCTGCCGTTACTGTACAGTTGTATGAAACAAGATTTTTTTGTCGAACTTCCGATCCAACCAATATGCCCATATCTCAATATACATGGATCTTCATATATGGGTATCAGTGGTCCGATATATTAATAATGAATTCCGTCCTCTGTGAATTTCGTCCTGCGCGACCTCACCCTTAATTAGGCGTCTTACTGGTATACCAAACTACTCTGACATCACCAGGAATGCTGCTCCCTCATTGGCTAATGATGACATTGCCTTTATTAACAGCCTGGCTCAAACACACACAGCTACCTACCTACCTACCTAGTAGGTAGGTACCTACTTACATGTACATAACTACCTACCTACAAGTACATACCTACCTACCTACCAACCTACCTACCTACCTACCTAGTACCTACCTACCTACAGTACTTGCACGCTCTGCTGGCGCAAGTAATACTGTGTTAATTAGCTCTATATTGGGATAGTACTCATTGCTATGTGTAGTAACAACAGTAACATGAGTCTCTCCTGCTCTTTAGAAAGCAGTACATGAATGTTTAGGTCGGGATATCAATTTTATCCAATCAGGGACAGAGCACAGAATACAGATTAAACAATTAAGTTGGAATGCTGCCACTAAGAAATCAGCAGGCAAAATTGGCACACTATTAAATTCAAGCTGATAAATGGGCTCATACATTTTCTGTTTGGCTGAAATTAGCTTATACTTTAACCTTTTAAAAACTGTTTTAACAAAAAGAATCTCATTTACCCTACCTTTAAACATTGTCAAAGTGCCATTTGTCATATACAAAATGATACCTTTTCTACTAAAATATAACTATATATATATATATATATTCTATGGTTATATGGAGGTGTGCGTGTGTGTGTGTGTGTGTGTGTGTGAGTGAGTGAGAGAGAGAGAGAGAGATAGTATGTGTGTGTGTATGTATTTATGTATGTATGTATGTATGTACAGTATGTATGTATGTATGTATGTATGTATGTATGTATGTATGTATGTATGTATGTATATATATATGTTTGTATATGTATATGTATATATATATATATATATATATATATATATATATATATATACACGCACGCACGCAAGCACACACACACACACACACACACACACACACACACACACACACACACACACACACACACACACACACACACACACACACACACACACGCGTCTACTTTGCCACCTAAGTAACTTGCTTGAGTTTGACTGTAATATCCAACACAATGTTGATATAAAGTGTAATGCCTAATGGTTAGTGTGGGTGGCTGTGTGTGCTTCCTAACTAGAAACTAGCGTACTCTGGGGGGTTGGGGGTTAAAAATTATGCCATAGGATCTTACATAACACATACCGTACTGCTGTGCATCATGCAACAATCTTTACTGTAACCAGTTGCCCTCGGATATCTTTGAATTCACATGTGAACACAGAGCAACAAGTGAGATAATGTGATTTATGAAGATGACGGAATATGCAGCCTTACAGTAAGGAGGTGACAAAAGTGACAGACCATAATATGCCTGCCTCAGGATGGTCACATGTCAGCTGAATTAGATGGTGGTTTCACGGCAGAGGGCTCAGTCACTGGTTAATGGACACTTTCTCCTGAGGTCAGGAACAGTGAATGCTGATCTGGGGGGGGGGGGAGAAAGTTACACCAAGTCAAAGATGATAAAAAGATGGCACTTTGCCTGGGGGGTCTGGAGTGAACAAAGAGGCTCAATCTCAATGTTTCAAACAGCACAGTTCTGCTGCAGGGGAGATGTAATCGTGATGCAACGAGAGTCAATTCAGCTGGAATTAGAAATTAAAACTGCATGGTCGAGTATCAACCCTCCCACCCCCTCACCCCTTCAGCCTCACCCCCTCACGCACGCACGCACGCACACACACATATAGTTTCAAACAGCCTCAAGTGACCCATCTGGTATGTACTGTATGATCATGGTGCACCACTCTATACAAGAATTTCATTAAAAATGTATGACAATCGATTCACCCTTGTCCTTAAAGGGATAGTTCCACTTTTTATCTCTGGATTTGATCTCGCAAACTAATCCCAAGGTCAAATCATTGAAAACTGGTATTTTACAGGGACTGGTTCTGGGACCCCCAGTGGTCCTTGAGGGAGTTCCAGGGGGTGCCCATCTACAGTACGTAATTGACTGATAGTTACCAAATGGACCCCTACGGTTCTGTAACTCTTGAGAGATTTACATTAACACTGAGTATTGTACATGTTGACTGGGGGAGATAAAAATCATATCAAATGGGGGTTCGTGGCCTAACACATATCAAACTGGGGGTCACCGAAATTAAAAAGGATGAGAATCACAGTAACAGACAACCAGTGAATGTGGAGAAGCACGTACTGCATCTGTGGCTGACGTCTCTCACCTGCAGTGAGAGAGCATTTGTCTCAGGCAGACAGCGATCATGATGCACCTCGTCTTTTTCGCTCATTGTGTGTCTGGAGAAAACGCCTCAGAATGAGAACAGAGCGGAGACAGCATCAGAACAACCTGACTTCATTGCAGGACGCCGGTTGTCTGACTGTAGGCAGTGGTGGACAATGCACTCAACAACAGTACTTTGAGTCAAGTATTGATTGTTGACTGGTCATATATTACAGTGCAAGTGAAAGTTGCTCAGTCAAGTTTGTACTTGAGTTAAAGAACTGGAGTACTTGCTTTAAAAAATACTTAATCAAAAGTACATGCTTTTTGCAATATTTAAGTGTTCAAAAGAACAAATTAAAATTAAGAAATGTAAATCTCCTGTCAATAGTGAAAATAGCAAATCAATATAAAATTTGAGCTTGTAGATCAGATCTGCTAATTTCAATATGTACTGTAAGCCTGTAACATCACAGGCTTACAGTACATGGTTAATTCACTATATACATTTTCCTACCTAGAAATGAAAAGAAGTGAGAGTGAAAGTGTAATATTTGTCTTTGAAATGTAGTTGAGTGAAAGTACAATTGTTGCCTTTAAAATGTAGGGGAAAGTCATAAGTATCCAAAAATACAAAAACTACCGTAAGTACAGATACTCAAAAAAGGTGACTTTGAGTACAGTACTAGTAAATGTACTTCCTAGCTGTCCACCACTGACTGTAGGCAGGCTTCAGATCTCTGATGGTGAACTGTTCAGAAGGTACATTATGGACAAGCACGGGCAGAGAGAGCATTACAAATACCATTCCTCCTCCGCTCCCTAGACATGATTCCTATGATGTGTGATGATGTGTCTGTGCAAGTTGGTGCACCGCTACTAAACCAGGACAGAGTCACGACAATTAGGCTGTTCTTAACAGTATCGTTTTATTACATCAAAACAGTTTCTCCACAAACCTTTAGCGGCGAAAGCTCGCTACAGGGTGTGTTCACACAACGATAGATGCACAGTGGCCATCATCAGAAAAAAGGACATGATCATCATTATAATCATCAAAGGGTGTCAGTCAGTCATCATCATTTTTGCATTACCATTATAACCACCACAATTTTACCCACCACCATCTCGTATTAAGAATCTTCTTGACACCCAAATCATTCACGGAATTAACATCTTTCTTAAGACAGACCCCACAGAGGTCTCTATGGGACCACCACACCTGGGCCACGTAAACAACAGTAACAAATGGACTCCCAGAGTTAAATCAACATTCAGGATTTTACTATGAAGCATTTGCCAATAATCCTTGTATTATCCTACTTGATGTACCAGGTGAGTTGGGTTATCCATGCCAATCAGAGGAAAATGTATAAAGTACTAATCTTTGTGTCACTGCCTATAAAACTGGTTTTCAATGTGAGGACCAGGGAACCCCAGGTGCTCGATGACGTTCCGGGGGTATTCACCTGCTAATGATTGACCAAATGGACCCTTAGAAGTCTAACTCTGAGTGTACAAATGCAAATTTGCACTCTGTTAGGATCCTATGCAGCAGAGCCACCTGTCCATTTCTCCAAGCAGGTTACAACAAATGCCAAGTTCTTTGTAATCTCTATAGAACCATTTGACCCAGGTCCACATCATACTGATACTGCACACAGTGGAACTCATGTCCACCTTGGTATATCCAATAAAACTTTCAAATGGACAACACAGATATACAGACTTACGTACATTCAAACACTATATAAGTACAGTAGCAAAGGGAGGGGAATGTGAAATTATATTTTTTTGCTCTTAAATTTCTGTGGAAGACTCTCACACCGGGTTCAAAACAATTTTCGCAATAAAATACATTTAACTACAGCCAAGAGCCCCTCTGGAGGGCCATGTGGGCTGATGCGAGTTAAAATTCAGAACGAAGTCCAGGAAGAGTGTGCGCACACACGAATACACACATACACTCTGCGTGATGGATTTGGCTTAGGGACAAGGGTCTCTTAGCGCAGACTGTGGAGTACTTGTGTAGAACCAGTAAAAAACACGAGCACTTGAGTAGCAACCACATAACTGAGGCTCAGAGGATATTATTAGGGGCTGAACCATCATGTAATACACTGACAGCCTTGTCAATAGTCTAACAATGCAAGTGCATTCATCAGATCGCATCCCATGGAAATTATGCCGTTTTACTCCACGAATATATATATAAAAAAAAAGAAAACTTTCAATGTATCATCTCATCTTAAGCCTGATTTATATCTTGTCGTACAATGGTGTCCCACAGCAAAAATAGCTGATCTAAATGCTCACAATGCACCTCGTTGTGAGCCAGTAGATTTGCTATTTTCACCATGTACTGTATAAATTAAATATTCAGGCCTAGGCTATTAAGAATATTTGCCTACAAGGACATGCCCAAAATAGGGATGTCAGGTTTAAGCTTTCCAGACTTCAGCATCTGCAAAGTAATGACAGCTATGTTTCAATTAGTGGTCATTTCCCCATTTGACAATAATCTACTTAAAAGTAGTTCCAATTCATTCATTTTGACTGGCATTTTAACACTAAGACACAAGGAACACATTATGACAGCAGGAAGCAGAGAAACGTAAGCATGAACTGTTGTAGAGCAGTGGTTCCCAACCTTTTCTGGATCTGGACAAAAGCGTTGGCAGCCCACCCATCTGACCACTTAACAGTGTCAGTCAAGTGGTCAGATGATGGAGACAGGTGGATTTTCAGAGCATTTTTATTTTGATGATCAATTGATTATTGTGTTCCGGCTTGGATCAATGGAACCAATGTAGTACAATTTTAAGTTCTTATTTATTGGCATCACAATGAAAGCTAATTTTTCGTAGTGGGCTGATGTGCCAATTATTTGGGGGACCACTTGCAACACACTCACGGCCGACCGGTTGAGAATCACTGTTCTAGGGTGTTAACAGTATAGATGATCAAATACCCAAAGGTATAGAGCGTCGCAGCGGAAGTGGATTCCTTGGGTCACTTAATATTCCCCATTCATTTTCGCCATAGACTTTTACAAATATATTTATAACAATTATGTTAAGCCTCGAACCAAGCCATCCAGGATGGAGGTGAATCATGATCATATAACCTTTGATCCTATGTGAGAACATATTTTAATATTACATTATTTTATATACTACATTTAATAACTACCCTTTGTTTAGCGATTTTCAAAATGTTCTTTTCATAGAAAAAAAGGTTATATGGTCATGATTCACCTCCATCCTGGATGGCTTGGTTCGAGGCTTAACATAATTGTTATACATATTTTTGTAAAAGTCTATGGCGAAAATGAATGGGGAATATTAAGTGACCCCAGGAATCCACTTCCGCTGCGATGCTCTATACTGTGCAGGTAGAATCCAAGAACACCCACGCTTACATGGAAAAGAGCAGAAATAAACGTATAGCAGCAGAAGGAGAATGAATGCCTTAATAACTTGCGATATGTACAAACATGCAAACAGTGAGGACCCACATACCAGAATAGCAGCTGATTCTCAGACAAATGACATACCCTCAGATCACACACAGGTGGAGGATGGGACGGGCGAGAACAGGGGGTGGTGGGCTGGTGAGGTCAATGTGTCAACCCTCAAACTCCTTCATTCATTTTGTTGTCAGTGACACGACGACATATATTTCTGGAGGACATGAAACGGTATTAGCCTTCCTCGCAACAATGGACCCTGTTCACGGACATATCTGCGATGTGACCCAAAGAGAGCAGCCGAGAAACCAAGAGCATGACATCATATTTCCCATCATTAAAAGGGTCAAACACACACACATACATTACACACACATATGGATGTGAAAAGTGCCGAAAGGCTTGTCAAGCCTGACAGTGTGGGCAAAGGAAATGAGTACAAACACAGCTAAGCTAACTGTACAGCAGAGATAAGACAGTGTCCAGAGGGCCATCATGTCAGTGTCAGTGTGGAGTCTGATAAGGAAAAGCCTTGGCCCCTGGGACTGTGCGAGGTGGGCCTGGGACAGTCCCTATAATAGAAAAAGGAAAAATCCCATTCTGGGTCACAGAGGCCCCAAAAGGAGCTCAGGGGTCCTTCTGTCCCCATTAGTCTCAACAGCTTTTTAATGGAAAAAAGGAGAATGAGACTCCACTCCAGGCCACAATGTATTTCAAAAATCCTAAGAGAGAGAAAGGAGGAGAGGGAGGCAGAAAGAGAAGAAACAGCGAAACAGCACAGGTGATAAGAGCAGCAGCATACACACACACAAGTCTTAATACCGAAAAAAGAAATCACCATGTCAAACACCCTGTTAAACATTTCCTTTTAAAAATCATCTCTTTAAATTTTTTAAACCTATCAAGTCTTATGGATTCATCTGTGACGGATACGCAAGGCCGAAAGATCCCAGCCCGCAGGTCACTGTGTTTTTTTTTGGCGAGTGTTGCTCTTAAAGGCGCACAGTGTTGATTCTTAGCGGCTGCACGTTCTTGCCGTTGGCATGGCTTTGGCCGGGACTGAAGTACGGGCACAGCTTGGCGGAGAACTTCTCCCTGTAGGTGTAGAGCCAGGACATGTCGTCCGCGTTGTAGAACACCAGCAGGCCCTTGGGGTAGTCCAGGTAGACGCCCACCTTCTCCAGCTTGCTCTTGACGTTGAGGCGGGTCCAGGGCTCGGTGCAGGCGCTGTACTGGTTGCCGTCGTGCATGACGATGCAGTAGAAGCCGCGGCTGGGCTGGATCTGGATGCTGCCCTTGCGGCTGACCGTCTCGTTGGCCACGCCGATCATCCACTGGGTCTTCTCCGACACCATCACCTCCCAGTAGTGGACGCCCGTGCCGAAGCCCTCCGCCCCGAACACGGACACCTCCACGTCGAAGCGGCGCGGCGAGTCCTGCAGCGGCTGCGGGTGCAGGTTCCCGTAGGCCACGATGGTGCAGTCGTCCGACAGGATAAGCCTCTGGTGCGCCGTGATGGGGTCAAGGGTCAAGGCTGCCGGCACTGGGGATGGGACGATATGAGAATTGCATATCACGATTATTTTGACAAAAGAAATCGCGATTTACGATATTATAGTGATAATCAAAACCCATTATCCTGGGGCGGAACGTTTGCCAAAAAATTGCAGATCTACAAGCTCACAGTTGCAACGCGTTGTGAGCTTGTAGATCGGCTATTTTTTGGCAAAGACATTTGATAGAGAGTGAAGAAAACAACTGAATCAACTACGTATATTATAAGTACCTTTTACCAATAATAGAGGGTTTAAGTGGTACCGGATAATATGCAACTCGGCAAATAAAAGGTGAATTGATCCCAGTGCATGACGGAGGACGATATCACGATAAATTAAATCTCCACGATACGATTATCGTGAGTGTTTTTTATCACGATAATATCGCTTATCGTCCCATCCCTAGCCGGCACTGGGAGAGGGATTGAAAACAAGAGACAACGGAGAGCGTAAATGGAGGGAGCGACCGTAGGGATTAAGGCGAGGGAGCGAGAGTAGGATGGAGAGTGAAAGGGATAGTGAGTCATCAGTGCTTTTACCTAATTTAATACGCTCGGCCACACAGCCGTGTCGCCCACAAAATAAACGGTTGGCCCAGATAAACAAACCAATTACAGATAAGATCAGGTAGGACTGATCAAAGAGAAATTACTGAGTGAGAGAATAAAAACAAACCCCACTTCAATAAATAATGAGAGAGCTTAGGCAAACAGCACACCTACAGTATACACATACGTATGTGCTGTGTCACTGTATGTTTATACTTCGTTGTAAGATGGCATCGGGTGCCGACTGCCAAGAATAGCTGATCTGCAAACATGCGATGCGTTGTGAGCTTATAGATTGGAGACACCATCATACAACAAAGTATAAATCTGGCTTCATGGCTCAACTTCTGTTTCTGACTGCAGCTGTGTGTGAATGGTTGTTATGCTGAGGGCCGAGGCAGTGAGCAGCTCAACCACTCTACAGAAGAGAGGGGGGTGTTGAGTCAAGCATGTATAACGACCAAAATGTCACCAAGAAGGATTCATCAGTGGAAATGAAAGAAACACAAGAGCGTGTTTGAGGGTAGGTAGGTGTGGACTTTAGCAATCAAACATACGAACCGATGTGCGTGTGTGTGTGCTTGCGAGCATGAGCGTGTGTTTATGAGCATAGTATAGTTTATTGTTGTATTATTATACTGCGTTCACACACTAGTGGCGACAAAAGCTACAAAATGGCCAAGCGTGGTCAGCTAAACGGTCGCCGGGTCGCTGTTGAAGTGTTGCTGAAGCCACACTGCGTAAATGAAAAGGCTAGGGTTAAACAGCCCAAGGAAATGATTACCAGCAGCTCATTTTTCCATGCGAGGGAACAGAGCAGGAATTGTAGGGAGAAGGAGAGTGGAAATTGTGAAACAAAAACATAGGATTGATTGACGCTTCAGTGCGTCAATGGTGAGCTCTTTTTGGTAGAGCCTGTCACGCAGTGACAAGGTTCGGCTGTCAAATTGTAACTTCATGTTTCTGGCTTCCATTGAAAATGACTTGTAGCCTGTTGCTTTGTCACACAGCATTCGTGTGTGTGTGTGTGTGTGTGTGTGTGTGTGTGTGTGTGTGTGTGTGTGTGTGTGTGTGTGTGTGTGTGTGTGTGTGTGTAAACTATACTTGTTCACAGACAGTGACGTTTAGTAATGCCTTCCTTGCAAGGTGTTGTGAGCTTGTAGATCAGCTATTTTCAGAAATTTTGCCTGTTTCTCAAAATTATTTGGCCACGTTTGACCAGTTTTATAGTGTAGTTTGTCGATTACTTTTGATGCAGTAATGATCTTTTTTTATTTCATTTATTTTTTTATTAATAAAAAGGTCTTAAAAGTCCTTAAAGGCCCACTTCACCTCTGGGACAACCCGATCTTATTTTATTGTTGTTTGGGACACGATCAACACAATCAGTGATGCGTTTTGCATCATATGATGCAAAATGCATCACTAGTACATGCTGAAATACTAAAATATCTAAAAACACAGATTGAACACAAAAAATTACTCAGGATTGTGTTGATCGTGTCCCAAACAACAATAAAATAAGATCGGGTTGTCCCAGAGGTGAAGTGGCCCTTTAAATTGTCGCTTTACTGTCATGTGCCACCCCCCCCTTGGGTTGAGAACCACTTCACTATAATATGACCAGGGAGATTACTGAAGAAAAAGAATACGTTGACTCACTACCACTAATGTGGCAGCTCAACCACATGATCATACTCATCCTGCCCTGAGGGAGAGGATGGTGGAAGGCCCCTATCTGACACTCTGACACTTCCCATTTCAGGAAGTTGAAAAAACAAACAAGAGTCACACGATGAAACTACGCTGTGGTACTTTTGTTATTTAAATGTCATATTTATACACAATAAACTATGGTCCAGAGAGAGAGAGAAAAAAAAAAGAAGAAATGACCACAGAGTTCATTCAAAGTCAAGAGTTCCCCTGAGTCCAAACGAGCAGCAATGTCATACCAAGGTATGCAAATACTAGTGGAGCAGAGAGCAGTAATTACAGCTATGGGATGTGAACGGCTCCCCAGGCCCAAAGCTGCTCTCTGTGCAGTATATGTGGGTTAGGGCAGTGGATTACCACAGGGAGGGGGCCAACTGGAAACAGGGTTCCCACACATCTTTACCAATTAATTTCCAAAACTTCTCCAGAATATTTAACTAGATTTCCAAGACTATAACAATAATTCAGCTCAATAACGAGTCGCTTACTCCTATGCGCAATGCCCAAAGACAGGTAGTGTATGCCAGTGGTTCTCAACCATTTCAGGCCGTGACCCCCGAAATAATCATGACGAGCACTAAGAGTAGAGGAATTTCTGCCTCTAATATTTGACAATTTGGCCAATGTTTAATTTGTCATTTCAGAGGTATTAACAAAATCAATAACCAAAGAATGCATAGCTATTTGTTCCAGGACCTTCCAGGACCATTTTGATCAATTCCAAAACTTTTCCAGTACTGGAAAAATATATTTCTAATTTCAAAATATTTCATGACCGTGGGAAACCTGTGGAAAGGAGAGTAAGGTGAAAAGATAAATAAAATGCAATCAAAAGATTCAATTAAAATAAAAAAAGATGATTGCGCCAATTCTACCACTTCCAACCTGGCAGGGATGCCAGGCAATTGATTCAATTGAATGAGCTAAAAATTCCAGGCATGTCATTCCAACCTGGCATCCCTATTTTCGGCATGTCATTCCTGTCAACTGTTTCCAAAAACCCTAACCCTTTACAAGAAGTTGTAAAATTGCAGATCTACAAGCTCAAAACGCCCCGCAGAGCGACAAGTTGTGAACTTGAGGCCATGGCTACTATGGTCCTTGTCATGGAAAGGTTTGAGTACCACTGGGCTGGGGGCACCGATGGCCTAGCCCTAGTGTGTACTGACTGCGAGTCGCAAGTTCGATTCACCAGACCAGCAGAACTTTTCTGCGTGTCACTCCCCGACTCTTTCCCTGTTTCCTCTCAAATCTCCACTGTACCATAAATAAAGGCAGAAAAGCCCCCAAAAACTATTAAAAAAAACCCCACTGGTTTAAGCCTAATTTAGCTCACAAAGGAAAGCATCAGTGAAGCATTGTGAGCTCAAGTTGTAGGTCAGCTATATTCCGTGCACAACGCTGGTGTAAGACAACGTATCAATGGGGCTTTAGGGAAGCCCTGCTCTCAAACAGCGACCGCACCGCCTCTGAGCAGCACTGGGTTCAAGTTCAGTCAGTCATCATGAAGCCACATCAGGAAGAACAATACAGGCCTGTGTCCATGGCTCTCTCACAAATCCATGGAGCAGACTGAGACTCAGATTCCAGTGGGAGGGAGGGTTTTGTACTGCATGTGCACTTCCTCTAGCATTTATGTCAGTCAGCATAAATGAGCAAGGAGGGCTGGTAATGCGACTGGCCAGTGAGGGGGGGGGGGGGGGGGGGGGGAGACGGTGTCTCCTCCAGTCAATGACAATGCCAGAGTGTGTTACAACACTTTCAGTAGCATTCTGAGTATGAATTTCTGTTCTTACACAAAACATGCAGGCACAGGCACACGCACTGCCAGCAGTGCCAGCTGGATGAGTGAAGGCAGGCACCAGGTTTGTTTGCCTGTTATACATTCCCAAGAAAGCATTCAACAGAGAGAGGGGCGAGAGACAGAGAGACAGAGAGAGAGAGAGAGAGAGAGAGAGAGAGAGAGAGAGAAGCGAGAGACTAGGGATGGGATGATAAGCGATTTAAGACGATTTATCGTGATAAAAAACACTTCGTATCATGGAGATTTAATTTATCCTGATATCGTCATGCACTGGGTTCAATTCACCTTTTATTTGCCGAGCTGCATATCCGGTACCACTTAAACCCTCTATAACTGGTAAAAGGTACTTTTTTAAATAATATACGTACTTGATACAGTCCTTTTTCACTCTCTATCAAATGTATTTGCAAAAGAAATAGCCGATCTACAAGCTCACAACGCTGCGACGCGTTGTGAGCTTGTAGATCGGCTATTTTTTGGCAAATGTTCCGCCCCAGGATAATGGATTTTGATTATCGCAGTAATATCGTAAATCGCGATTTCTTTTGTCACAAAAATCGTGATATGAAATTTTCATATCGTCCCATCCCTACGAGACACAGACAGACAGACAGAGATGACGATGGCAGAAATGACTTTGTCCTGTCTCACTGGCAGCTACTGGTGATGAATTGGAACCAATTGTTCCATTTGGCAGCCGGTCAAGGAAGGCCAAGAGACTGCCTGCCTCCCCTCTGCCAGGAGGGTCGGCTAAAAATGAGAGAATTGATCGAAGGAATGAAATATTCCTTGTGCATTACTTTAAGTAATCTTCTGTGAGATTGAGTGATGGCCATAGCCAGGGGGGGGGGGAGCTCCTCCGCAACGTTCCGTCTCTAACATAGACTGTTCATCATAGCCCTGCAGTTCCAGACATCCACATCTCATCAGAGAACAATAACGGCTCACAAGCATCCCAGCAATGTTAATGCAGGTTGGGATTAGTTCTCACGCTGGGATATTTCATCATCTGGGTCAGATATCCTGCTGCTGAATGAAATTATAATGAACAGTCCAGAGTGACCCTGACTACATTCCTCACTTAGAGGACATGCTCGTTTTGTATGAACCTTGAGATTTTGTGTTACAGCACTGTGCACTCATCGAGTTACCCAGTGGATACCGTTTAACTCTCAAATACCTGGAACGCGCTCGAGTCGCGTTAGATTTTAACCACTTTAACCATTATTTTATGCTTTAACTTTAGAAAAATAGCAGATATACAAGCTCACAGCGCGGCACCGAGTGCCGCGTTGCAAGCTTGTAGATCTGCTATTTTTTTTAAATCGTGAAAATGAGTGCAAGTCTTTGAATATCTTTGACCCGACTTCTAAATCCTTCCTCTAAATCATGCTGTTCTCAAACCTTTTCATGTCAAGGACCCCCAAAATTACAGGTATTTGGCCGCAGACCCCCATCTCAAAATATGTTGTTCCAGGGACCACCCAGAAGTAAATATTTAGTTACAAATGTTTGCTTTTAAGTAGATATATTCAAAGACTTGCAAAAAGAAATCATGATTTTTCAAAAATAGCAGATCTACAAGCTCGCAGCGCGGCACTCGGTGCCGCGCTGTGAGCTTGTATATCTGCTATTTTTCAATAGTTAAAGCAGGCCTAAATGGGTTAATGTTTTGCAGGCACTCGTACAACGTGCAAGTGTAATGTTCCAGTAATATCTGGTGATACATACCTGGTGAAATATCCTGAAACAGAGACTTCCATATTGTGTACTGTAAAGGCCCCATGTACTTGGATGTCGGGAAGTCTTCGTAGGTCAGATTGGTCTCATGTATCTTCCCTTTAATCCTATGACAGAAAACAGATCAATGTCATATTCTATGCATGTCCTTTTGTTGGTTTGTGTGTGTGTGCTCTACTGCCTCAAGTCAATGGATCTGGTTTGTGTCTGGTCTGAACGTGGATTCGTTGACATTAACAACTGAGGAAATGTTTTGTGAATGCCCATGGCTATCATTCCACAGCAACAGACATTATTAGTAGCAGTCTGCATCAAGAGGGCTCAGGTCTGGTGCAGTAAAGAGTATGAACTGTGAACGCCCACACATTATATAAGAACATGGGGTGAAGCGAGTTTGAGAGTGTATTTGGACTCCAGAAAAGAATATAAAACATGTAAATTGCCAGGCTGATTAAAAGGCCTCGCCTGAAAGTAATAAAAAGAACCAAACAAAAGAAAAACACCAGGGATAACTTTTAGGATGGTTCAATGAAACCGCCCGCACAGATTAAACAATACGGCTGGTTTACATCAGGCAAAAAGACACCATCTGCTCAGAGATTAGCACATTCTGTTCTGTTGAAATGTTTTACTTTCTACAAAATGTCTGGAATCCTGATGATTAAACAGTACGAGATGAACAGGCACCATCCTCAATAATGATTTCTGGGTGCTTTAGTTACTGACATATAATATGGTTAAATATGCTAGCCTATGATATCCTAGCGTCCCTATTCTGGGCATCTCATAACACTGTAGGCAAACAATCAGCAAAAATAGGTTAACATTCTGCAAAAAAAGCAATCTACAAGGTGTCAATGCGATGACTTAGTTGTGACCTCCTAGATCAGCCATTTGTGGTGAAGAGATTTGGTGTACCAGGAAAAAAGGAGAATAGACCCCAGAGGGACCTTGATTAACGAAGTATAAAGGTTTAAGATAAGTGGTTAAATAGAATTTGGTGAAGTAATCTAGAGTTATATTAACAGTAGTGCTTCAAGATACTTTTGTTGTTACTTTATTTTTGTTGTTGCTGTGCTGTACATCTGTCTCTTGTCTCTCTCAACCCAACCAGTCAAGGCAAATGGCAGCCCACCTACAGCACAACCAGGTTCAGCTCGAGGTTTCTTCCTGTTAGATAAGATGTTTCTTGCTCATGGCCAAAATGTTGGCTCTCTGTAAGAGTACAGTATGGTCTTGAACTGCTCTGTATGCAAAGTGTCTCGAGACAACTTGTTGGGATATGTCAGAATATATACTGTAGATACAATTGACTTGACTGTGACTGTATTGGACTACAGCAGTGGTTCTCAAAGTCGAGTCCAGGGACCCCCTGGGGTCCTTGAGAGGTTTCCGGAGGGGAGGCGTTGTTGTGAAATTGCCATTTTCAAAAATCTTAAATGTGACAAATTTTGAACATTTTTGAAACATTTTAACACATTTCTTTTATGGGGCCGCTGGCACGAAACCTTTTCAGATGGTGGTCCGCAGCCAAAAACATTAATTTGGGGGGAGGATTCCTTGACATGAAAATGCTGCAGAACCCCTGGACAACAGCAATGATCCTCGCAAACCTCTCGGTAGGGCTGTCACGATTATGACATTTCACATGACGATTAATTGTCATTCAAATAATTGCGATTGATTGATTTAATTGTGTTTTTGTCGATGACAATTACATTTCTGTTTGGCTTGTAGGCTTTGAAGTTGCACATGGCAATTATGACACATAACCTAAATACACAAAGAAATTACTGACATATTTGACACCTTACTCTTTAAAAAGAACATTGATATAATTGCGATTATGTCAAATAACTGTGATTAGACGATTATGTAATAATTGTGACAGCCCTACCTCTCGGAAGTGACGGCCACGCCCTCCAGGAAGTCGTGGCGTCCCGTCTCGTTGAGGCGCTCCTGCAGCATCTGTATGCCCTCCTTGACGTCACGCAGCTGCTGACTGTAGCGCTGGATCTTGTGCTCGATGTCGGCGAACTTGCGCGCCGTGTCAATCTCCAGCTCCTCCAGCATGCTCTTCTGCCGCTCGCGCAGGAACCGGTGCAGGCGCTCGAACGCGTCGCCGATGGTCGCTCGAAGACCTTTAGCCGACGTCTGAAAAGGACAAGAGGCAGGTGACTTTTTGCATTTCTTTTACCAAGAAAGTAGCCAAAGTAGCAATACCACAATGTAGAAATACTGTTACAGGTAAAAGTACTGCATTCAAAAATTGACTTGAGTAAATACTGCATTTGTAATTAGTAAAATACAAAAGCATTGGCATCCAAAAAAGTACCAAAGTAAAGGTGCTAAAGTATTTATTTAATTGGTAAACTTAAAAAAGGCTTATAGTAGAAATATAAATGATTGAAAAATGGACACACTCAAGTAAAGTAAAAGTACCTAAACATTTTACTTATATATAGTATTGTACTTGAATAAATGTACTTAGTTACTTTGCACCACTGAATCTTCATAAAGGAGAACAAAAAAAACAAAGAAACACTGACTCTGTCATAAAGAAAAAAGCTTTCAGGCAAAGTTCCTTTTGATGCGTTCTTTCAATGCAATATGAAAATGCACAAAGTGGCTTTGAACAGCGGCAGGCTTCATTAAAGTGTTTCAGTCGCTACAGTGGCAGACTCTTAATTGGACAAGACTCCGTATCCCCGGGGCTCGCAATACTGCTTTAACAACATAAACATTATGTAAACATTTATTCATTCACTATGCTCCTACGTGCATTGATTTTGTGAGCGCTCTCTCAGTATCAAACGGACGATGGACAAACAAACCCACGGGTTGCAGCATATTGTTTTGTTGAGGCCATTAGTAAAAAAAATTCAGAGGAAACTTGTTTTAACAGGCTGATCATCAGACAGGGGGCTACCAAGGGAAACCCCTGTGTATGAAGGTGGGTGATTAGAGGAGCGGCAGACTGGAAGATAAAACAAGGCTATTACTGTGGCAAGGGAGAGAGGGGCTGCAAGTTGAGAGCGAGAAGCAAGAGCGCGAGAAGTTGTGGAAATTGATTTCGTTGAAGGGGGGGAAATGAGAAGCTGGACATCAGAGGGAATGAATCATCAGAGACCGAGAGAGAGCGTCAGAGAGGGAGACGGAACAAAGGGGGCCAGATGAGAGAGCACTGACTGCAATAATCACCAGAGAAGCAGCACCAGACCTACTGACCAAAAGGAAATGCTGGGTAGACGGGCCGGTATGCCGATGAACTAAACCTAACCCTAACCTCCGTGACGTGGGTGAGTAACTAACCTGCCGACGCTACTCGGAACAACGGACCGGCGGAACAATGAGCGGACCCCGCACCCTTACCCAGCATTTCCTTTTGGTCAGTTAATGCAACTAATCAACTAATCGATTATAATCGAATAAAATGTAATAAAACAATCGGAGAATAATTAATCCCTAATTTGGGTATATTTTTACAAAACTAAAAACTAGTTAAAATCTACAAGATCGTCAGATCGACTGTTTCAACTATTTCGAATTACACCACTGTCTGACAAAGCAAAGAATAGGGCTTAAGTTGTAATCAATTTGTTGACTTGACATATATACATGTGTATAAAAATACATATTTTAAAACTCGTTTAAAACAATTGATCACTAATAAAATAATGGATAGTTGCAGCCCTAATGCTGGGCCACTGTCTGAAACGTTTTGTTCTCATCAATTAAACAAAAATGCCTCCAAATACCTTGATAATCGATATAGATCGAATATTGTAGTGACGATAATCATTTTATAAAAATAAAAAAAGTAAAAATTGCAACGCTTGAGATTGTAGATCGGCTATTTTCGCCATTTAAAAAAATGGAAAAGAAAAAACATCTGTGCTGTAATCACAATATCCAGAATCCCAGATGAAAGAACCTAGTCTCATGTTGCAATATCAATATATCTATACATTGCCCAATGCCCAGCCCTATTTTATGCAAGAAACGACATTTGCGTTCTTTCCTAAAATAGAATAGGGCAGAAAGCCTACTAAAGTAATGTCTGAATGTGAACTCTCTGTGTGCATCTGTTAAGTGTCCGCAAAGACCTAAGATCTCAATTTAGAACTCCTCGCAAGAGGAGCCGGGATCCTTCGTGACCCAAGGCTTCATTACTCCTGCCTAAAGGGAAGAAGGAAAAAAAATCAATCACCATCCAACCCTATTGGTGTTCCTTCTCAAACCAAGGGCAAATATTCTCTCAGTGTTCCAGAGGGAGCCCATTAATATCCCTCCTGTGCAGGCACACAGGGCTGTGACATCAAGGTGGGCTGTGTGTCCCCCCTCTGTCCTCCCGCCTGGGATTGCTAATGACACAGAGGAGAAAGAGATGGTGAACCGGCAGCAGCTCGGCATATTCGCTTTAACCGACGTGTCCGTCTCTCTGTCTGGCCCGGCACTGCAGGCTGAGGGTTTGTTGCTGGGAAGGCTGCGATTGCAGCCAACAGAGCGAAGAGGTTCGCTGGCTGCCTTTCAGGGCACGAGAAGGGGACACAATGTCTCCTGCCCCCTCAGACACTCCAGAGCACAAGGCCGACACACGGCCCGTTATGGAGGAGAGACAATGTCGCTGGTTGGAGCTTATTCACAGTAGACATTTAGTACAGTAGTACATTTGACGGGTAAACAACACAACTGAAGGCGAGTACATTGATTGGGGCTGTGTTTCATTTAGGTGTAGCACACAGCGTGCCAGCATGGGAAGCTCCTGAATGAAACATATCCACGATTAACGATTAAGCATCAAAGTATCTGCTGAGAAAAAGGCTCCGTTGCTGCTCCTCACCACGACTCATCTTCCACTGCAGCGGATCCCTAACTCGGGTTCTCGGGACACCCGGTACTGCTGCTTTCCCACTCTATCAGGTCCAACCAGACTCAAGAGTAGACGGTTAGAATTACAAGGGCATTTGGGTGGTGCAGGCCAGGGGTAAAGTTCTCTTCCACCACCGACCGTGGAGACACTGGGGTTCCATTCCTCTACGGTGCCTCTGCCTTGGGCCGGCAAGGGAGAACAATCTCTACACCCTCCTCAAGACCAACTGCAGGGGGTTACGGTAGGGGTGCAACAGTTAATCGAACAAATCGATTTCATTGATTGTAAAAAATAATTGATAATGTAATTAAATAATTGATTGATAATCAATCACTATTTTGGGCATGTCATTAAATGAGATAAGTATATGTGTGTGCATGTGTGTGTGTGTGTGTGTGTGTGTGTGTGTGTGAGTGTGAGAGTATACAGTATATACACACACACATACTGTATATACAGTATACACACATACACAATATATACACAGTACACACACATTATACACACACACTATAAAATAGGCCTTCAAAATGCTCTGTGATAAATGCTGCCATTTCGACGCTCAATCCAGTATCCAATGTGACTGTGACAAAGCAGGGCTCATCATCACGAGAGAACACACTGAAAAACGCTCCAGTATGGGTGCAGAGACACTCCATTGTCAGCTTCCTAAATGCATCAGAGAGATGGAAAGATCAATTTTTGTCACACTGTGGCCCCCGTCCAGGCAGTGCAGCCTCTACAAATGGATGTAAACGTAATGAGATGGTGATGCTGATTTACTACGGGGGAGCAGCAGATGGCTGCAAAGGAGACCTACAGATGAATCACAGTCAGATCCAGTCGATGGAAAGGCCACAAATGGACTGAGCCTGTATCTGCCTCTCTGTTAGTTGGCTGGCAGAAAGGACTCTAACGGACAGACAGACTGAAAAGCACCGCGGTGACATAGGACGGCCATACGTAAACAGAAAGAATGACAGAAATCTCTGACGGCAGAGACAGCCACACGTAAACAGAAAGCGTGACAAATATCTCTGACGGCAGAGCCACCCTCCCTGTCAGACATACAATAGCTCAACGTCACTGCGGGGGAGAGATGAGACGGAGAGAGGAAAGGAGGAGGAGGAAAACCTGCAGTATTGACTAGATGCTCATGTGCCGCTGATTAAAACAAGTTGTCAAGATTAAAACGGCTGCTCAATAATCCCATTTACTTGTCGAAATTTCACTGTCAATACAAGCGTGTTAGGCAGGGAGACAGATGGCCAGCGATCACGGCCCCCCCGTTTATTGTCACCCGTTACTACAATTTTGTACGTTAACCGGTTCCTTTAAGTGACTCGAATGGACACATTTGATTCAAATTAGCTGCCTGGTTTGAGCGGCGAGCCGTGCAGGCGTTCAGGTACCTTCGTCTCCGTGAGTTGTCTCTGCAGGAGCTGCAGGGCCTCGGTGTGGCCCTTCTCGCTGTCCTGCAGGGTGGCCAGCTGTTCCTTCATTTCCCTCTGCAACACACAAACAAAGAACACCACATGAGAAACTGGTGAAAGGACCTCCATACAAATCCCCAATTTAATCCATTACATTGGAATTATACTGGAGTGGTAGCAGGTCAAACTACACAATACTTGCAGGGTGCCGATCTCGGTTGTTTGCTAATTGGCGTCTAAAATCTCTAAATGAAATATATACCCCATTTTCTTTTACTTGAAAACCATCACTTTGTATTTAACCACTTAGGAGTTCTTCACCCAAAGAATTTGTTATTTCAATTACACAATTCATGGGGATTTCTTAACTTTGTTTGTACGACGAATAGCAAAAATAAGCCATCTACAAAAGTCACAGCATGTCGTATCGTGAGGTGTTGTAGATTGTGAGCTCATGTAGCGTATATTGACAACAGTTAAATATCCTCATCTTACAAAAATCCGTTAAACAACTTGACTGAATCGTCGTTTTATAAGTGTCACTATTTCAAACGATGGATCTCTTTTTGGGAATCCTACAGTTTTACTGTGTTTGACTTCTTTAGCCAGAGGAATGTGGTGGTCATTTGATTTGTTAAGGGTGACACTGTTCTCGTTTAAGCCAACTTGTTGCTAAGGGAACTGACTCCAAAAGGTCCAAGTTCTCTTCAAGGTTGAACTCTCCTCATTCTGGCAGCTCAGTGGGAGGTTCAGGTGTCTCAGACACCTTCTAGCCCTAAAGGGCTTCCATGACTTATTGATTACGTTGGACTGGTTGTATTAACAGCTCGGCACGCGCTGAGTCACAGCACAGCAAATGTCAAGTCTGACCAGCAAAGAAGGCAAGTTTATTCAGAGGAAAATGAGCTCTCTGGAGATGGTTGGCCCTGTCCGAGAAACTGGGTCTCATCTCTAGTCAGACAACCCCATATAACCAGTGTTTCTCTCTGCCCCTTCCAATATTCCTCAGGATGGGCTCCTGTCACAAAATGTTTGCAGGTTTTACACTTGGCCCTGTGCTTGTCCAAATGCATTCTCCAATATATATTCAAGAGAGGCATGGAACAGCAGATGCATTCCCTTCAGCCCTGAGTGAGGGAATGGATAACAGTGCAAATAGAAAAGACAACACAGCCACTCAAGAGCTATAATGTGTTGTATGATGAATAGTAAAAGAGACAATCTGTAAGCTCCGCGAGTCGTAGATCTGCCATTTTGAAAGTGGTTAACATTAGGGTTGGATATTGCCAGGTAACTCACAATATGATTCCAATACGATACGTACAAAAGGAAAAATGGCACAAGATACATAAATCCCAAAACAAAAAGGGCTTTGAGAGTGGCATGGACTAGATTTAGTATTTTTCATGTTTCATGTCCTCCTTGGTATTCTCTAACCTCATTCTTCCTCTACATTGCAGAGGGATTTACCAGAATGTAGGGTAAGGCTCAGTGGAATACAAATGCAGAATTTCTTATTAAAGCAAACAAAAGAAATATATACACTGCACATATTGCTTTAAGGGCTCATCAATATGACACGGGCATCCCTGATTCACATCCTGATATCGTATATTGTGAGACAGCCCTAGTTAAAATGCCATCTTGCTCTTTGTATTCACAGCCTGCCTCTTCGCTAAACGCGGTCTGTGTGTCATGCAGCCATGTGTGTCACCTTCTCTGTAATCCTGAGAGACAACAGGCAGCTTCCCCTGAACATCACTGCAGAGGAAAAGCTTCAAATGGAACTGTCAGTTTAGCAGGGTCATTAAGAAACACCAGCCACTCATGAATGAATACCAAAATAGAGGAAAACAAAAAAGAACACACACATTCATCCAAACGTTTTTGAGAGGGCTGCCGTAGCATCAAATTCTACCCACTTGGGGCAGAAAAGCCTGCCGTACAAAACAGCATTGACATTCAGCGAATCCTTGACCTCAATTATGAGCTGGGAAATTAAAGGCAGATAAAATATGGGCTGTTGGAAATAAAGCACTCCCCCTCCCCTTTCAAGGACAAGGAAAACAATCCGTACTGCAGTCAGAGAGGGAACGTGACTCTCCATGTTAATAATAGGAGTGCAGCAGGATCAGCAGTCTCTCATCTGCGGTGGGTCAAAGGCCTCTCCCACCGGCAGAGGAAGAACCATCGTCACAGACTTGCATGTGTTGTCGGACTGTCTAGCTCAAAGGACAACCTTTACTGGGGAAGGATTACATTCATCTAATAATCTAAAAGTCTGTTTTTTTTAAATCATTTGTTGTATTTTTAATAGTCACAACGTGACACGTCGTATTTATTCTGTGTTGTATTCAGCGGCACCCCTGGACTGGTCGCGGCACCCTAAGGTGCCATGGCACCCACTTTGAGAAACCCTGGGCTAGCAGAAGAACTTTTAAATGAGAGCAAGCTTGAATAGGGAGCCAGTGGAGGGATTTGAGGACTGGAAGTGATATGGTCCAATGTACTTTTTTAGTCAGTAGTCTGGCAGCAGCGTTTTGAGCAAACTGTAGTGGCTTTGTGCTGCAGATGGGTAAACCCGGAGAAAAGGCCAGTCAAGAATATACAAGTGTGTATAAGGAGTTTCTCCTCTCTTGTCCATCTCACCTGGTTACCAAAGTCTGACATGACATTTCTCCAGGATGTCGAACTGTGGGGAATGGAATTGGGGTGGGGGGGGTGGGGGGGTTATAAATCTAAAACCAATTTCATCCTTCTGTCCTTCTTGGCAGCATTACATTAGCGGCTCCAGGGTACATGTTAGGAGGGGTGTGTGTGTGTGTGGGGGGGGGGGGGGGGGGGGGGGGCGTACATTTCTCCAAGATGCTTAAAATTCCACAAACTTTCCTCACAGCTGCTAGCTTTATTAAATTCAGCCACTCGTTCACCAGTTAAAAAGGCAGCTATTGGTTTCAAAGGGCCTGCACCGGTAGAGGTGGGAACAAAACATGCGGAGTCGCTGAACGTATAATGAAAGAGACTACGGGAGGGAGAGCTCGCGCACACGCACAGTCAGTCGCACACGCACGCACACACACACACACACATACACACACAAAACTGTATAAAAGAATGGATTCCTGTGATTTCAACAGATGCCATGCAAAAAGCACCCTGCAAAAAGGTTCTGACTCAAAGCCCTCCTGAAGGGCATATAGCATTGCACAGGCAATATGCTGCTCAAATTCATAATTCATTTATTCCACTGAAAAACAGCAGCATCCACCCCTTTCATCCGCTTGTCATTAGGCTACCTGTGCAGTGTGCACACCCCAAAAGCCCCCGCATAAACTGTGGTGCAAGTGATTTTTACAAGGACAGTTTAGCATAACCTTCCTCAAGCTCAGATTGTAATTCTGTCAGGTAGCAGACAGCCGGGGTAAATAGGCTGCCAGCCAACAGAGCAGCAGCAAGCAGTGAGCACACAGCAGCCGTTACAGACAGGTCTGCTGCTTTATGAGCTTCTTGTAAATCACTATGGGCACAGGGTCGGAAAATATGCCGTCCATGCACGGCCAGCCCTTGCACCGTTGTCACCGCATAGGTGTTGTCACAAGGGCACCGGCATAACACACCTTCAAAGTTATCAGCATGGTGGTTAGGACAAGAAACAGGGCAGGTACGTGTGTGTTAGGGATGGGCTTTTTTCCCCGTTAAATGTGTACACAAAAAGGATGTTTTCTGCGGTTAATCGCAGCATGATGTCATATTTATAGATACAACATTGCCGTGCACGAGCTTGCATTAGCTTAAGATGTTGCTCAAATGACATACTTGAATGCAGCAAGCAGACAGAGGCAACACGATGAACAGCTTAGTCATCCCTCATCAGTCTTTCTGGAAAGGTAACTTTCACTGGTATTTACATACTGTACATCAGAATACAAAGCCGCTGATCTGCCTGCATTTGAAGGACTGAGTGAGCAGGATGGTTCATAAACTCCATCAGAGACCTAAACCCTTAGCCTGGTCGGGTGAATTTGTGCGACCGGGATGGTTTACTACTTACCAGGCTACTAAACCCTGGCACATTTGGTAGAAAAAGTAGTGTCCCATAATAGAACCAAGCACATCTACAACTAATTAATTGTGCATCCAGTCCAACTATAGAGTGCCAAAGGTCGCTTTGAAAAGGCAGGACGATCGTGTAGCACTGCTACAGCAGCACTGAATTGTATGAAGTTAAATACATTTTACCCAGTCAAATACATTTTAAATAATTTACAATATATTATTTATATAACATTTTCGGTTAATCAGCCCTAAACAGAAAGTGAATCATTTTGGTTACACGCTTAAACATGGCCTATCCTAAATATGTGCACTGTGTTTTATGTTGCTTTACCAAGAAAGGCTTGTACTGTACACTGGAGAACAGAGAAGTGAATCATTCTGCTCCAACCAGAGAGAGGGGGGATAAATGACTCTGTTCAACCTCAAGATGGGATTTCAATTACATCGGGCGAAATAGAATAAATGATCAGTTCTCACAATGACAAGGGGAGAGAAAAACACAAGAGACTACATGGTTTCATACGAAACGAATGCCGTCAAATAAAGCCATATACTGTTACATTACATTGTCCTGCACCAAGGATTGCTGATCAATCGTGTTGTGAGCTTGTAGGCCTACATCTGCTATGATGCTATACAACAGAGGATAGCTGTTTGTTTTTACAGTCTGAACATGTATTCACAAACAGGGAAATACATGAAGATAAACTCCCAAGAGAATACTTATATGCACTTCCAATAATCAAACAGGACATGCAAAAATGTGTTTACAAACTGTCAATGAGGAACGGAACATAGTGGATATTATCATACAGGGACTAACTCAACTCAATTTTTGGAGGATTGTGTATGAGTCTACTTTCTATTTGCCATGTCTTTTCATACACAAGATGGTTTTCCATCTTACCATGTAGTTCAAGGCATTCCCCAAGCTGCTGTATCTCTTGGCGTTAACTAGTCTGTGATTCGATTAAATGACAAGGATGCCAGGTCGATGCCATTATTAGCTTCTTAATAGGAAAACCAACAGCGTAGGGCATACCTGAGCATCAGGGTTTGGAACGACTAAAGCTAAAGCTATCTATCTATTCATTCAACAAACACAAAGCAAACCTAGCACTGTCCAGAGTCCAGATCAAATGGAGGAAGAGAAGCCACAGACAGTAGTTAATGAAGGATTCCAATCTGCTGACCCCACAACTCCTGGATTCTCTATACCACTGGTTCACAAACACTGGGTCAGGACCCATTCGTGGGCTGCAGACACATTTTTATGGGTCTTCATTTTTTGTTTCCTACATTTTGTTTTTAATTATTATTATTTCAAAACATTTTCAAAAACATTCCCTAAAAAGCAAAGTTTTTCATGAATTAAAAAATAAATTTGCAGATTTCTTTTTCTTTTTTCAGTAATTCCACGAAGAAATAAAAGAAAATTCCATACATTTGAAACCAAATGTTTAAGAAGTAGCTCACAACGCGTCGCTTCTCGCAGCGTTGTGAGCTTGTAGATCTGCTGTTTTCACTAGTCTGGGTCCGCTGTCGGGCAAACGTCTAATTTCTCTTTTGGGTCTTGAGCTAAAGAGGTTAGGGAACCACTGCTCTATACCGTGTTTGCCAAGTTTAGGTCACACAATAGTAGAAAGCACACACACACACACACACACACACACACACACACACACACACACACACACACACACACACACACACACACACACACACACACACACACACACACACACACACACACACACACACACACACACACACACACACACACACACACACACACACACACACACACACACACAAGTCAGGGGAGTATGAACTAGCTAGACGCGCATGATGGTCATGCCCTCCCAAAGACACTGTGCCCCAACGCTCACTGACAAACCAGGCCCAGTCTCAAGGATCCCAAACACAGGCTGCAATGAAAGCAGCAGCAGCCATGAATGGAATGACATTACAGGCATGAAACCACCACTAGACACACAGGTTTTGCATTGCATTGTGTGTCATGGTGTTTTTAAGGAGCACCGATGTCAAAACACAGGCGATTGACTGCTGGAAGCAACACACGTTGTGAACACGGAGCTCTCTACCAATTGTTTTACGTGTTCATAAAGCAAATACTTAATACGATCACAGAAACCTTTGTGTCACCTCAATGAAACAAAGTCCCAATCTGTGATTTGTGGAATAGCCCCATCCCCCACAATGGAGAACTGTTTTCCATACAACTAGCACAATATGAAAAATATCGTTTTAAACCGATGTTCCCGCTATTTTATATTTTACAGTTGAATAAAGGGGTATTATGGATGACACTTTGGAAGATTCTTCTATTGCTAGCTTGGCCATTTCAAACCTTAAATGTTAAAAAATAATCGATCTATTCTACTGTAGGGTTTGACGTTGAAAATAGATTCCAGCATTGTCCAAGCCTAGGGAATCCAAACGACTGAAATCAGTCTTGGCAACTGAGAACTTTAATCCATGGTAATGTGCTAGTTAAGTTGTAATCGTTTTGCTTCGGGCTACACACATTATAATGACGAAACCGTGTGAAATTATATCCCATGTTATGTAAGCAGGTTGGACAGTAAACGGATTACTGTCACCCTAAGTGTAATAGCAGAGCAAGCAAGATAGGCCAACAAATGTTAAAGTGTTACACTAGCCCGTGTTATTACATGTACTGTATGGATATTATACACAAAGAGATGACATAATGCATACTTCTGCTTATGATTATTTTTTCTTTCCACTTTTTCCTAAACTGGCCTTCTTCCTTTCTTATCCATTTGTGGATGAAGTGGTTTAATTGGTAGCATTTCATAAGCCTGCTGCATCACACCTATGCACAGCTGGAGAAGCCCAAGTCCTTTGTCAGGATGGTATTTGTGGACTTCTCAAGTGCATTTAACACAGTGCAACCTCATCTGATGGAACAGAAACTCCTTCGGATGAATGTCAACCCCCACTGCACAAACAAAGTTTAGAAAGGAAAATTGAGTACTCTGAAGTTGAAGTTGATAGTGCAACAGATTTGTACTAATTGCAGTACTGTGCAAAGCTAGAGGTGCGCTAATTGATACATTCCTCACCCGCTCCTCCTACTTTCAGTTGTCAGTCAAAGTGGCTGACCTTCCAGCAGGCAGCAACATGCCATGCTCAAACACTAGAATCAGGGCACCCTCTCCAAGCAAATTAATTAACCCACATGGTGATGTGATGTGCAAATTGGTGAAAGAAAATCACCACTACAGAGTTACTGAAGAAATCGAGTCAGGCCCAGTCCGTGGCTTAGAGGTCCCGGCACCTAGGCTCTAAAGTAGCCTGACAGTGCATCGTGGGTTCAAGCCCATTCCTGACCATCATTACTGCATCTCTCTCCCCGCTTCCTATTCTCCACTTTCCGCTATAAATATAAGAAAAGCCCCAAAAATAGTCTGTTTTTCCCAAACAGTAGGAGACATATTTTCATGGGTCACACTTTCCTAATTTGTTTTTAATTATTTCAAAAGATTTGCAAATATTGTCAAAAGAAATTCAAAATTTTCAAATTAAGTGAAAATAGCAGATCTACAATTTTTAAAATAGTGGTAAAATGGTAAATTCATAATGTATTTTGGTATATTTGGGTCCCGAGGAGACATCAAATGTATCTTTTGGTTCACAAGCGGAAGAAGTTCCGGCAATCTCGTGTCATTGGCCCCGGGGCCCCGAGACTAAAAGAACAAAACTTCATAATAAACAACAACTGAACTCATGGCAACAAAACAAAAAAAATGCTGTCTCAAGCTATAAACTCCAGTGTTTATTCCGAGACATCAAATTGTGCTCAAGCTGTGTGCCTTGTATCCTGGCCTGTGAGTTTTCCCCTAGCATCAGCAGAGCCAACAGCCTCTCTCCAGGGGAGACGCCGGTCCCTGTAGCCTGAGATCAGCAGCCAGCAGCCAGCTGAGCTGACTGAGCAGGAATGACTGAGAACTCTGGAGCTTGGACCCACAGCAGCTGCCTCCAAAATAACACTGCCCTGCTGAGTTAGAGGCAGCCGTACAGCAAAATCATACTTCGCTGAGCGTTCCTCACAGACAATAATGGATTTCAAATGTCAAGAGCAGTTATTTCAGACAGCGACATTGCTGTGTACAGTGTACAACAAAGTATGATAAACTAGGCTTGAGAGAGATAGTGTGTGTGTGCGCGCGCGTGTGTGTACAATTGCTGACTAATCATGCAAAATGTTATGCTTCATTTAAATTGTTTTATGTAATATCACCAAATGAATGAGAAATCCACACAAGGAACTACTGTATATCAAATGAAACATTATTATTTAATGGAACATATATCATTCATAGATAGTAAAAATTTAAACAGAATTGAGTTAAAAGACCACAGTTTGATCCACCCATGAAAATGTGCTTAGTTTGTTTGACAATCAAATTCTTTAACAAAACACGTTTTGTTATTTTAAATAAACTGTGAAACAACAGAGTATATAGTATGTGTTTGAAGAGGCCTCTACCTAGTTATGCAACATAAACAAAAGATAAAACGCATTTTGAAAAATTCTAAACTTGGTAATCTTTTTGACACTTGCAGTTTTAAATACATATTTTATATCACATCACAAAATGTAACGTAAGAAAATGACCCACCCTATAGTGCATTTGTAGAACTTAATCTGTTCATACTAATGCATCTAAAAAGACTGAGGTTTAACCTAACACAAAAGACAGTGTTTTATTTTGTTTTACACTGCCGATGGCAATGCAACACTCCTCTCTGTGCCACCAGCCAGCTGGGATATAGTTAGAGATTAAAGTGCCAGTGGCCACGCACTGGACAAGGAGATCAGCCCACAGCCGTGTGCCAGCAAGCGGGATTATCTACTCTATAACAAGATTACTACCAGACAATGGCCCTAAAACTAAAAAGAACTCACTTTTGTGCTCTATGAATCAATTTTTCCTGGATGATTTCTTTTTTTTTGTTTGTTTAAAAATTTCCAGAATTCTCTTGAGGGCTTTTAGGGTTTCCTCATGCATGCTTTCCAAAGCACTTCTGTACTATATACGTCTAGGATTCAAGTTTTTATATCAAGTTCTTCTTTTACACTAAATGTAATGTGTAATGGGTCTATCTATACTCTCCATATATCGTTGCTGTCGGGTCGAGACCTCATAAGTCCAAAACTGTTAGTTTAGGTTCTTAAAGGTGCCGCGGGAGGCGGGCCTTGTAACATGATTGACATGCCCTTCGGCCAATAGAATCGTGAACAAGTGACGTTTTCTGTATTTGTTGGGCTGAACAGCGCCTCACATAGGAAGGAGTACTCCCTTCCAGAGCTTAATATACAGGGGTTTCATACGAAACCTATTTGTTTTCAGATAATAAAAAAAAAAAAAAAAAAACGAGTTGCATTTTTGACGTGTTTTGAGCTTGTAGATTTGCTATTTTTGCTACTTTTGTGACACTGAAGTATTGAGTAGGGTATCAATTCATGAAAATACGTAAAAGGGTTTAAATATTGAGAAGAGGTTTATAACCGACAGCAACAATATAAATGTAGATCATTTAACCACTTTTAACCTGGCTTCTCCATTTTGTGCATGATTACATTATGGCAAAAATTGTCAAAAAGGTTTACTAATAGTCCAAACGGTTTCGTACAGTATCTATGAAATACTTACACATAAGAACATTGCATGTTCGCATCTACAGATAAATTAAACCCTATAGGCCTATATGCTTCATTGACCAGGTTTCACCAGGGATCTATACTGAAAATGGACGATCTATTAGCTAACGGCACATTGCAACACGTTGTCGCTCTGTGACGGATTGTGAGCTTGTAGATGCGGAGATCATCTATTTAGCTGAATGTTCACCCCAGAATAGCGATGCTAGGTTTGATGTGTTTTGAGAAAAGATATTCTGCATTTCCATCAATTAGTTTCAGGGGAAAAGGCAATAATAGCATGCACACCCACTCGCAATTGCTATTCATTATTCACATACATGCACATTGCAACTGCAAGTGCACAAGCTAATTACACACACACACCTCTAAACAAGTCATCTCTAGGGGCACAGTAGTTGGGTATAAGCATTATGACTTTAACTAGCATAACGCCCACCCAACATTGTTTCATGTACGGGAACCTGCAGGTACTGCATGTGGTGGTGAAAGGAGAAGCAGGGTGTGTATGTGGAGGGACTGATGCTGCCGTAGTCCTCCAACCATTAGAATGTAGGGCACGTCATGTAAATGATGAATGTTAAGAGCACGCTGCTCCACTTGCACTGAGGAAGGGCACAGAGTACGCATATGTACCCCTTCCTCCTCCTGTTAAACATAGTACTGTATGTCAACTCAGATCCCAACACCCTCCCCCTAAAATAAAATGGATGCATAAGTCTGCATAATTGCTAATCGTAATGCTAATGAGTCCAAATGGAGCTCGCTGGAATGAGTACGATGCTGAAGGGCTTATTAGCTTGTGTGAGAACAAATAGTGCTGTGCTACAGAAGCAAGAAAGTACTGCAGGTAAGAGTTTACAAAAGGAAAAAAGAAAAAGAAAAAAGGGTCATCAGATAGAAGGATACCTTGGTATCACAACGTTCAGCGATGCACTGGTGTCACAGCGTTCAGTGTTAGGTCTGGTGATTAGTAAGCAGGGAGCTGCCTGCCAGAGCCTGACACGGTACACTCTACATAAAAGTCAATTTATACAAAGCAGTCACACGATCTACAAGCTCACAACACGTCACGTCCATGAATCGGTGTGAGCTTGTAGATCAGCCATTTCCGGCGTCCGATACTGCTGTGCGACAGAGGATAAATTAAGCATTGGCAGCCTGAGTTTCTCTACTGTCATAGCTGTTCCTCCCCTGACTACTGTAATAACAGTTCTCTGTCCTCAGAGTTAGGAGATATGCGGAGTGCAAGGAATAATCCTTGATTCCTGAAAAATATTCACTTACAAGCAATATATTTTATTTCTGAAGATGGCATTATAATAGTGTAGACAGACTTGTCTAGACGAGTACGAGGCCCAAACGATCAGCATCCCATCTGATACAGTATATTACAGTACAATCCCATCTTTGACAAGCCATCAATCATCTCTGTCAGTAGCTACAGTATAAGCACCAATCTGTGAATGGGCCATACATCATCTCAACACAACAGGCCACTGATTAAGGCAGGGGGGAAAAAATGGTACAAGCTAAAATTTGCTTTGTGCCACCTCCGACATTACATAATATCCAAACAAAACTGCCAGCTGTTCTCATAAATCAGCCTTCAAATTATTTCAGAAGGAAGGGGACATTATTAACATCGATTCCAAGTTCTGAGATTTCTGAGATTCCCTACTAAACAAGAAAAACTAAGCGGCGTTTCCAGGAAAGCATTTCCTGCTGCTAGTGGGTATTTTTATACAGACCAACAACGCCCTGGAAATGACCCTCGGATATCCTTGACTGCCAGGGGATTATCATCGCAACTAAATATATGTTTATGTCCTTTCCAGATCCAAGGATTAGCAAAGCCTAGCGGAAAATAAATAAATAAAAGAAAAAACATGCACATACCACCTTGTATATAACGTGACATTGCTGCATGCTAGCAACAGACAGCGGGGATAAACAGATTTATGAGACTCCTCCGTGTTGCCGAGCTGAATGCAGCTCAAGAAGAATCCTTGTACAGCTGCTGCATATACAGTATGCAGGCTTTGAAATCATATAGCTTGCCAGAAGAGCAGATTATGATGCCGATCCTGATTTTGGAGAGTCCTAAGGCATCAAAATAATGTTTTGACAAAAATTTAGTTTCGTTATTTTACAAAGATACAAGTCAAATAATGTCCATATCGGCCCAAACTATATATTGGTCGGGCTCTACTTGCCAGCATCACGGTTCCGCCCTAATAAAGTTAGTGCCTGTTTTCAGTCACTCCCTTGACATCGACTTATCTCTTGGGGACTCAAGGCTGCTTGGTAAAGTCACCAGACAGACAGTACACAAACACATTTCCAGGCCTAATATAGGCTTATTTACTCACTAGACTTAGATAGATCTGCCGGTTGATGAATTCTTTCTTGTGTTGATAAATTAATTCTCCCCTCAATTCCAATTGGTAATGGTATCTGGGTTAGTCGAGCCAACATCATGCTGGAACACCTTAACATCCAAGTAAAAGCCAAAGCCCATGACTAGCACTATACTAATACAGAAAACCCTCTGGAAATAGACCAACCTTTTAACACATATCCTGGAAACACCAGAGTAAAAGCGGGTCAGATTGTCCAAGCGGAATCAATTTAGGACCTCTAGCCTGAGGATACAGACTGAGTGCAGAAACCTCTGCTAGCATGGCCAGGTGGAATTCCTCCTGAGAGAGGAGCTGGGGCACATGGGTCTGTCCCACCGTTCTGCGATGATTAGTCTGACCCCACCAGACCTAAACCCAGGAGTGAATTATGGGAGAACAAAATAGCCTCAAAAGAATGTGGTCAGAGAAGAATGGTATGATTCAAATAATTTCCCCACAGTCTGTGGGATTTTCTCTTTGTACAACTAATATGATCATGGAACTAGAAGCAGTGCTCTTCCGAGCACAGGTCTCCACCAGGTCAGGTAGGTCCTGGTGGCGCTAAATGTGAAAAGGGTGCCACGTCTTCTTTGGCCTTTAACGGCAATGTGGCCCTGCATGCATGACTTGAGGCGTTTTGTTCCAAAAATGTGTTTGGAAAAAGTTGACCTGTTGGTGGCGCTATAACAGGTCAATGTAAAAAGAGTGGCATTTGTTCCTTGACCATAGTGGGAATGTGCGTGCAGAATTTCTCTGTAATCACAAGCTGCGTTCATGATTTAAGTGATTTTGTTCAAAATGGACCAATCCTGCAAACTTTGGAAGCCAGTGTTAGCCCATTAGGATGGAACATGAAATATCGGACAGATCTGTCTTGATCTCATGACTATAGAGATACTGTGTAGTGATTTGCATGATTTTTAGAGAAAATCTCAAGGAATAATAGGAAAAAATGTGTTTTACATAAGTCGGCCTCCTGGTGGCGCTATAAAAGGCAGATATGAAAAAGGCAGGGCAAAGGTTTTTCCTTGGCCTCTAGGGAGTGCACATACAAAGTTGTACACTGATCAGTGGAGTTATAGGTAAAAACACAAATTGGCCAGTTATAGCGCCACCATGAGGCTGATTTGAAAATATTTAAGTGGCATTTATTCCTCTGCCTATTGGGAATGTGCATGCACAATTTCACCAAAATCGCACACTGCGTTCATGATTTCAGGCATTTTATTCAAAACTGACCAATCCTGCTAACTTTGGAAGCCAGTTTTAGCCAATCAGGATGGAATATAGAAAATCGGGCAGATCCATGTCGATCACATGACTGTAGAGACACTGTCTACCAATTTGCGTGATTTTTGGACAAAATCTGTATGAGTACTGGCAATAGTTAGTTTTGCAAAAAACTGCCTCCTGGTGGCGCTAGAACAGGCCCATGTGAAAAATGTGGGGCAGAGGTTCTGAATTGGTATCCAGGGAGTGTGTGTGCATAGTTTGGCAGCGACCGGGCCAACGGCGCCGGAGATTAGCTGGTAACGGACGGACGGACGGACGCACGCACGGATGGACGGACGGACGGAGGGGAAAACATACTCTCCCCCATGCCTTTGGCTGGTGGAGACAGACAATAAAGAGAGATGCTATTATTTACTAGGGATATTAACTATGTTTATCCCATTTTGGAACCCTTTTTGGGGTTCTTGTTACTATGCTATGTACAGTATAAAGCAGCAAAAAAATGTTTCTGAATAAATATTTTAAGTTTTTCAGAAAACTTAGGTCATGATTTAGAAGGCGTTTTTAGAATCGGCCTCAGTCCTAAATGGTTTATTATACAGTTGGGCACCGATAGCTTAACGGGTAGAGACTAGAGAGGCCTCTGGGAATCAGAAGGTCCTCGGTTTGCCCCTGGCCCAGGTCTGTGTGTCTAATAAGTGTTCCTGAGTGAGACACTTAACCCTTAACTGCTCCCCAGGCACTGTGTTAATGGCACCCACTGCGCCCAATAGTTAGGATGGGTAAATGCAGAGGGAAAATGACAAATGTACTGTGGGAAAAAAAGACCCTCTCCCCCTCAAGAATATGAATATGACTGGGGTCACAACATAATTAAATTGGAGGTCATTGAAATTAAAAAGGCTGTCATATGCACACTAATGACAATCTCCCTGTACCTGCATTTCTTTCTGCCATCTCCTCCCATTTCACTGTACCTGAGTGACAAACACCAGTGTCAGTGACAGGGCATCACAAACGATCATAGCTTGAAATAAAAATAAATCAGAGACTTCAACATGTTAATTGTCATCAAGAGCCTGAATGGCAAGTTGGCAACTGCTGTTTGATGTGAAGACAAGAAGTTACGCAAAGGGTAGATTATTTGATTTCCTAATGTGCAAAAGCCACCATCATTAGAATTGTCAGTTTTTCCCGACAAAGTGTGTTTTAATAAGATGAAATACATTTTCTATCGAATCGTGATATCAGAGAGACACGACACCAGTGACTCAGTGGCTAAGCAAAAAGTGGAACTGGGGTTTGAACCTAAACAATAGAGACATTCAAAGCTTAAACTTCCACTGGCCTCTTCTTGTCTATTCATTTCACTCTCATCGGCTGCTTCCGTTGGGTCAGACTTCAGTCTGGCTCATAGGTTGTACCGTATAAAATGCTTTCCTATGTGACATGTCCTATCAACACAGCATGTCTAATTGAATCATCTCTGGCTAATCGTACACACAGAATTACAGGAGATCTATGACCCAACCAACCCCAGGCCTCCAGAACAATGGCCTGCAAATCTGCCATAATTCCCCAGCTAATCAGGAGCACCAGACTCAGCCTCTCAGTCTCAGGGGTCAATAAACACGCATTGAACTCAAAAGTACAGACAGAATCGTCACAAAATGAGAAGAGGAATTAACGCCAATTACATGGCAGCCTTTAATCTAGTCACTCGAGCTTCTCTTTTGCAAAGTGACATTTGGCCTGCTTTGACCAAGTCCCTGAATGAAACATCTCATTAGACCTGCCATTTGAAATTAGTCTCTCTCTATAGGCTACTCTGGCTATGAAGCCATGGAGTTGAAACATCTGTCAACGCACTGTCACTGCTTTATGGGGGCTTTTATGTATGGATACATTTAGTTGACCTGAGTACCCCAGGGGTCTATACCACACCACAGTTTCCCAAACACTGGGTCAGGACCCGTTTGTGGGTCGCAGACAGATCTTTGTGGGTCTCTTAGTTTTTTGTTTCCTACATTTAGTTTTTTACTTATTATTATTCCAAATATTTTCAAAAAACCTAAAAAATGAAAAATGTTCAATTATAAACAAAATCAATCCATCAAGAAATAATCTAAGAAATAACATAAATAACACAAATGTTTAGGAAGTAGTGAAAATAGCCGATCTACAAGCCACTGGTCTATACTACTAGGGCCACTCTCTTTTCCCTATACATCAAATCTCTTTGCTGAAAAAAGACGATATAAACATGACATGGTGAGCTTGTAGATCTGCTATTTTCACAGGATGATCGCTCCAAAATGGGGTTAACACTGGGAAAAAGGTGGTGTTATTGTGTGTCTGCGTGTGTGTTTGTGTAGGGGGGCAGATTAACTTCCCTTTCCTTTAGCAGGATGACCTGCAAATTCCTCCTCTGCAGTGACCCTGCCTCAGTCTCATTCCATGGTCCTGCCAGACCAGTTCTCTTGTACACACTGAGTGCTACCTAGACCCGGAGGATGGATCCCAGACTGCCAAAACCCTTACCTCAGGTACAGAGCATTATAATGGAAATACACCATGTTTACACAGAAAGATCTTTCTGTTATTTGCCTATTGCAGTAGAAAGACCTTTAAAGCCCTACGGCCTACGCTCACTGTGTCGTGAATATGTGAAAGTGAAATGACAGGAACAGAAATGGAGTAGGCAGGTTTGGAACAAAACAACAGATGCAGAGTTGGTGGAACAAAGAACAACCGAAGAACTAAAAAGTTACAAAGTTGAATGTTTGCCAACTGCCAAAAGAGCGAAAGGTTAGGAATCTAAACTTGAGTAATGAAAGGATATCTCCCGAGGAACAATATGACATTAAAAAAATAAAAAAATAAATGTGAAATTATGCACACAATCTTAAGAACACCTGAAGTAAGTTGAGGACATGGTAACAGTAATACTTTCCACTGTGTAGTTTGTGTTAGCAAGCAAGTAGAAATATGTTGGCACACACTGGCAAACATATGGTATAATTTTAGAGCTAAGCACTTTGTCCAGAAGGCCTATGAGCATCCATAATACAATACATGCAATTCCCACTGGGAGCACAAAGTCTAACAGATGTACCAACATTCCAACTCGACAAAATGTGCAAGCCAAAGAATTTAAGAAATCACTCTCCTTCTAAAAAAACAAACACATACCAATGGGAATATTAGCAAAGGGAAATAGAAAGAAAGGTATCCACTCTAGTTTCTGCAATGACCTCAATGACCTATAGCGTGTGGGCTAGACGCTAGATGACGAGGCATCCGATGGGTTTACCAACAGTATGGGGACAAATTGAAATCCAACAATGGCAACAGTGTGAAGTGCTGTAACAAGCCACTGCATCCCTCCGGATGAAGATATTATGCCTATTCCTCTAATAGAATATGACTGTTCTGCCTTTCCCCATGGCTCTGTGTACGCATGAATGAAACCTCTCCGCAACGCCACCTGTACTGACTGCCAACAAGATCATTATTTTGTTGGGGGCCCCGCTGGCAGCCACCTCCCTACAAATAATTAACCAACAACCTAAATCCCAAAGCACGCACCTAAGGAGAGCAGAGCATAGGTGGAGCAAGAGAGGGCGAGATATGAGAGAGAGAGATGGAGCTAAGTGGAGGGAGAGAGGACTGGGGCAAGCCATGGAAGACATGGCCGTCGTGGTGGTGCCCTTGAAATAGCCTGACTCATTACTGCAGTAGTGACAGCATGTGTACCGATGGCATCCTCTCAAAGAGCTACGGCCTCACTGGCACTCAGAGTGACAGACAACCCTGGTGTGCTATGGAACCTTTTGTGCCAAAAATGAATGTGACAGTGTGTGTGTGTGTGTGTGTGTGTGTTCATAATTTCTTTCTCCCTTTAAGAAACAGTAATTACACTCAATTTATTCTGAAATATACCGGTAATAGTCTTTCACAACATTATTATACTGTTTATACTGCATTTGTATTTATTTTAATAATTGCACATTTATAAAATTTTGCACACATTCAGGAGTGTCTCACCACCACCACCCCATGGAATACTGCAACACATGTTATTCATACTGTATGGTATATTATTATGGAAGGGACATGCCTGCCAGAGGTGCAGCTTCTCAATTTGATTGACGTTCCTCACCAGAGGGACACAGTGCTATCAAGCCACCAGCGAGCTCCTGCAACTCCTTCTGCCTAAACAAAATAGCTTAATCTCTGGATAGCCTCCAAACACAACCCTGCATGCATGGATAACCAGGGGCTACAGCGCCCATTTCTTTTCTTATCCGGAGCTACACTGCTCTAATGACATGCGATGTATATGGAGGTCCCCTGGGACAACTGGAAAGCATGCAGACAGAGACTCGGTATCGCCCAAACACAGCGGTCTCACACTGCCCAGTGACAATCTTGATCATCATAATTAAAGCACAGTGGTAAATGTGGTTTAGAAAATAAGGCCACGTCACCAGCTGTAAGCCACCAAGATTTGACTGAGGGTTAGAGCAATCAACTGAACCCTCTATTTTAGATGGCGCCAGTTTGGCATGCCTGAAGATGGGAACACTAATCTCACCATCATTAAATATGCTGCCTAAAACAAAGTCATTATTTCCTAAACAACCCATTACAAGCTTTACAGGGTAGCTAAACAATGAGAACTTTGGTTTCCTGACACGGCAATATCCACTTTTAATGGGTTAAAAGACGTAAGGAAGATCAACATTAAGAACTGAGCAGTCATTTAGGTCATTATTTATTTTCATTGTGACATCTTATCAGTCAAGCCTGGGACAAACAGTATTTAGCATTAGAGTAGTTTTGCTCTTGTGACTGGATTTAAGCAGCGTTTGATACCACCCAATGCAATCTGTAGAATAAAGCCCTTCCCAATCAATGCACCCCAAGCAAATGGCAGAGGCCGCAGACAAATCCTCTTCGATTCCCCCTTTATAGTCTTTACATAGAGACACGCAAGCAACTAATTGCATATTAACGTACAATATGTCTGGCAGATGCGTTTGCATCATGCTGAGCAGTTTGTGCACATTTTGACTGCAGCAATAGCCATGGGAGAGAGGGATATAAAGTCATCGCAACAGCAACTAGAAGCAGTGCTCTTCCGAGCACAGGTCTCCACCAGGTCAGGCATGTAATGTGTTTTACATAAGTCGGCCTCCTGATGGCGCTATAAAAGGCTGATGTAAAAAATGCAGGGAAAAGGTTTTACCTTGGCCTCTAAGGAGTGTGCATACAAAGTGTGACACTAATCGGTGGAGTTATAGGTGAAAACATGAATCGGCCTGTTATAGCGCCACCATGAGGCTGATTTGATTTTTCTTAAGTGGCATTTATTCCTCTGCCTATTGGGAATGTGCATGCACAATTTCACCAAAATCGCACACTGCGTTCAGGATTTCAGGCATTTTATTCAAAACTGACCAATCCTGCAAACTTTGAAAGCCAGTTTTAGCCAATCAGGATGGAATATGGAAAATCTGACACATCCATGTCGATCACATGACTGTAGAGATACTGTCTACTGATTTACATGATTTTTGGAAAAAATCTGTAGGAGTACTGGCAAAAGTTAGTTTTGCAAAAGTCGGCCTCCTGGTGGCGCTAGAACAGGCCCATGTGAAATATTTGGGGCAGAGGTTCTGAATTGGTGTCGAGGGAGTGTGTGTGCACAGTTTGGCAGCGACCGGGCCAACGGCGCCGGAGATTAGCTGGTAACGGACAAACGGACGGACGGACGCACGGACGCACGCACGGACGGACGGACGGAGGGGAAAACATACTCTCCCTCAGCCTTCGGCTGGTGGAGACAACAAGACTCTGGTCCGGGGGTAAGAGGAGTGAGGTACCAGGACAATATAAGAGGGCACCTTGCGCTCCTGTCACATAGGAACAAGGTGCATTCATTGCCGGTCAAAATACTGATGCCCAGCAGAGGCATCAGCAAACGGGGTCTAACACAACAAAACCTCATTCATGTGAACCCCACAGGAAGAGAGGCTATTTGAGAAATCAAATATTTGGGACTCGAAAAGGAATTGCATCACCAAGCCAGGCTGTCTTTCTGAGATGCAATGCATGTTTTAACTCGTTACATTATCAAGCCAAGCTTTCTTTCTCAAATGTAATGCATATTCAATTTTTTGTTTGAAATGCAGGCAATTTTGCATGTCAATAAGTCCTACAATCACACCCATGTACCATTAATAGAATATTATTGTTCGCATTGAAACTGAATTAGAAGTAGAATTATCTTTTCTCAATGCACCACTCCAGTAAAAAGGTGACGCTTGACTTTGATCAAAATAAAAACACAACGTATATACACTAGAATAAAATAACCTGCACACTGTCTACACTTGCACAATAAGGACAACTTTATTTAAGCAACGTTTCGGTCAATAGAACTTCTTAAGGAATCTAAAATCTTCGCTTCTTTTAATGTAATGGCTAAGGCGCCAAATAGAGTTGAGACTTGCGAGATCTTCAGAATCAGGTTTTAACCCCTGTCTCTCTCTCTCTCTAGTGTCCTGTCAATAATAAACCAGAGATGACCAAACCATTTACACTCTGCTGTCTGACATTTGTTAGGTAAACAAGAAGGTGGCATAGATAAACATGTCTATGCCTCTAGCACTAATGGATGATGGGGCGAGAGAATTACTTTGCCTAGAGCAAGTCATCAGTGCAGTTTTTGGCATAGCAAGTAATGTTGCTTTGCAGGATATTTAACTGACAGAAGATTCAGAGTTCAGACCGAAGCCAATTCTCCGTTCAACCCTCAGTAGTCACAGTTCTTCAGAGTCAAGAGGGAAAGGAAGAGCAATACACACAAACAATAGACAATACATAGTCAAGGGGAATCCAGAGTACCATGCCACCAAAATAAATGGGCTCTAAAATTGTTTTGTAAACATTATCCAGGCTCTAGTCTAGACAAACCAAATACCCATTTCCAGATTTCTTAAAATCTTAATGTAAAATTAAAAAAGAAAAAAAGAAGCGAGACAGACACACCAGCCACCATCACCACCTTCTGACCTCAACAGTCAATAAACTGGAGCTGCTCGCTGCACTTTATCACGTCCTCATCATGTCATTTGGGCACAGTTTTGAAGGCTGTGCATAATCAAAGCTCGTGCTAAAAATGACCTTTGTGCCTCTGGGCAACCTGCTCACTGAAAAGAAAGGATAGACAAAACATATAACTGAAACAACACAAGAATATCACAGCACATTACTTTCTCAAAAGGTTCAATTAAAAGAACAATTAATTCTGAAAAAATTCCCTTTACATATCAGTCTCATATCAGACACTAGTCTCAGAGGCACTTGCCCGACGGTCATGTTCTACTTGCCCAAAGGTCATGGCCACTTTCCCGAAAAGTAAATCGTCCATTATAAAATGATAGGTAAGATTTTAATTACCACTCAATTTAACACTAATTTCTTTAATTTCTGGGGCTGAGTGATAAATATCATACCAAAATATCTCCAAATCCAAATACCTACAGTACATAGCTATGATTGAATATGTCTATGGTTTCACACTTGTTACATTCCACAGACCAGAATACAGAGCACGCTGGCCATATTTAGGCGTATAGACAGATTGTGTTTAGACGTTGCATCCCCTCTCAAATGAGCACTAGCTCAGTCGGGCAACCTGTAAGCAGGTGGGCAAGCCTTAGTGTCAATACCTGCACATGCAGTACAAGCACTGCTATTGATTTAAGATTTGATCTCGAATAACAAATGGGATAGTAATCGTTTCTGCACCATCCGTTTCTTTCCATTGACATTTGCGTTTCTCCAAGCTGCATAAGAAAGAACATCTCTACTTGTAAATGTCTGCGCACACAAAAAGGTAAGTGTGCCAAGCTGTTTGAGACGGGGGCCTGTGTGTGTGCTCTTCTTCCCGTTGAGTGGTTGCAGATCTGGGCAGCCTCCAAACCTCCTGCCAGCGTAGGAAATGCCACATCACTCTGCCTTGAAAAGAGCTCCAAGGATCGGGACAAGACACCACCCAAGAGAAAGAGCAACGTCTTGTACTGGGCCTAATTACTTCTGCACGAAGATTACCCAGCACGGGTTCGTTTGAGTTGAATTAACACCGAACATTTTGCTGTGTACACCATTTTCTGACCTTTCTGAGGCTTCCAGCAGGATGCCTGCCCAGACATTTATGTTCATACTACTAGTACCATTAATTGTAAAATGTTCTCTGCTGCTGCAGAATAACACAGCTCTGTGTATAAAACTACAAAATAATGTGTTAACAGGATATACGTATAAAATACATTAACCACTTTCGATCATTTTAGAGGAAGATTTTGATCATTTAAGAGGACGATTTTTGAAGTTCAGTAGATCTATAAGTTCACAATTAACATTATGATTTCGCTATTCATTGTACAACAAATTATATATAGTGCTTAAAGGAATACTTCACCCAATAAATTATATTTTCATAAAACTGCTCTTTTCATAAATTCCTGAACTGAACTGTAATCCAAATGGAATGTCAAAGAGATTCTTTCTGGAATAAATACAGCTATAAAATAACACAAAGGCATTATAAAGAGCAGTTTGAAATATTCTGTCAATAGTCTTAAGGGAGTAAATAATCCATTGAACTTGTACAATATATAAACCTGATCACTGGTGCAGGGTGATGCAGGGGCGGGCTGCCTTGATGTTCCAGCTCAAAGACATACTTTCAGAATGGTGTAAGTGGACAGCAGCACAATGAACAGTCGAGGCCTTGGGCCATGTGAATGAGAACATCTTTGCGATACTGTCACAGACAGACTGTGAAAGTGGCATAAAAGCGGCTTAACACTTTAACATCAATATCACTTAGTGCTCATACAGTACCAACAGTCTCTTTCATGAGAAACTCCAAAACAACTTCATTAAAAAGAAAAAAGAAAAGAAACATTTTTGATTTATGAAAATGCCCTTTAAAGCAGGATATTGGGTTAATTTGGCCATTTAATTACAGGCCATATTTGATGGATTAGAGCAGAACCACATAATCAGCCTTATCTGCCAGTTTACGCCCCTTTCTGAAGCACTTTATTTCTTGTAATGATATGCAATATGTTCATTCAACTATATTGTGCAACATTCAAAACAAAAAGTTACATAATTTGTAATGATGGAACATATTGCAGGCATAAACAGAAGTCAGCCTCAGGCTTGATTTTTCTATGCACTGCGCAATTCAAATTCTGTTTAAGCTCAATCCAATAGTAAAAATGAAACTGACTGTAGTTTGCTACAAATCTCTAACCACAACAATGATCATTATGACTATTACGTTTTAAATATATTATTAAATAAAGTTAATTGTTTTGTTTTTAGTACCTAAAATACCACTCTATAAATGTGGAGTTTTATTTTTATCCAATTCCTACAAACTGACAATCTGCCCAAAAACATTTAAAGGTGTTCTTTGAATCTTGAGAACTCCAACTGAACTTTGACAAGTGCGTTGACCTACAATAGATGTTTCCCATTTCCACAGGATGCATTGTAAATGAGACGATTATTCAGAAGGTTATTCAGAACTATGGCAAATATGAACATCCCCGCATCTCTGTGACACTGACCTGTATCTCCTCGTAGGCCTCGTCAATCGTGGTCACCTGATGTTGCTCGTGCAGGGCTGGCTCGTCACAGAAGAAGCACACCAGGCTCTTGTCACTCAGGCAGAAGAGCTTGACCTTCTCGTGGTCTTTGCAGGGATAGGAGCTCCTCTGGGCGTTCAGGATGGCGTCCAGCGGGAAGGCAGAGTAGCGCTCCACAATGTTGGACAGCTTGAGACTCGGGGAGAGAAGGGGGTCGGCGAAGGTCCTCCGGCACTCTGGACAGTCCCGTGCTCCGCGCGGCTCCTGCCTGCTCCAGTGCTCGGTGATGCACTTCCTGCAGAAGTAGTGCTCACAGCCGAAGCTGACGGGGTCCTGGTAGATGCTCAGGCAGATGGAACACAGGAGCTCATCCTTCAGACAGCAAGCCATTTGCAAACACAGAGACAGAGCTGCATCTAACAGGACACGGCTCTGCAGAGCACTAGATGGTTGGATGATTGGTTTGTTCGATTGACGGTTCAGTTCAGTTCTCAGTTTCAGCTCTCAGACTGGGAGGGGTTCAGTGTCATGCAGATGTTGGCTGACCGATTAGGATCTTTGATTTTCCACTACTGATGTATCTGGTGAAAAAAAAGAGCACAAGAACACTTTTTAATACTAATCACATAGATTTTGACATGGTTGGTGTTGTTGCATCAACAGTGCAGAAATTGACAAAATGTGCTTTTACGACAAAGGATTTGTCATTTGTGTTATTTCAGAGTTTGCCATCACAAAAAACAAACATGTTGGTTTGCATGAAATTGGAAACATCCATACCCACCATCATCCTCATACAGATACAGTACAGCTACTGCTACATTTTGCCTTGTTTGTCTTCGACCAGAAACCACAACCTCTTTCCTTAGTTAATAGTGCTGCTCTTTAAGAATCATTTTGTTAAGAATTACTTTTACCATTTGCCAACATGTCGTTCCTGTTCACCACCACGGTGTTTTAATTGTAAAGTATTAGTATTGTTCTTGTGAGATGTGCTTTTGCTTCAGGAAAGCACCTGCCTGCAGTGGGAAAGCAACTGTCTTTCCTCTCGGTCACTGACACATTCTAGATTGCCTCCTCTCCTCTCCGTCTGGAACTCTGGATGGAATATTTCAGTGGCAACAACAAGCAAGCCTTAACTAGTTGCTTATTTCTAAAGGGGGAGAGCCGGGGGATAACATCTGTACTAGAGCTGAGCTTGCATCGCTGTTTAATTGACTGGTTGCTCCTTGCTGGCTACTAGCTGCATTTGTAAACACATCCAAGCAAGACCCACACGACACCAGCAGGGATACACAGTGCAGAATGCAAACACACACGCACCGTCCGTCCACAACCAACCAACCAGTTTAAAAGGATAGCACGCCTAAAATGAACTGCCTAAAAAACGTTATAAACGCGGATTTGCATGTATCTTCTCATGACAAAGTAGTCTTCTGCCGTTTTAGACAATAAAATAGTAAAAGTGAACTCACCAGCTCAGCGACACACCAGCGACCATTCGCTCCACCGCTCACTCCTCTGTTCAGGAAGAGCCACAATACAGCGGCGTTGGAACAAAGCCCTGTGTGAGCTTTTGGGGGTGTTATATTTTACTGATATCCACGGGCAATGTAATATATAAGGTTAAATCAATGTAAATGCTTGTTATCTAATTATAATAGTACTTTACATAGCGACTGCGACTGTTAAATGTGTAATTAGGAACCCATAAACCGTTTACATTTGTCCAATGAAGATGCGATGCGCCCCTCCGGTAATGGAATGGTCCAGTTCCTCTGGCCCTCCTCTTTTGCAGCGCTGCTCGCGCTCACAGCTGATAACCAGTGGTGTACAGTAACTAAAGTAAATTTACTTTACGTACAAATTTGAGTATTTGTAGCCTACGTTACTCCACTACATCTCGGATCCAAAAAACATTGTACTTTTACTCCATTGCATACAGCATTTAATAGAAAACTTTAGTTACTAGTTAGGCCTACTTTGTAGATTTTGATTTATTAGGCTACAAAACATAGCCTACAGTGTATCACAGTATACATTTTGGCCATTTGAAAATCTACAAGCTCACAATGCGTCAAGATGCAACGCATTTGTGAGCTTGTAGATCTTGAAAATAGCAGATCATCTGCTATTTTCAAAAATTTAAATTAAATACATTTGAGACATCCTATTTCGAGTAGGCCTTCTTTTACTTTTGGTACTTTAATTGGATGCCAATGCTTTTGTACTTTTAGTACTCAAGTAAATATTGGACTTTTACTTGAGTATTTCTATATTGCAGACTCTGCAGAGTAGGCTACAGGCCTGGTAGGCTAATAGCCTACATACTTTTACGTAAAACTAGAGTACTTTTTCCACCACTGCACTGACTGCAGACAACCCGGCCTTCTCCTACCAGTGAGACTGTCTGCCAGTTCATAATCGGTGTTGCCTTGCCAGTTAATTGCCTTTTTGTCTGTAATAAATCCTCCAGCCAGCGTGCGCCGAATGTCAAATATGACCACTACTAAAACTGTCCTACTAAACATTAATTGATGGGAGAAGGAACCATTGAACAGAATTAACACAAACAGTAAAGCGAAAGTAATTGTAGTCCGATTTGGACCAGTAGGTGGCAACACTGTACGTGGTACAGCCTCAGGACAGGTGAACTGGATACTTTTACAAAGTGAGTTCAGTCCACAGGGATAACTGGGAATTTAAATGGCCCCCGGATAACATGGTCACTTAAAGTGGACCCTGGCAAGTGAATTTACATAAATGGCCAGTCTTTCACCCATTCAAAGTCAGTTGTAGTCAAGAGGATTTATATGTCACTCATACAGGACAGGTACAACTGGCAAACAGTGAAATGTTGGTGTAGTGACCTGTTCGGTGTCAGGCATATTCGCCTATAACATATTCGCCTACACGCATTTGGTCCTTTCGCCTGGCATTTTCGCCTTGGAGGAGAGTCTTTTCACCTACCTGTCTGAGCCATTTCGCCTACCCTCAATTCTGCTGTCAGACTGTCCATGTTTTCATATTATCTCTTTGTCATTTAAATATTATAGTGACTGTGACAGTGGTGTTACATGTCAAACCTACACACGGCTATCTCCATAGTAATCACATAAATACAGAGCTATTGGAATCAGGTGCGCCCAAATAATTAATTAATCCATGTCCCGATACTATACATTATTTGGTGCAGTATTGAACAGTATTCTAAAATGAACAGTATTGTAGGCCTATATTGTTTTAACATTAGGCTATACAAAATATATAGGCCTTACACCGCATGTTCCGCATGTGTGCTAAAAACAACATTACTTTATAAAAATAAGATAATAATATAGATTTAATGATAAGAGGAAAAAAAGATAATTCAAAGTTTGCATGGGGAAGGTATTCTTACCTTTAATGGAGTTAAAAATGGAGTGAATAATATGATGGACAATATCATTTAGTATCTGGAAGGTATACACATTAGCAGTAGCTTAATACTTGTAAGTTCAGTGTGTGCAAAACTGCAAAAAGGAGAATTTACAGACCAAATGCAGTTTTATTTTTTTAGGGCAAATTAATTATTGGTGTCTGACCCAGTTATAGGTAATAATGACCTAGGCAGGGGCACATACATGTTTTTTGATTACTCCTTTTGTTCTAACGCAATTGGGAGGGCTGCAGCTGTTACGAACAAGTTTAGTTAGTAAAGTATTAACTGAATAAATCACATCAAGCATAAATTATTTCCCCAAAGATGCATGTGTTTTGAGTGGAGGAATTGAGCAAATCCTGCCTAGATAGATAGATAGATACCTTTATTATCCCAAGGGGGAAAATCAGTTGCCCAGAGGCAGCACAGCAGTATAAGGTCATTTACAAAGTTACAGAGAAGTGTGAAAAAGATAAAAAGAAAAAACAAGAACAGAGTACAGAGTACAGTAAGAGCAAGGTACAACAAGAAAGGGAACGAATAATATATATGAATATATATACATAAAGTGTCCTAAAGCACAACTATCAAAATAATCTGCCTGTCTGTTCGTCCATTATTAGCCCAGTGGTTCTCAAACTCAAGGACTCCCATAATAACCTGAGGGTCCCTGGACCCCACTATTTTCCACTGGTCCAACGCCACACCACTCCACTCCACACCACACCGCCCACTTGTGCCAGGTTTTCCACTACAAGGACCTGGGTAGAGTGTTGTGAAAGTGGTACTAAACGTGGTACTAAAAAGTATCCAATCTCGAGTAGGTCTGAGCTAGGCCAAACAGGACCAAACACTTCATAATGACTGATCACTCACTGACTTTTCATTTAGACCACCAGGATATAGTTGTAATAAATGATAATAGATTATATTGTGTTATAACCAGTGTTCGAGTTATACTCCCAGAACTATGGGGGCCCTACATGGGGGGGGGGGGGGGGGGGGGGGGGGGTCATGCACGCACGGTTTTTCGCAGTTTTGATCGCGTTTTTATCGCATTTTATTCGGGTTTCCGCGTTTTTTTTTTTGCTAAACAATCGGAACGTCACACTACACTTTCCCTTTGCCCCTTTCCACATGCACCAGCCAGCAAGATAGTCTATATAGTTATAGTAGATGGAATTCTTGGTACCAACACTCCAACAGACAGACAACACCAGTATCATATAATCATTCAGTTCCAAAAGCTTTTCAGTTATCTACTTAATTTTACACCACTGTTCTACTACAGCAAGCATTATGGTATTGCTTCCCAAACGTTTTAGCCCGTGAACCAAGAGAAACTAAACCCAAACAAGTAGAAGTGAAAATAGCCGATCTACAAGCTCACAAGGAGTCGCTTCGCGCTGCGTTGTGAACTTCTAGATCTGCTATTTTCAGGACCCATACAATGTGTCCACAACGCTAGCCAAAACAGTGTTAGCTAGCAGCATAGCATCCATCATTACTCCAACTCTATTTAGCCACGACTCACTCACCAATTGTTGACAGAGTGACGATGAGACGAGCAGGACGATGTTTAATGCCTTTATAGCCTACATGGTCTTGTCTTGGTGTTCTGTTATATTCCTTTATGCTGCCTGTGTTGTTAATTTCACCACGAGTCCATCAGGGCGCAAGATACGCACTGACGACAGAGTGGACGAACGTTAAAGGCTCGTCCTATGAAAGCCATTTCCTCTCTGCACAGAAGCGCATTTCAAAACAAGAGTCTTTATTTTATTTTTTTCATCTATACAATCGATCATTCAACATGTTTATTTTGAAATTGTCCTGGAAAATAGTAGCCAAATAGCACCTACATGCCACTGAGAGGTTACATTTGTGTTGATGAGAGCCAGAGAGCGCAGGGGAGAAAAAAAAAAAAAACACTTGGGAAAAAAAAGAGACCCCATAGGGGTTTTTGACTATGGGGTCCCAGACCTTATCTATGGGGGCTAAGCCCCCATTGGCCCCCACATAACTCGAACCCTGGTTATAACCACTATTATAATCTATTATAGTGTATTTTAATTATCATAGTAATACATTAATACTTTATAATATATTATAATCACATTTATAATCCATTACAGTGCATTATAATTAGGATAGTTGTAATACAAATTTATATTGTATTATAGTCACAGTTAAAAGGGTCAATATGTTTCTTACCGATAGGGGTACTTTTTTGTAATGGAAAATGTAGATATTTTTATGTGGTGCGGTGTGGTGTGGTGTAGTGTGGTGTGGTATGGTGCTAAAACTGCAGTCGAAAAGGGGCTTTGGAGAACCACAACCACAACCACCAATATTATGTAGTGTTGACACAACATGTTTTGTTCTGTGTTCTTTATGGTGGGCAAAATGCATCTGTTGTTCCCAGTTCTCCAGTTACACTGTCCAGAGAGTATCCCACTCATGACCAATCAACAACTTAAGTCACACAGTATTTTTGTAATATATATATTTATTTACTATTATTTACAGTATATGTACATAAACATTGCTGTAGCTGCATTGATTTAATGGATTTAAAAATAAAGGTAATGCAAATCCTGTGCTGTGCCATGCTGACTGTATGAATGAGTACACCAAAAGTATAAGAGTAATTCAGTGATATGTATTTAAAGGCAGATGTGTTACAGGGAGAAAACAACAAATGTATCCCCTTTATAGTTGCTATTGTACTGTAGGTACATTTCAGATTTTGCACATACCTGGGATGTATCCTCTGTATTTAACGCATCCTAACTATAGGAGCAGCGGGCAACTATTGAACAGAACCAGCAGTTGGGTTTCATTGTCTTGCTCAAAGACACTTCGTACTAAGCCAGGAAGTTCTGGGAATCGAACCTGGGAACCCAAACAGCCACTCTATCTCCTGAGCAAAAGGACACACAATAAATTGTGTCGTCTGTTGTATTGCTCATACATAGGATTCTTCATTCATCATTCATGACTGAACTTCCACTTGCTGTGGAATGGTGAGGCGCTCCTCTTCCTCCCCTAGGGGCAGGTCATCACCTGCCTGTGCTGCATCTTCAGCTGGGATGATGGGGGCTGCAACCCCACAGGTCCCGTTTCCTATGTGGAAAGTGATGTTGACGTTCACATTGGCCGGGGGACTGATACCCTGAGAGGTGGGTTGAGGGAGGACAGTGGGCTGGAAACTGATGGACCCGGTGTTGGTGAGTAGGGGCATGGGCTCCGACAGTAAGGACTGTGGGCTCTGCAGCGGTAGGGTGGATTCAAATGAGCCTATGGACGGGTCCTCCTGACTGCTGCAGCCCTCTATCCTTGTGAAGCCATCAGAAATGTCTGAAAGGAAAAACAGATAGGTAAACAAACCTATATCCCTGTATACAGTACATACGGTACACACTCAAAGATAATGTGACAGACACAGACATACACAAACATATACACAACGCCACACTACTGTGTGGAGTGAACATAACGCACTTGCACAAGTATGCGCGCGCACACACACACACACACACACACACACACACACACACACACACACACACACACACACACACACACACACACACACACACACACACACACACACACACACACACACACACAAATACACATACAAACATATGTAAACTAGAAAGAATTGAGGTCTCCACCAGGTCAGGTAAGTTACTGTGAGCCAGCTATGTTCGGTATTCAGTTATTATAGAGTTGAGTGCAATCTGTAGAAGTACAGGGCTTAATGACCATTCAAAGACTGACCGGATTTATTGTGAGGTTCCACTGTGCTCAAAAGACACTGTTGTTCTGGGGATATGTTGGAGAAAGAAACAAGCTCAACGTTCTTTGAATGACACGGATTCACCTGTATTAGAGAAGGAGAGACAGACTGGATTAGTAAGTCATATGACGTATATTAATATAAATGATTTCCAATCATCGAGTAAACACAAGCAATGAAACTCACGTCATTTTCCCTCTCACAATTGCCATTTGCATCTATTTTTGGAGGAGCGATTTGGGCCTCTAGGTAAGTGCAGAGAGATTAAACATATTGACACATGAAGTAAACCAGTAACACTCCCTAATCGGGAGATAAGCGACCGTCAGGTCGCAGCGTGATTTTAGGGCAAAATGTGTAGGAGCAGTGTCCAAAAATGTGTTTGAAAAAATGGGCCTGATGGTGGTCCTCCACTAGGGGCATCCATTCTGGAGCACCAGGAGTCGGTGGTCCCCAGGAATTCCCCGTGAACAGCCCCGTTTGGGTGGTCATTTCTTTGGTCATTTTTGCACTTTTTGGCGGCGGTGGAAGGGGGTCCTTGAGGGTCCCTGGAGCTCCGGGGGTCCCTGGTGGGGTGGAGGTTGTGGATTGGCAGGCAAGGAGTGTGTGTGCAAAGTTTGGCATGGATTGGGGTAACGGTGGCGGAGATATGAGTTGGGGAAAAGTGTGACATGACGGATAGACTGACAGACTGACTGACTGACAGACAGCCGATGGAGGTTTTGGTAGTAACTGCGACCTGACGGTCGCAATCAGAAATGAACAAATCAAATGTGCAGCATAATAAACAAAATAAATTATGTAATTTAAAATGTTCCAGGCTACCTTCACCATTTATCCGAGTGGTTTTGCGGCGGATCAACAGCACCAGGACAATAATCAACACCATAAGAAGTCCAGTGACACCAGCAATTACTGCAACTAAAGAAGTAGGTAGGCAAAAGTACACATATGTAAATTCACAATATTTGTAGATCCACACAAACAAACATTTTAAAACTGAAACACTGTTTTGGTCACAAAGCTACTTCTTCATAACTTACTGAATAATAAACCTTGACCAATTAGCGTACCTAATTGTGCCCCAGGTTCTGATATTTGTGGTTTTGTTGGTTCTTCTGAGTTGACAACTACATCATTTGTACTGACAGGTCCAGGGGGTAAGCTTGATGGAGTCGTTTGTAGATTTATGGTTTGGTGCACAGAACTGCCATGTGGCTCTGTCTGCATCCTTGGATTCAGGGTTGTATAAGCAGCAACCGCAGGCTCACACTCTGTGTCTGAGGTAGCATTGCCATGTTTCACGACAGCCCTTCCTTGACAACTGGAGAGGGAGGGAAACATTTTAGAAGATCTTATGCACCACAAATAACTGTATAGTCTAGCTATGTGGTTGTGCTTCACTCACTCTGTATGAGGCCGACAACACTCAGTGTCAGAGATCTTATTAGAGAATGTCCCATCAGGACATTTTTGACACTTCACATTGCTGTCTTTTCTGCCTGAAATACATATACAAAAAATAAAAAAATAAATAAATAAAAAGGTATATCAAAATATAGGCTACATTATCTAATACAGGCTACATACATCTAATTTTAACCAGGATCCCTGGCTATTAAGCCAAATATGCCTTAATACATTATAATTGCTCCCTATGGGGCTTTTAAGCCGTGACATCATTTTGTAGTCAGACCTCCAAGCAAATTTATTATTAATATCTGTCCCTCGCTATTTCAACAGATCCGAGACAAGTATAATTCTACCACTTTCCTTTCAACAACAAAGAGAAGAAAAATTTGTAAATAGTAAAAATTGTAAAAAGATTCACAGGTTTTGGGGCCAGTTGGCCAAAAATTCACATGTCTGTAATTAATAATGAAGTTACTATGTTCAATTCAATTCAATTCAATTCAATTCAATTCAATTCAATTCAATGTTATTAAAGTGTCAAATCAGCATCGTACCTTCTTTATAGACCCCATACCCAACCTTGCAGGATGTGTATGGTCTACATTCTGCACAGTATGGGTCCTCAAAATCCATTAAGCAGAAGAACCCAGTCCGACACACACATTTGGAACTAGTGGTGCTGGTGCAGTTCTGGGCATACGTCAGACCCTTTTCTGTTCAAAAAGAAACAAAGAGGCCGTTTCACATACAGGAGCTACCAAAGTAATGAACAGGTACCGTACTGTATATAATAATGCAATAATCCACCTACTTGTTTTACACTCAGGGCATCTACGGCAGTTCCGAGCATAGTTAAAGTCCTCCATGAATTGGTCGCTGCCACACTGTTGACACTCTGTGTCATTTGTGTCACTGCATTCCTCTATCCGCTTCTTCCCTGTTAGAAAAACAAATGCAAGATACACAAAAACATGCAAAGTTTGGTGACTTTACTACATGTTTTCAAATATCAGTTACGGTAATTGGGAATCTGTAATAAAGTGATGCTGTTGAGATAATCTTAAACTTTATTTCATTAACAGTCTTGTGCCTGCCATGATGACTGTACCCCTCATTCCACTCTGAAGCAGAAAAGCGGTAATCCAATGAATTCCAAAATTGTGTAATGATTTGATTCCATTTGTACATTCATTACATTAACACTGAGGATATTGGGGCCCGGCCCTCTATGGTGCATCGGTTGTCCATGTTCAAGGAAGGAAACCGGGCAGCTAGAGCGAACTGTCGCTGCACTATCAACTCCTACAGGTTGGTCAGGGCACCTGTTCAGTTGGGAGCTTAACTGAGAAGAATATCATGTTCCTCCACATGCGTTAAAGGGGTATTTCGGTCAAAAACGACTTTCCTACCTTTCTAATGATGATTCGGGAAGCTTCTGGGTTGATCCAGGTGTTGTTTGACCCATAGCAGCATTTTGTTCCATTTTCGATTTTCTCCCCTGCACCCCACGGCTCCAAAACGGCACCTTTTGGGTCGTTCCGTAATCCGGTTATTATTCTCGCTCAAAATTCACTTTTCTCGCTCGGTATCAGTCCCTCATACTGTTGTTAGCATATCCGAGCTACACCAGCTCCTGGTCGCCGCCATGTTTGTTTACAAAAAGCTCAACTCTCAACTCGCAGCCCAGGAGAGAACACTGGGAAATCCCGTTTTGTATCGCGTGACTCCCCGACGCGCGACGAACAATAAAACACAAAAATGCTCTTAGCCAAAGAAAAAAGATGTAACTATGTCGACAAAGTCTGCAGAGTGATGTATGGTGTAGCCTCTTGTCTGCCTCAACCAGTAACAGGCTGTGGGGGAGGGAGGTGGAGCTGTGAGAGCAGCAGCAGCAGCAGCAGCAGCAGCTCGTGAACGCGCGTTTCCCAACGGGTTAGGGATTTCCCAGTGTTTCTCTCCTGGGCTGAGAGTTGAGAGTTGAGCTTGAAGTAAACAAACATGGCGGCGACCAGGAGCTGGTGTAGCTCGGATATGCTAACAACAGTATGAGGGACTGATACCGAGCGAGAAAAGTGAATTTTGAGCGAGAATAATAACCGGATTACGGAACGACCCAAAAGGTGCCGTTTTGGAGCCGTGGGGTGCAGGGGAGAAAATCGAAAATGGAACAAAATGCTGCTATGGGTCAAACAACACCTGGATCAACCCAGAAGCTTCCCGAATCATCATTTGAAAGGTAGGAAAGTCGTTTTTGACCGAAATACCCCTTTAAGACCTCCCGGTGAAACGCCTCACTGTCAGGTGAAAAGCCGACTGGCAGCATCATATATATCGCAGAGGACTGAGAGGAGACTCATGCTCTCCTACATCACGGTTCATATTTGAACTGGGGAGCATTACATTTAGTTTGACTCGGTTCCACAGATATAAATTGTGAAAATAGCCTACAAACAGCTCGCACAGCGATACATTGTGAGCTTGTAGCTTGTAATTTCATAATGTGCCTCTTTCTTACGTAATATTTGACAATTTGGCCAATTTGGTATCAAAAAGCTCTTAAAGGTCATTACATTGTAACTTTAGAAATGTGCAGCATGATGATACCCTGTATACACTAATAGTGAGGTTGTTAACTGTTGAATGAGAAAACAATGTTGCACATTAAGTTCATCATCCGGGGACCGACCCCTCAAAATAATTTGCCTACCCTACTGGGGGTCCCGATCCCCATTTTGGGAAACACTGACCTTCACCCTCTATAATGAGCAAGTAAGTAAGATTTAAAATAAACAAATAAATAAATTAACACTTGACGGTATACATCTAATCTGAACACCATGACATTCTGCATAATAGTAAGCAAACACAAAATTCTCTAAACTAAAGCCCACTAAAATTGATATGATCCTATAACTCCTCTAAAGGCAGTAGGAATCAGTATGAGGCTATTCAGGAGTGAAGCCATCTCTTACCAGGGGGACACTTGCTGCAGCACAAGTTTGGTACACCATCCGATAGATATTCTCTTGTTGGGTTCTTACATTCTCCACTTGAATCTGCATGATATGGTAGGGAATACTCCTGCTGCTGCTTAACAGAAAAAGTTGAAAAGAAAGAGGTTGCTGTAATGAGCAGCTCAATTAGTACAATTAGTGTGTGTGTGTGTGTGTGTGTGTGTGTGTGTGTGTGTGTGTGTGTGTGTGTGTGTGTGTGTGTGTGTGTGTGTGTGTGTGTGAGACTAACTCAAGGACTGTCGATTCAAATCTGTCGTGTCGTGTGTATCACATCCCGACAGATCAGTGTGTTGTGTGGAATGGGAATTTTGGTGGACCAGCGTTTGTCCAGAACCCTAAATCCTCAAATCTCTGTATCTCTCCGTCTATGCTTTTTATGCCCATATATGGAGATCCTTGATATCATCAACATGATGTCATGGTACTGACATCATAGACTAGCACTTCAATAGTGCTCTGACAACGGGTGAAAGGGGTATAGAGGGTATGCGAGTGACATCATCATCATACCCGGAGGTTATGTGGGAACGCCTACTGAGTGGCAAAAAACTACTTTCTTGCGTTGACAGCCCATACATCCAAACAGAAAAGTCTTATCTGATTGCATTAAACAAAGTTAAACAATGTTAAACTCACTTTGCCACTCGGTGTGCCACTTGATTTGCCATTCACTTTATGCATGCGCATACCATCTATTGAATATGCATAACTATAAGGGACATGCATTCCCAGAGGGCATCATTCCTCACGGGCATCGGTCTAGTTGGTATTGACCTACTGCTGTTGGCTGGTTTTGGTGCCAGCCAGGTAATATCATTTATCTGTCATTTTCTATTTCAGTTTCATGAGAAGTTTCACACAGAAGACAGAGGTTCAAATTCAGGGGGTTCACTTCACACAGATTTACCCAAAAGAAATCAGTATTTCTAAGCGTTAGACAATAGTGTTTTGGCGTGTATATACAATCAGGCGCTAAATTTCATACTTCCTTCAAATCTTTTCCTCCCATTCCATCAAAGAGTTGCTGATCATAGCAGTGTATTTCTTGTACAACAGGAAATAGAAGAGTCTACACAAGGGGCGGCTTCATTTGTATACGTGTGGTTTAACCACTGACAAAGAATTACTGTAGACGATAAGAGACTCAGAGATGGTCTTCCTATGTGAGAACATGTTATTATTTCCGTTTTCACTTTGGCTGCATTCCTGAAACAACCACACCGTTTCTCCAGAAGTGATAAGACGGGAAGCAGCAGAACACAAGGTTATTGCCTGTGTATGAGCTGTTCTGGTGCATCAGGTGCCAAAAATGTTAAACTATTAACAGTGCAGTGTAACTATTGTTTTACACTGATGTTAATTTCCTCATACAATGAATTCAAGTGTAGTAGTATTGTTATTACTGAAAGTGGATTTTAATATGATTAAATGTGATAGGCTACAACAAATTCCCCACATTCCATGGCTATATGCCAGTTGTAGTCTGCTTGTGTGGAGCTGATCTTTTCCATGTAATGTATTTATAAAGACACATACAGAGAAAGAAAAAGGGATGCATTTCAGTACGCCTATAATAGAGTAGACTCAATAAAAATATAGAGTAGACTCAATAAAAATTAGTCTATTAATTAATCAATCTAATAACCCATCATAAAAGTAGAGTGTAGAAAGTTAAAGATGTAGGCCTATAGGATTATGACGAGACATTTTTTATTTTATTTCGGTATTTGGATTGTTGAATTCATAAAAGCAATAGCAGATGTCCTATTAGCCTGGCATTGGCCAGATTGATTCACTCACACAGGGGGAATTAAGAAATTGCCCCAGAATAATTTTGAATGTTTATACAGTATCCTAAACCTATAATGGAGATGCTGGGTCCCCCACACATTTGTATTTAAAGGTAGAATACATGCCTAAGTTTCTTATGCATTTAATGAAATCCAGCTAAATAGGAATGTACAACAATATTGACACCTTTCAAGGGGAAGTCTAATCTGTAAACCTAATCTACCGGATTAGTATACAGTAGGCTACTCCCTAACATTCCAAACCCATGCGACAAATTAACATCAGCTGGTGATACAGTATTGAAATCGATGCTACTCACTGCTGCCCTACTTCCAAAGTACGCTCCCGAGGAGAATGTCTTACCTGTGTAGTTCTGGCATTCAGCAGCAGGATCGCAAACAGAATACACGTAGAGTCCCTCATTGCTTTCTGAATCTAAACTATAGATCGATCGACTACAACCGACAATGACTACAACTAACGTGTAACTTCATTTTAGAAAGCTGACACAAACCGTCAGTGACAAGCTGTTACGATCAGAGTGATTTAAACTTCCCCGAAATTCAGACGGGCTTTCTTTGGTAACATTCAAGACAGGAAACAAAGCGACCTGCCTCTAAACTAGTCAGAGGAAGTTGACTGATGGCTGCACATAGAAAGGCATGTCAAGAAGTAATTGTCTCTGAAATAAAAATCAAGTCATATAAATTACACTGTGAGTGTAGGCCTATGTAGGATATACTGTATATAGGCTATGCTTTATCTTGATGCATTGATGGGCCTTCCAAAATTAAGAATTTCACCCATGTTAGCCTATGTGACGAAAAAATAAGTTTGATTATTCCGTTATCAATTGTGTATAATGGTGTGACAATTAAATATAATATGTAATTTAATGGATACTAAATTCATAAATATGATAGGCCTAGGCCAAAACAGGTGTTTTGAAAGCAGCTATACTAATAGGGTGACAGTTCTTAGTAAGCTATGCTACCCTGAATCAACCTGTTTTCCTTCCTTTGCGGTGCATTCTAGCTTGTCATTATTACTGTAAACCTGTGGGCAATGGGCATATGACAGCAAGAAAAGTCATACATGCTCCGGAAGCTTATAATGTGGTGCACCAGTCTACTTAACCAAACATCCTGAGCCTGAGCAGCGGCATCAGTTCAGCAAAAGCTATAAGGTATGGCAACATGACTGATGTCTCTCTTGCAAGACACCAGTCATGTTGCCATACCTTAGCAACAGGCATGATGAATTTATTCTAAGTACATTTCATTTTATTCCCCTGTAGCCAAGGTATGGCAGATGCCATACCTTGGCCCAATTGACGCCTCTGATCCTGAGTCAGCCAGTGCTGTTCTGTGCTCATTTCACAACCAACATGCAATGTTTTAATGCTTGTGTATGACTCATACAATTACTGTTGCATTCACAGTAGGCTATTCATTGTTCACTCTAAAGAAAACAATATTTTTTCTGGTCTCATCTTCGGTCTTTCAATCAAATACCATTTGTCTGGTAAAAGAAAGCTACAGTATTTAAGTGTATTGATCACCACTAAATCCCCAGTGATGGTTATAGGCCTTTGTTTTTGAGCGGTGGTCACACCGTCTCCATAGCGTGGCCGTGTGTGTATCCGTGCGTGTGTGTGTGTGTGTGTGTGTGTGTGTCTGTCTGTGTGTCTGTAGCCTCTGGTGTATGTAGCCTGAGTACCCTGGGTGACCAGAGAGGTGCTGTTGAGTCTAGCCTGGCCTGTGCATCAACTGCAACACACACACACACACACACACACACACACACACACACGCACCCCCCCCACCGCTCAGTTCACACGAGTGTGATTTTAAAAACCTGACAGTCCAGAGGATAATTGAAAGAAACCGATGATAGAAAAAACAGAACCAGGTGCTCACAGTATATATAACAATAGTTAAAGCAGTTAAAAGTATCAATGGTGCTCTGTGCTCAAGGGATCAAAACATGTGAAAAAACAGGCACTCAAGAAAGCCCTCTCCCTGGATGGTAGTTTTCTTCCTCATGAAACTGATATTTGAAATTGAAAATGACATTTGGAGAGAAATGCAAAGTTTCACAACCCATCTGACTGAAAATTATTTTCAGACAATGTCCCAATATGTGATTTTAGAAACATGGCATGCGCAGCACACACCAATATTTGGGGTGTTTCCCTGAATTCATGAACTGACTTCACTGAATGTGTGTGTGCCAATCCATGCTTCATTTTATATTCAGTATCTTCTGAAGTTCTTTTGTATTCTATGCTAGTCTGGCCAATTCAAAGGCGTTTTGATGACTTTGTCATTCACACCGCGGCTATCGTAACACCTCCCCCTTATTTAATTTTTATTTATTTGCACTGATCTCATAGCCTCTATGAAATCCTCAAGAATGAAATCAGTCCCTAGGACTGAGAACTTTAACCCCTGAAGGCAATTACTCAATGGCGAAGAAAGAATTCTTACTATTACTCAATGGCGAAGAAAGAATACTGTTGCTACTGAAAGAAACATTCAGTAGCAACAGTATTTTTCCAGAACATGTTTTTGGCGGGAAAGTCACACATGTTTTTGGTGGGAGTCACACAAGAGCAGCTAGAAATTGTCAGTAGCCCTGTCAAACGATTCATCCACATACAATCTAGTTCTCAGAGGGTGATCAACAGACACCATGTGATTAAACACTTCAATGTAAAATTTCCCCTCAGTGGGGCGAGACAGTGTTTAATATAAAAAATGACATGCAGGCTTGGAAAATGCAATTCTGATGATTTTGTGCTGAACTTTAAAATATTTAAATGACATGGCATCCATTTCAACACGTGACGACTGCAAGCTTGGCTTCTCACAATCAATTAACATGCATAAAAGTCAACTCAGGGGATGAAGTGGAAAAACTAGTCTGTTTCTTGGTTTGGATATGTGTGAGAGAGATTAAAGTCTGATTTATGCTTTGTACTGTATGATGGAATACAAATTATGCCTTAGATGGTCAGGTACAGTTGAGTACAGTAGATGTGGCGTAACCCTCCTGCCATGTGCAACTGAGGAGTCCACCCATTCTTCAGACTTGCTAGTCTCATGGTTAGTAGCCTATGGGGGGTAATGTGATGTAAAAGGGAAGTTAAAATACTGATTTGTCAACTTGAGAGCCAAAAGAAACAATTGGAAAAGGAAGCATGAACTATTACCCAAAACACACTTCCTTAAAGCTATTCCAGTATTAAAAAAACACAAGAAGTGAACAGTTGAACTCAGATTAAGGGTTTAGTTTCAAATATACATACACTATGTATAGTAACGACCATGTATTCACCCTATGTAACATAATAGAGCAGTGTGCATCATTACCCATATATGACACCTAAAAATGTCCATTCCACTGTGGAAAGAAAAACCTTTGTGAGTTGTAAATTAGCACATGTTTTGGTTCAGATATGATTTACAAAGTCAACTGAGGTCAAATGGTCAAAAACACTGACTATTAAGAACATATTACCAAAACATTATATCTTCACCCAGATTAATTGATTATCTGAACAAAATAATACCCCATAAACGAAGTTGAAACTCAAAAATGACAAAACAAGTTTACCCACTCCTTCATTCTTGGTGTAAACATATGATGTGAGAAGCTGAGCTTTGATATACCATCTATCATAGAACATTTTCCAATTGTATTTAATCATTCCCAGTTTAACACAACCGGCATGCAGACTATGAATTGGCTTCAAATGACAAACTCTAATAATTAGTATTGGTTTATAATCATAAAATAAAAGACAGAAAATAATACACAGTATGTAAAACATTAATACACTCAAGAAACATTGATAATTTAAATCAGGACATGAAAACAAACAATTATTATAGCATTATCAAATGGTAGGATATGTCAGTTTGTTTTGTGAGAGAGGTGCTGGAAACGGTACCGAGCCAATCGAGAAACATCTAAGATTTTGTCAGCGCGCTGGCTGCTGGACACTCCGGACATAGATAGATCCTGAAAAATTATAAAGAACCACATGTGAATAGATCATTGCTTTTACACATAATTACATTTTCATTTATGAGACATGTCAAGTTTATAGTAAAATTGCTGCAGTATTTTACCAAGTGGTCCTTGTTCTGTGACTTTTCCGAGGGACGGCCAGCAGAGGTCTCTATGTTTAGATTGCTCCGTAGGTCAAGGGTGCTAGGCTGTGACAAGATGCTATGGCCTGTATTTGACCAGCCTGACAGACAGTGCTGTAGAATTGCAAGCAAAGTGATGTGATGATTAATGACAGGGTTAATATTAATAACAATTTTAAAGTTAATAATAATAATAAAAAAGTAGATAACACAAAATAACAATGGTAAAGGAAAAGCTCACATTTGTAAAATGTAACAATATACAGTATACTAATGTTATAGGTGAGACATTTACACTGGCACACTCACCGATGGTAAACCCAAACTATCAGAGGGGTCAAAACTACAACGTCGATGGGGTTTGTACTTGTAAGTTGGCAAGAGTGTGGAACAAGGAATGCTGACCCTGAAATATAGAGAATACATCATTTCACACAGGCAAAATAAGATTTAGTGTATAACTTATGCCTCATTCACACTACAGATATATAGTTGAACGTTTTGCTTGGTAATTCAATGTAATCTCAATGGAAACCAGCTTTAAAGGCTGGGCATGTCGGCTGTCCTTGGAATCCAGCCTTTAAAGCTGGTTTCCATTGAGATTACATTGAATTACCAAGCAAAACGTTCAACACATAAAGTTACATTTCAAACTACAACCGGCTACCGTATATTACTAGAGCAGAAGAGAGCACACATCCAAGAGGACAGCTTCATTCTGTTGTTGCCTTCTATATAAAAACCCTTGCTGCAAATGCACGTCACATTACAACTTTCAGGTGACATATTCCAGAACGCAATGACGCATGAAATCGATTGTGCAAAGCTGGAAGTGTCATTTGCGCGTGGAGTATGTTTCAGGCTTCACAAAGACTCGTACTGCTATACATTTAACAGAGCAAGTTTGACAGGTATTTAGGCACCATATTTGTGCCTGTCAGTGTACATGCTTTAACGGCATTGATACCTAATAAATGCTGGTTCTGCAGCAGTGTGAGGCTGAAGGGATTTGGGCTTTTTGCACACAGGACATCGCTCCTCGGGATCCAGTGGAATTGGGAACAGTCTGCTATTGATCCTGTAACAGAATGTACCTAGAAAAGAGCAAAGCGGGCAGACAAAATAATTATTGAAGGGAATTTGCAAAACTACCTGACAGAAAGAAATTGAAAAGTTGAAATACGATTCTCACACTGATGAGTGTCCATGTGGGCCTCTTGTCCAGCCTCATCAATTAGAAGCGGTGGTGGGACAGAAAAGGTATCCTCAGGAAACCTATTAAAAGGACCAATGTACAGTAACAACAATTAAACAACACATTCATGAGTGCAGTTGTAATCAGCTTGACATAATTTATTGTCGCTGTCGGGCATACACCTGGTATCTCCATTTACTCCACTTTTTAGGTTTTCTCCCTAATTAGCCCTAATTCATTTTACAAAACTGTTGCGCAAAAGCAGCAAAAATAGCAGATCTAAAACTCAAAACACATCAAAACACAAGTTCGGTGGTTAAGTGTGTCTGTGGGTATTATAAGGTCTCCACCTCACAGTTACAATATCCAAGTGTAATGGGGTGTCTGAACCACTGACCCCTCTTGTTGGCTGTGGACACATTGGTCTTGATTGACTGATCGAAAAGTAAGGAGGTCATTGAAGAACTCGTCAGAATGCTCTAAGGAGCTCTCCACATCCAGGATTCCTTCGAGAAAAGAAGCAAACACGCCGGAGTCAGAGCTGTTCGCGTATAAAAGAGAGCTTGTGATATGAAGATTAATATCGTGTGTACCTGCTATCCAGTCATATCCGAGCAAGGGCTGCACGTATTGCCTGTCTGAGGCAGACATCTGTTCTGACATGTGAGTCTGAAATGTGACTCTGTGACCAGTCTCCCTCTACAAACACAGAATAATTTGTGTAATGTTGAGTAAGTTATCAGTGCTCAGTTCATTTGAAATCATTGAGATGGGTCACATAGTGGGAAAGTATTTTCCAGTTCAAAGCACCATCTGGTGGTCAAAATTGGAGAGAGAATAAAAATAGAATAAAAACAACTCCTGTAAATTTGTATGAACCACAAAAATACATTGTTTTTAATTCACCATTTTGGACAGATTTGTTCATGTTAATGGAGCAGTAAACAATGCCATTATAATTTATGATGCACTAGTAATAAACAAATATGTAACAGATCTCCATGTCTCTAAAGCTGGCAATACACTACAAGATAATCGGAGTCGGAGGCAGCCCGATTGTCGGGAGGGTAATTAAATAGCCCGATTATCGGTTAGTGTGCGGCCAGCTTTACTCACCCTTTCCTCGTCTCTGTCGTGGAGATGGGGTCTGGCAGTGTGTTGCCTTGTGTCATCTGCTCTGCTATGGCCCCCGGGACGTTTGTTACCGTCTTTGTAAAGGTCTGAAGACAAGTGATCAAGAATGACATGTCTGTGTTTAAGATCCCTGGACGATATTGACGTATGTTGATAATTAACTTGACAACCAAGTAAGACAACTTAACTTCAGTGAATCAATTAATATTTACACCATTGGTTCTCAAATCCAGGGGTCCTTATGGGGGTTCCCCAGTCAAATTAAGTTGATATATAGCCTAGCATCAGTTTAACCACTTAACCCTACATCAGCTATTTGAAAATTGCCGATCTACAAGCTCAGAATGTGCCTGTTATTCGTTGTGAGCTTGTAGATCTGCTATTAAAAAGGAGGTGAAAAACATTTACACAAATGTATGGGGGTCCCTGGCACAACATATTTTCAGATGGGGGTCTGAGAACCACTGATTGATTGATTTGATTGATTGAATACTTTATTCGCAGTTTGCATAGGAAAAGAAAAGCACAAGACAGTACAGTTCAGATACAAGGTCTACTAATAGGACTTTTTAAACCCAAGAAAGCAAGCACTATGGTTTACATTGGGGTCCTTTTGTACTCAATTCATACACCAATTCAACACATGTATGCTCACCCGCCCCTCTGGAGACGCCATCAATTGCTCCACTTGTTGTTTGGCGCATTGTTTCATTGTGCACGGAGGACACAGAAGGCTTAGAGAGGGCTGCTCTTATAGAATCCCGGTCGCCTTCAAACAGGGTCACCGTTTCATCAGGTTGTTGTTGGTTGTTGTCCGTTGTCTCCTCTGCTCCGGAGCCACGCAGAGAGACATGAACCTGACTGTGTTCTGTTCTGTCTGGGATCAGATCAGTGCAGTGGTGTAAAGCAGATTGATTGATTGATTGATTGAAGACTTTATTAGAAGTTTGCATAGGAAAAGGTACAGTTTCATGACGGTACAGTTCACTGGTACAAGGTCTACTAAAAGGAGATCCATGAAAAGACTAAGCTTATTTCCACTGGAAAGTATCTCATATAACATTGAATGACAGACAAATAGAACACAGTACTATGCAGTAGATATGTAAAGAAAAACAAGTTCTTAACCTGTGGGTAGGGGTTCTCAAGTTTCTCAAGTGTCAATTTAAGGACTTTTTAAGACCTCTAAAATGACAAATTAAACATTGGCCGAATTGTCAAATATTATAGGCAGAAATTGTGAAAATAGCCGATCTACATGGTCACAACACAACACCTCACAAGTTACAACGCGAGGAGTTGTGACTTGTGAGCACTGAGCATAGATCTGCTATTTTCACAATAGAACCGTGTTATACGAAATGTAATGCCTCGACTGAAAAGGTTGAGAACCACTGGTGTAAAGTAGTAACATTTTTGAGGTACTTTTACTTTACTAGAGTATTTCCAATTTCTAGTACATTTACTTCTACTCCACTAAATCTAATATGCAAATATTATACTTTTACTTCACAAAATTTGCTTATATGAAAACTTGAGTTACTTTGAAGATTTTGATTATTACTGCAGAACATACATTTAACTCACAAGCTCACAATGCGTCGCATCATGAGCTTGTAGATCTGCTATTTTCAAAAGATTTGAAAACCTGAAATGGGACAACATTCTGCACATTTTGGTAGGATATTTTGATGCCAATAGCTTTGCTTAGGCTATACTCGAGTAAATTGTGATTACCAGACTTTTACTTGTAAAAGAGTAATTCTATTACAGCATTGACAATTTTACATATAAGAATAAAATGTGAGTAGTTTCCCCACCACTGCAGATCAGTGGTTCTACTTACCGGGGAGGACCTGCTGTTGCTGCTGGTTGCAGGTTAGATTCTGCAGTCTTTCACCTCTCTGTCTCAACTGCATCAACAGCTCTTTGTTGCGCTCTCGCAAAACAGCCAAGCGATCGGATGAAGACATGGTACATGTATCTATTTATCTAAGTATTGAAGCGCATCTATGCATCTGAAATTTGCTAAATTTAATTCGGTTGGGATTTAAAGTTAGTTTACTTCCTAACAACGCCGTTGACAACATCCGTTTGATTGGATTGGATAGAAACTGTTTACCCACAATGCCATGCGACAGGATTGTACAGACCCAGGGAGAGATATTGAACAACAGAGGGCGCCGTAGTTATCTGATAAACTACCATATGCTGATAAAGTGAAACAAATATGGTTCTCTCAAACCTTTTCATGTCAATGACCCCCATATTGACACTTAGCCAGCGGACCTCCATTTGAAAAGAAATGGCAGGGACCCCCATAAGAGATTTTTTACAGCTCCAGCAGTGATTCCCAACCATGTTAATTTCAAGGACCCCCAGTTTTTGCTTTATTAGGCTACGGACCGATGGTATTTCTATCTCTGGGACCCCAATTTATATAGTAAAATCAATGTTAATTTAACTACATAACCATTTGTATACTCTCTGAGTTACATACCCATTTGGTTCCTAACTATCATGTAGTTGGGGACCCACTGGAACTCCCTCAAGGACCCCTGGCCTGGACTTTGAGAACCACTGGTTTACATACTGCCGCCTTAAACCATTAGAAGATATTGAAGAGAAACATTGTGAAAACAAACTTGAAGGGCCAACATTTTTACAAAAAATATATTTTTGAAACAAAGATGACAATGTGTGTGTGTGTGTGTGTGTGTGTGTGTGTGTGTGTGTGTGTGTGTGTGTGTGTGTGTGCGCGCGTGTGCGCGCGCGCATGTGTGTGTGTGTGTGTGTGTGTCTGTGAGTGCCTGCCTGCCTGCCTTTCTGTCTGTCTGTCTGTCTTTATGTCTGTCTGTGGATTGCAGGTCAATCATTGATATCCTGTGGGGTTAGCGGTTCCGGAGCTTGATCTTCCTGGAATCCTCAATGAAAAGCCTGATTGTTTCGTGGAAGTAACTAATTGAGCAGCCTACTGACAGTGGTCTTGTTGTGGCAGAACAACTTGCCAAGTGGGTATAAACTATAATCTAACCGTGGAGTGGCTATAGGATCTTTGATAAGCCTACACAGGCTTCGCTGATGTATACATGTTGTCCTGTATGGTGGGAATCTCACATCCACTAATGCACTAGGCCACTAGTTCACAAACACTGGCTTGGGACCCATTTAAAGCTCCCAAAACGGAATTTATTTTATCAGGCAAACAACATTTTGACCCATACCATGCAGTGAGTGATACTGCCAGTCAGGATGCTCTTGGTAGTAGGCCTACCTATGTAGAAGGCCTGCAGGTCTTGTCTCTGGGCCCCATGCTGAACTTCTTTGCTTGAGAAAGCAGAGGCGTTGTTGTCTGTCTTTGCCACCCATTTTGTGTGTAGACTGTATGTCCCATGTGAGTTTCTCAATGATCCCCAGGAATTTGAGATTTGTTTTTTGGGCTTTTATGCCTTTATTAGTAAACTGACAGGAAATGAGGGGAGAGATAACGACATGCGGCAAATGTCGTCCGGATCGGGAATCAAACCGGCGACGCCGCTAGGCATCCATGCCTATGTGGAAATGCCTATTGGTATGCGCCTGGACCAGTAGGCCAGCGGGCGCCCCGATCCCCAGGAATTTGAAGTCGCTGACTGACCCACTGACTCACAGTATGTGCTCTCTGCCTGGCCTCCCGTTGTCCACAGTTGGCTCTTTGGTCTTGTCGAGGTTTTTGATCTTGTGGAGTTATCTATCTCGCTGTTGGAATGTTTTGTCCATGTCATTCGTTCCTATGAGTAATGTAAACTTGAGAAAGCCTGCTATATTAATGAGACAAGGCAGTGGGTGGGGTTTATAGGGCATACAGGAGACCTCGGCTATCACTACTAATCAAATCTGAGGCCCTGAGAGCTCCAGTGCTGTCAAACCAAAGTCATAGAAATGATACAAAACACATGGAAATTATACAACATGCTTAAAATAGGCATGGGAGTAAATGGCGATAATTTTCTTATGTTAGCTACCGCAATTAGTTGGATTAGCCTATGTAAAATATATCCTGAAGCACGTTTTCTATAATGGTTCATGGTAAGAGAGGGCCTAAGACAATTAAAAGTAAATGCATCATCATAAATCGACAACAGGGCTTTATCTATTCTTCACAACATCCATGTATGTAGGACATAAACATCATGGTGTTTTGAAAAAGTAGGAAATATTTGTATGCATTATCGACAGTGCAGCCAGGTGAGATTGCTTTATCCACAATTAAACCTATCCATCCACGGTGATGATGCTAATCATAGCGCTGCAGGTGGCAGAGGGTCACAGTCATCATCGTATGTATGACCCCCTGTGGAGCGGATGGTGCAGAACCGTGTGGGCGAGCTGGCGCTCTGTATTCTGGTCACGGCTCGTTTGCATTGAGAGCTGTCCGAGCCAATCGTCCCATGTTATTATCTGTCCTCGGCACTGTGGAAGTGGGAAGTAACTAACTACATTTACTCCAGTAGTCTACTGTAAGTAAGCCTTGCCGAGCCATGAGGCCCATAGGGCAGGAGCCTATCCCCTGTCTCAGGGCGGACAGTCTAACCAGACCACAAGGCCACTGCCGGTCAAGTACTGTGCTTAAGTACAAGTTGGAGGTATTCTTTGTCTTTTACTTTACCTGAGAACATCCATTTTTCAATGCTTTATACCAGTGGTTTTCAGCCTTTTTCATTTCAAGGTCCATATTTTATTCGGCATTTGAGCCACAGACCACCATGAGATTTAGCCTCTCTTTGTTTTCCTTGGATACGATTTTGTCCACAACCACAATTCCATGCTGTGTTGATCTACTGTCTGGTACCATAGGATAGATAACAGGCAAACGTTGACCAAAATAAAATAAAATCTACATTCTCTAATTGTGTAGACTTCTTATTGCGACCGTAGGTCGCATTTACTACCAAAACCTCCACGGGCTGTCTGTGCGTCAGTCAGTCAGTCAGTCAGTCACACACACTTTTGCCCTGCTCATATCTCCACAACCGTTGCCCCCATCCATGCCAAATTTTGCACACACACTCCTTGACTGCCAAACTACAACCTCCAAGGACCCCCGGAGCCCCAGGGACCCCCAGGTCCCTGGGGGACCCCCAAAGATGTAAAAAAATGACCAAATGTGCTCACACGTCACACTTTTTCCCTGCTTATATCTCCGCACCCGTTGACCCGATCCATGCCAGATTTTACACACACACACACACACTCCTTGCCTGCCAAACTACAACCTCCAAGGACCCCCGGAGCCCCAGGGACCGGACCCCCAGATGTAAAAAATGACCAAATGTGCAAAAATGACCAAATGACCACCCCAACGGGGCTGCTCACGGGGAATTCCCGGGGACCACCGACTCCTGGTGCTCCAGAACGGATGCAAAAGTGGTGGCGCCCCCAGTGGAGGACCCCCTGCCACTGCAGCGCACATAAAATGCCGTAACTCGGGCTAGGAGCGTCCGGGAGAGCCGGGGCCGGTACCTATTCGTCCGCCAAGGCAACGCGGAGACCCCACCCCTCATTTCTCACATGGCCCTATTCTAGCGCCACCTTCAGGCCGATTTTTAAAACACATTTTTGGACACTGCTCCTACAGTTTTTGCCCTAAAATCACGAATATCACTACACAGCATGTCTACACTCATGTCATCAACATGGATCAGGAAGATTTGGGGAAAACAAATTTTTGCCCTATTTGTGGAGATAAGCCACCTACGGTCGCTTATCTCCCGATTAGGGAGTCTTACTGGTAAATTAAGTAATGCAGATGTTTAACATTAATTTAACTGTTTAGAGTGTAAAATGAAACCAATTTGGTTTCATTTTACGCTCTCATGAGTTAAAGATCTAAAAGGGTTCATTTGGTTAACAACTCTTCATCATTTCGCTGGGGACCACCTGGAACCCCCTCAAGGACCACTGGTTGAAAACTGCTTCATACATCTACTTCAGAGACATCATTGTACTTTGTACGCACCTACACTACAGTTATGTACTGTAAGTGTATTTTGATGCCAATACCTTTGCACTGTCTGTAGGCCTACTCTACTGTAAATTTGGAATACAGCATGCCTTTTACTTGTAACAGAGCACTTCTACACTGAGGTATTGCTACTTTTACTTTAAGTAAAACATCTGAGTACTTCTTCCATCACTGGTCTCGCACCCTATTATCGTTAAACGGTACCAGTCATGAAGTCATACTCCTCTCTGTCCATCTAATTACACTCCCACTGTTGGGCTCCACACATTTACTGCCTGCTGCCGGAATTCTTCATCGTTCATTAGGCACAAATAACACACACAGCACAACAACAAATACAAAAAAAAAAAAAGTCTGCAGATTTACAAACTAAACAAAGTTGTTTACTAGAAAATTGACTTTACATTAAGAGGTATTGGTTTGTTTGCATGTTATTATCAAAGGGAATAGGAATAAGACATGTGCTGTATTGAGCAGGGGTTCCCAATTTTTTTTTTGGCTCAGGGCACCCCTATAAATATTATTTTCGTCCGAGGCACCCCTACATTATATTCATAATATTCCCTCGCAACACCATATATTTATGCTATATTTTAGCGATTATGTAGAGAGGAAAATGTTGAGATAATAGCCATTTTGAGAAAATAAATGTATACTTCAAGTTTAAAATGATACTAAAGTGTCCAAATGAATTCCAAATATTATCAATTTATCTCGTGGCACCCCGGGACTGCCATCACGGCACCCCAGGGTGCCCTATGACCCACTTTGAAAACCCCTGGTATAGAGGACAATAATAATAATGGAGCAGGGGTAGTAGGATTGATATGTGATTTGCAGGGTTTTTCATACTTTGGTAAAAGTAGTAATACCACACTGTAGAAATAGTCTGTTACAGGTTAAAGTCTTGAATTCAAAATATTACTTGATTAAAAGTAGGCAGAGGCTTTAAAAGTTTTGGCATCAAAACATACAGTACCAAACATAACTATATTCATCATGCAGCATGGCCCCTTTCACTCTCATATCTAACTATTCATTTACCGAATGCCTGTTTGTCCGTCTGCCGTCTTACCGCCTGTCTGCATGCTGACATCACTGATACTACACAGTGTTGCCACCATGGTAACAGCTGCATGCTGAAACAATGCCCAAATTTGGAGATGAGCATGGTGACAGCCACCACGGTAACAGCCGCTTGCTGAAACAATGCCCAAATTTGGAGATGAGCATGCTGACATTATTGATACTAAACAGTGTCGCCACCATGGTAACAACCGCAAGCTGAAACGATGCCGAAATTTGGAGATGATGTCCGGCATCTGTCTGCATGCTGACATCACTGATAATAAACAGTGACACCACCATGGTAACAGCCGCATGCTGAGCCTGAAACAATGCCTACATCACAGACAGGTATTGCACAACTGGATGTCAATGGTGGCTGTTCTGCCCAACATGCACCCGTCTGGGTTCTCCAACATTACTTCTGACACTCCTACATTCAATCCCTCTTATACTGTGCGTACTATATTACAAACATGTATGCTAATCTTAATTATTTCTGCAAAGTAACTAGTCTAAAATAGTTCATTAGCTATGGACAACAGACAGCAACAACAAATACAAAAGATTATATGCAATTGCAGTGGATTAAAAAGTACAATATTTGCCTCTGGGATGCAATGGTGTGAAGTATAAAGTACTATATCAAAAGTAAAATAAAATTCACACTAGCAATTTAAGTTAATTTCGTCAAGTGTCCTGCTAGCCAATCACAGTGCATCCTGCAAAGCTTGGCCAATGGGACCCTGGGCACACACAAACTTTGAGCTGTTTGTGCCAAGATGTAGGCCATATATGCCAAATATAGGCCACGCTTCAGTTTACTTTAGGGCCCGGACATTTTCCTTTTACGTACAACAAACTTTGAGACTTTTAATTGTGCCAAGATGTAGGCCACATCTAGGCCAGATATAGGCCACGCTTCAGTTTACCTTAGGGCCCGGACATTCTTTGGTAACCGGACAAAGCCAGATGTTTAGCGTGTGGCCAACAATTGTGTAAGGAGAAACAGTAGCCAAGTAGACTTGAGTCAGACTGTCAGATAAATGCCTGTATAGTGAAATCAGCACAGAGCTGAGTCTCACTTAGCCTAGCTGGAGCTAGACATCATTCCCACACATGTTAAAACCTATGGGTAAAACAAGGATTACTGCAGTATACTGCAGTTACTAGTTAGCTGCATTAGTATAAAGGCTGGCCCCAGGCTAAGTCTCACTCACATCAAGGACTAGTCCCTCCCTCTCACTGCCTTTGTAGATTACAGACAGCATTTGTTATGTGCATTTGTTATAATCAGTGGTTCTCAAACATTATCATGTCAACGAGCCCCAAACTGATCCGTATTAGGCCACAGACCCCCACTTGGAAAGACCTTTGGTGACTTTTGGTAAAAATACTATTGATTGAAGTATTTATTAGAAGTTTGCATAGTAAAAGGTACAGTTTCATGACAGTACAGTTCACTGGTACATGGTCAACTAAAAGGATATGTTCTGAGAACATCCTTTTTTTAACTCATATAAAATGTGAAATACTTACCAGGATATTGTCACCGGGATAGTATCTTGGTGACAGTATTTTGCATTTTTTTCAAAATACTTATTTTGTATTTTGTGCGTATCTCTTGTTGTTGACATTTAGTACAGAATTCTACAACTGTCTATACTACAGGCAGAGACAGGGAGATCACAGTGGATAGAGTGAAACCTAAGATCTGAAAAATCATTCTTAGACATACAATTGTTTTTGTAGGGTAACTAACTTCTATAGCCTGTAAAATAATAGTGACATTTCGCTGGAGACACGTTGGATCCCCCTCAAGGACCCTTGGAGTCCCCGGGCCCCACTTTGACACCTGTGTTATATAACCAAAAGTGGAAAAAATAAAAGTCAGTGGAGCTTCCCAGTGCTCTTGTTACAGTATTTTGAAATGTATACATACTGTACGTAATTGAATGGAGAGCAGTCGCCCAAGGACTGAGTTAGTGGTTTTTACAGAGCATGTACAGGCCTGTGTTACCTCATAGCCTCTGGCAAATCTTTCTCTTTTTGTTTGACCGGTATTGTCTCTCTCAGTTCCTCTGGAATAGAGATGCCATTGTAACACATGGGAATATGGGTTCATAGAACCATTTGTTACAGAATGGAAAAGTAAAGGAAAACAAACCACTAGCCAATGTACACATTGACCATGTGTGCACGTGTGTGGTGCATGTCTGTCTGTATTATGCTTTCTCAAATTAAGCTCTTATTTTCTCTTATTGTTGGCTGGCTATGTTAATATCTGCAGATTCTGTAACATAAAGTGCTTTTAACTGGCTGGACGCCATGCATAGTACAGTGGTCTTAACCAAATAAACCCTATAGCATCCCCATGTTGGGCATATCATAATATTCAAACACTGGTCAAAAATAGCAGTTCTAAGAGCTCATATCGTTTGGTGTTGAGACACACTGTGAACGTGTAGATCAGGGGTCTTCAACAGGGGGTCAGGGGGTCAGAGTTACTACAGGGGGTCCTTCAAATCTTTGTGTGGTTTTCTCCTTTTTTATATTAACCACTTGAACCCTAACGTTCTGAGAACTTTAGCCAAATATAGCAGATCTAAGCAACGCCTCGCAGCGCGAGGCGTTGTGAGCTTGTAGATCGGCTATTTTCGGCAAAGAGGAGAGGGGAAAAAGAGCAGACTAAGTACACAGTGAAAGGTCAAGTTTATTAAGTATTGATGGTTCAATTGGTTACATTCCGGTATAACACAAACTGACATGAATCCAAAATACACTGATGATTGTGCTGTCAAACGATGAAACTATATGGAATCTGGGGGTCCCTGCTTCATCTCTCTCTCAGCTAAGGGGTCCTGAAAACGTTGAAGACCCCTGGTGTAGATCATCTATCTTTGCTATTTGATATATACAACAAAGTCTATAGTGGTTTAAAAAAAGAGAGCAGACAGAATACATTTGTCTTTAGAAATAAAACCACAAAGGATGTGCTGATTTAATAAGAATCTGACAAAGCAAAGGCATGGAATGAGATAATAAAAGAGGGCAAGATCAGTCAAGGCATCAGAGGGAGGGGGAGAGGGTGTCAGAGTGGGTGTCAGGGTGCGTATACGGTATGTGTGGTGGTTTTGCTGATAAAGCGACAGAAGTGGTCGATTGTCCCTGCTGCTGTGGCGATAGCGGTGGATGCCATTAAGATAAGGAGGATTAGACCCGGGTACATCCAAAACGCTGTCCTGACAGCCGGCACCCCAGGGACAGGTGGAGAGGTCACATGGTGGGTGTGAAATACCTCAGCACAGAGGTTAACTGACAGTATGCAAGTTTAAAGACAAAGCACAAAGACTTCAATAAGGTCTATTTCACCATTTTCAACTTGGTATCGATATTTTGAGTTTGTTTTGATTTCATTGTAGTTTTTTTTTTTTTTTTATTCACACATTTTCTTTTGTTTTTAATTTATCATTTTAAAAAATAGCAAAAATAATGGATCAGTTATTTACAGTACACTATAATTTTGACTATAAGTATGAAATTGGGTAGCAGCTGTGTGGCTAGAGAGGCCGTCTGGGAATCGAAAGGTCGCCAGTTGGACTCATCCCTCATTCAGAAAAGTAATTTCCCTCCCTGGGGACCAGTAAATACTCCCTTCAAATGGAGATATTCAAATATAGTGTTATGGTAACAACTCAATAATACCAAGAAAATGGACCATATCATTCCAGTTCTTAGATCTTTACATTGACTTCTTGCCTGTCAAAGAACTGATTTCAAAATACTACTGTTTTTGTTTAATACTAGAAGCTGGGCCGCCCTTCGGGCGGCCCAGCGTCTAGTCGGCGACCTGGCCAACTCGGGAACGATGTAAATAGGGAATGAATGCCCCGCCCTTTAATGCAAACCCCATTATACCTGTTGTCATAGGACCCGTTTTGACCATCTGTTTGCCTGTGTCCATTTATGCCCATATATGGAGATATCTGTATCTGTCTGTCTGTCGGCGTCCATTTTATGTCCATATATGGAGATCACTGCAGATATAGTTCTGGGTCCATTTTATGCCCATATGCCCATATATGGAGATATCTGTCTATTTGCGTCCATTTTATGCCCATATATGGAGATCTCTGTATCTGTCTGTCTGTGTCCCTTTATGCCCGTATATGGAGATATCTGTTTATCTGCGTCCATTTTATGCCCATATATGAGATCTCTGTCGCTTTTTGTTTGTTTCTTCTTTAAGCAGAATACACAGCCTGCTTAAATCTGCATCATTCAAGTCATCCTCCCAGTCCCACGCTTTGTCGCTTGTCTTATGTTTGTCTTTGTCTCTTTTATTTTCTTTTTTGGAGCGGACCCCATGAATGCCCCACCCTTTAATGCAAACCCCAATATACCTGTTGTCATAGGACCCGTTTTGACCATCTGTTAGCCTTTGTCCCCACCCTTTAATGCAAACCCCAATATACCTGTTGTCATAGGACCCGTTTTGACCATCTGTTTGCCTTCTGTTAGCCTTTGTCCCCACCCTTTAATGCAAACCCCAATATACCTGTTGTCATAGGACCCGTTTTGACCATCTGTTTGCCATTGTCCCCTTATGCCCATATATGGAGATCTCTGCACACACAGTACCGGTTGCGGAAAACTCTGCAAACCCCATGAATGCCCCACCCTTTAATGCAAACCCCAATATACCTGTTGTCATAGGACCCGTTTTGACCATCTGTTTGTCTTTGTCCACTTATGCCCATATATGAAGATCTCTGCACACACAGTACCGGTTGCGGAAAACTCTGATGTCAGACTTTATGCCCATATCTGGAGAACGCGCGTGCCGGTGGGAAGAAGGGTTCTCGAGATACGCGGATTACATACATACATACACATTCACAGAGATTTTGTGTTGACTCATGTGGCATACGTGATGTCAGAGCCTTTTATGAAGTGATGTCACAATGACTCAGCGCTTGCGCCGATTTCCTCCGGAACAGCCTGATGTCAACAATCAGCTCCGCATAAGGAGATTCCGAACGTTTCGCGCCGGTTTCGGAAAACCGCGAGTCGGGTCGGGTCGAGGCCCGGCACTGCACTCCGCGCGGCGGCGGGGAACGCGCGTGCCGAATCTGAAGCCGGTGGGACGAACGGTTCTCGAGATACGCGGATTACAAACAAACAGACAGAGATTTGTCGCATTTATAGATAGATAAAGCAATAAATATACGTTTCGGATCTTGTGCGGTGTCATGAACAAGCCAGACTTCTCACGTGGTCTGGGAACAGATCTGCTTTCTGTCCCCAGGATCAGAATACCGGTATGTGGAGAACTTAAGCAGTGTTCAGTTCTTATGAACCGCATGTCTGGAACAAACTCCCTGAGGTGCTTTGCAGGTCTTAAAACAAAGACCTTTCTGTTTGTCACTGTCTTTTATTTAAGGTTTTAAATCATTATATTCTGTACTGTAATTTTATTCTTATAGCCTACAAAATTACCCTTTATAATGCATTTATTTTGCACTATGTTAATGCTGTCTTAATGTTGTGTAAAGCACTTTGTTTTACATTGCTTGTTGTTTAAATGTGCTATGTAAATAAACTTGCCTTGCCTTACTTAAAAGAGGGCACAAGTGGGGGGCGTCCGGTGGCCTACTGGTGAAGGCGCACCGCCACATAGGCATGGATGCCACGGCGTCGCCGGTTCGATTTCCAATCCAGACCTATAGCGCTATAATAACAATGCAAAATACAACAATACATGTGATAATACTGATTGAACATCATTAATTTATTTTCTTTTTTCAATATATAACACTGTATATCCATAGAGCTGTACATGTATTAAACTACGTGTCATGATCTGGAGCAGGGGTCTTCAACAGGGGGTCCGGGACCCCTAGGGGGTCTTCAGAGTTACTACAGGGGGTCTTTCAAATCTTTGTGTGATTTCTCCTTTATTATATTAACCACTTGAACCCTAACGTTCATATTCTGAGAACTTTAGCCAAAAATAGCAGATCTACAAGCTCACAACGCCTCGCAGCGCAAGGCGTCCATGCGTCTCTGGACACACCACTTTGTCTTGTTTCTGGTGTTGGAGAGGAGGAAGAGGGACGCCATCAAGAGCATCCTGGACAGAGGCAGCTCCTCACTCCACCTCTATGGTGAGCTGCTGTGACAGAGAGGACCTTCAGCCAGAGGCTCATTATCTCCAGGTGAAAAACAGCGGTTAGCAAAAAAGAGAAAAAAGACGCGCCGCAGGGATCAGTTGGCTCTAAGTGACAGGTGTTCTTTGGTGGTTAGTCATCAGAATGTGTGTGTGTGTGTGTGTGTGTGTGTGTGTGTGTGTGTGTGTGTGTGTGTGTGTGTGTGTGTGTGTGTGTGTGTGTGTGTGTGTGTGCGTGCGTGTGTGTGCGCGCGCATGCGTGTGAACAAGTAGGCCTTTAGTTTATTCTATTGTTATATTGTATATGGGTGTGTTTGCGAGTCAGTAGTATACACAAATTGTATGGGGAGTATTTGTGTGTGTGCGTGCACATGCTTGCCATGCGAGTAGTTTATTGCTTTATTGTTCATTGTTGTGCACTTTTTTAACCATCTTTCTTACTCTTTGCTGCTGTAAGACTTTGAATCTTACCCCTGGGAGATCAATAAAAGTGTTATCCTCACCTAAGTGTGTTTAGAATGTTCAGTAATAGAGATTGAGTCCCCCAGCATATTGCTCATGAAATGAACAATATTATGCAATATGGGCACTGTTCTGCCATGATGAAATGACCGTATATGTTGTATTGTTGGGAGCATTTTTATGAGGGGAGAAAAAGGAACATAATACCACAGAGTGAGTGTGTGTGTGTGTGTGTGTGTGTGTGTGTGTGTGTGTGTGTGTGTGTGTGTGTGTGTGTGTGTGTGTGAGAGAGAGAGAGAGAGAGACGCACTAATAAGCAGATTATGCTCTGTCTTACTTATTTTCTCCCAAGGAATTTATCATGCATGCAATTATGTGATTAAGGAATCTGTCAATATGTTAATTGCGGTTAGTCTATGGTGTCATAAGTGGTGACTAGCAATAAACCAGAGAAAAACACAATTAACGCATATCCGAAATAAAGATATGGAAGGAAGTACACAAACAATTAGTTTTGTCTCTGTTGCTTTAGGATATATTAGTGCATATCTTTCTTGATGAATTTATGACTTGTGAGCTTGGAGTTGGGTCCTTTGCAGACACTGCTGGGAAAGCTTTTTGGTTTGGTTATTAACAAACTGAAACTACAGTATGTTTATGATCTTGGCTATTCTACATGTACCCATGCATGTGTGTACTGTTCCCCCATACTCTTTTATGATGTTTTTTATGTATTAAGACATGTGGCAGAACATATTTCACAGCATAGTGTCCAAGGGAATAAACATACCATTTTAAGAGTTTCTCCCCATAACCAAATCAGCAAATCGCATAGGTCTCCGGGTGCAAAAGGGGTTAGGGTGGATTATATCTACTGGAACAAACTGTGCTGTAATGTTAACAGATGTTCTCTTAAAAGACAAAATTAAGGACATATGCACATATCAAACAGAATTGTGGCCCTGAATTATATGTTACATCTTATTTATCTTCTCCAAAGATCTTTGGTTGCACGGTTGAGATCTGTTATTCTTCCTCTGGCCATTGAAGTTGTCGATCCATAACTATTCTGGAGGAAAACCCGTTGTGCGACCTATGAGATATGGATGAAATGGAAAGTACTGAACCCCGTTTTCTTTTGTAAGTATATTCAAATAATGACGATGACTTAGGGGAGTCACTGTTCCATTAAATCACTCAACAAAACCCTGAAATTCAGTTCACATGTGTTCAGAGCAGGAATTTCATGGAGGCCATGAAGGCCATGGCTGCCGTTGCCCCTCAGTTTGGCCTTGTGCCCCTCAAAACAATGGCATGACCTGAGGCCACAGTGGCCTTAATGCCCCAACTGACTCTACCACTTTCTCCTCTGTCTCTTTCTTGTCAATATGTAGACAGTAGACACCGGTGTCTCTTTCTTGTCATGTAGACACCAGTGTCTTTTTTGTTGAGATTCTGAAATCCCCCCCCCCCCCCCCCGAGTCCCCACCTTTAAACCAATCCAGTGACTTTGATTGGTGCTGGGCTGAGCATGGATCAGATTGTAAATACCATCATTTAGCAGATTAGGTTATTATCCCTAACCATTAAACTCAACAAATTATTTCAATGGACCAAACTCATGTTTTATTTGATGGCCTTCCTGCCCTGGCATTTGGCCTTTGTGCCCTCAAAAAATGGACAACACCAAAGGCCAAGTGGCCTTGTCCCTAAAATGATGAAATTCCAGGCCTGCATGTGTTTAAGTCTTCAAACTTTATCCAAAAAGCCTGGAAGGAAGAAGGGAAGAAAGCCTTATTTATATTTATCAATAATACATACAGTACAGTTGTAAGCTTCTGTCAATATGAACCACTTAAACAAAAATGTGTCCGGATTCCCAAGGGCTCTATACTAAGCCTGAAGACAGCTGACTTACTGCCAAAAATGAACGTATCAGATAAAAACACAAAATAGGCATGAATAATTATGGACGTAAAAGGACATATAATGAAAACTAGACTGCACCTGTCGAGGTGCCGCACCTGTCGAGGTGCCAACTTGCTCCTAGTGCATGTATGGCCTACTTGTGCACCAGCAGAGTGCGCAAGTACTACGTTCGGTGTATCAGTCGCGTATCTGTTTGCCATAGCCAATCAGGGACCAGCATTCCTGGTGAGGTCACCATCATCCTGATATAAATAATGCTGTGCAAACACAAGATGCGACAGAAACACCAAACGCAGTGCTTGTGCACTCGGATTAGGGTTGTGCAGTAATAATAAAGACACAATTAAAGGTCAGGCATAGTATTTAGATGATTGTCCTCATAAATATTGCATTGGAAGTGTGCATCCTTTTCTACTTTAATTACTTATTTTCAATGGCCAGCACCAAAACACTACAGGTATGCGTTGCATCTCCTTGGAAAATGGGGCTAATCTTAGTCCCAGAATAGTAGACTGTTGCCTCCCACAGTTTGCAAATGCTTCCGTCATACAGTCTGGGAGACGAAAGTTCTAATCATGAGTATCCGGCATGAGAAGCGATAAAGAAGATGTGAAGCCTCCTCCTCCCCACTTCCATTTCGTTTTTACAGTCTTGCACATTTATCCTAATACAAACAAATAAACATACATAGCTTGTTGCTTATCAGAAAAATATATTTTCATGAATGAAAATGTCCGCTTCCGTTATTCGGATTTCCATACTCTATGTAGCATTCGGAGATTGTAGAATAGTTGTCTCGCTATAAGAGACTACAGAATAGGGACGCTAAGGTTAAAGCGAAGGTTAAAGGTTTCATTCATTCACATGCTCAGGAGTCTTGCATGAGTGGATCGAGGATCTAATGCAGTGGTTTCAAAGTGCGGACTGCGATAGATCTCCTATTTTTGCAATGTTTGTATCTTTCTTTAAGTATTTCATTCAGTGTTCGAGTTATACTCCCAGAACTATGGGGGCCCTACATGGGGGGGGGGGGGGTCATGCACGCGCGGTTTTTCGCAGTTTTGATCGCGTTTTTATCGCATTTTATTCGGGTTTCCGCGTTTTTTTTTTTGCTAAACAATCGGGAACGGCACACTACACTTTCCCTTTGCCCCTTTCCACATGCACCAGCCAGCAAGATAGTCTATATAGTTATAGTAGATGGAATTCTTGGTACCAACACTCCAACAGACAGACAACACCAGTATCATATAATCATTCAGTTCCAAAAGCTTTTCAGTTATCTACTTAATTTTACACCACTGTTCTACTACAGCAAGCATTATGGTATTGCTTCCCAAACGTTTTAGCCCGTGAACCAAGAGAAACTAAACCCAAACAAGTAGAAAATAGCCGATCTACAAGCTCACAAGGAGTCGCTTCGCGCTGCGTTGTGAACTTCTAGATCTGCTATTTTCAGGACCCATACAATGTGTCCACAACGCTAGCCAAAACAGTGTTAGCTAGCAGCATAGCATCCATCATTACTCCAACTCTATTTAGCCACGACTCACTAACCAATTGTTGACAGAGTGACGATGAGACGAGCAGGACGATGTTTAATGCCTTTATAGCCTACATGGTCTTGTCTTGGTGTTCTGTTATATTCCTTTATGCTGCCTGTGTTGTTAATTTCACCACGAGTCCATCAGGGCGCAAGATACGCACTGATGACAGAGTGGACGAACGTTAAAGGCTCGTCCTATGAAAGCCATTTCCTCTCTGCACAGAAGCGCATTTCAAAACAAGAGTCTTTATTTTATTTTTTTCATCTATACAATCGATCATTCAACATGTTTATTTTGAAATTGTCCTGGAAAATAGTAGCCAAATAGCACCTACATGCCACTGAGAGGTTACGTTTGTGTTGATGAGAGCCAGAGAGCGCAGGGGAGAAAAAAAAAAAAAAACACTTGGGAAAAAGAAAAGAGACCCCATAGGGGTTTTTGACTATGGGGTCCCAGACCTTATCTATGGGGGCTAAGCCCCCATTGGCCCCCACATAACTCGAACCCTGGGGGGCTGCAGCAGCCAGAAGGACTATTTGGGGTCTTTGGAATGGAATAGTTTGGTCTACTACATTGTACAATGATGAATGAGAGACAATGGCAAATATCATAATGTTTGCTTTAAAATGTATTCATCATGAGATGTCCAGTATATGCGACCCCATCTTGGGGGTTTTATTTTGCTGCTGTGCCTAATGGCTGATGAGTGGCCCATTATCCACTTAAACATTATATAGTTTGTTGACCTGGGTCCCCCAGGGATCTGTACTTAGTTGTGAGTTTGTAGATGTGCCTATTATTAGATTTCGCCTATTATGACATGCTCAGAATGGGGACTTTATCATTCTGCCATATCTGAATGGGTCCAGAGGCTGTCTGTGGGGAAAAAGGACCCCGGTTCACGTTCTGTCACCAACTATATGTGTCAAATGTCCCCGAGCACTAATCTTGACCAGCAGAGCAGCCTTCAGCTGAAATTGAGTTTTTTAACAAAGGTCTCCCTCCCCTCCCTCCCATTTGGTTAAAGGAATACTTCACCCAAAATATGAAAAATATCATCAATTACACACCCCATGAAGCCTTGAATACATGGAGATTGTTTTTTGTTTTGTTTTTTTCCGCATTCCTGAGCCAACAATCCAATATTTGACTACCGGTAATTGAAGTTAATAGGAGACCAATCAGAGCAACACTATATTTAAAACATTCTCTTTGAACCTGGATCATCAGTAGGACTCTTTGTGATTATACACTGTGAGAGTTGTTTTGGAGTTTATAGTATTCTTTTATATAGTTTGGCATTGAACTGCAAAACTGAAATAAAAATTAAGAAGTCATTCTAAAGTGAGTGCTGGCATCTCTTTTGTAAAGTACATTCGTTCCCTGAGCCGTGCACACAAGACAAGTTTTGGAACTTTGTTTGTTGACGAGTGTCCTCTCTCCCTCTTCACAAGTCCAGGGGTGCCGCAGAATACTTTTTTATTTGTTTGTTTGTTTGTTTTGGGGGCCCCTTTCTGCCTTTATTGATAGTTTACAGTAGACTGACAGGAAATGGGGAGAGAGAGATGGGGAGTGACACACAGCAAAGGCCGTCGGGAACGGGAGTAGAACCCGTGTCAGGCTGGCATTGGACCACTACGTCAGCGGTCCAGACTACAGAGAATACTTTGATAATTGTTTGGCAATTTATCATTATGACTTCAGTTTAACCACTTTTAGAGCCTCTAGACTTAGTAAAACAGACCTCAGTTGCACTGTACTAGGACACCAAATCCTCCTTGCCAAAAATATCTGATCTACCAACCTCACATCTTCCCCCCAGAATATGGATGTGATTAAATCTTATTTTCAATCTTTCCTTATGAGATACTGTATCGTAGGGCATGTGCACTTAAACCTCTCCAACTGATCCAAAATGCCGCGGCACGACTGGTCTTCAACCAGCCTAAATTCTCACATGTCTCTCCCCTTCTCCGCAGCCTCCACTGGCTCCCGGTTGCGGCCCTCACGGAATACAAAACACTGATGCTGACCTTCAAAGCAGCCAAAGGTATGGCTCCTCCATACCTCCAAAACCTGATCAACCCCTACACCCCCACCCGTGCACTTAGATCAGGCAACACAGGGATGCTGACAGAACCCTCGCTAAAAACCCCAGGGCAAAAATCCACTCGTCCGAGACAGTTTGCCCTCCAGGCCCCCAAGCTGTGGAATAAACTCCCTGTCGCACTTAGAACAACGGACTCACTCGCTAGCTTTTGCCGTGGACTGAAGACTCACCTTTTCAGACTCCACCTAAACCCTTAGCACTACTGGAAAAATCAATGTCCATACATGAAGCTAGTTAGCATTTGTTTTTAGTTTTTTTTTGTTTGTTTTTTAGAAACCTTTTTTTTTCTTTACGGATATATTGTTTTTCTAGATAGATATTCATTTGCATTTGTTATATTGCTGTTGATGTACTGACATTTAACCTTGTTTATTATTGTGATGTTTTATCTGCTTATTGTAAGTCGCTTTGGATTAAAAGCGTCTGCTAAATGCCTAAACTGTAAACTGTAAACTGTAGGGTATTTGCGTACTGATGACAGAAATCTATGGTGCTATAAAGTAACAATATACTTCAGGGGTGCCATGGATGAAAACGTTATTTACAGAGGTGTCCTGAGACAATAAATCACACCCTGTGTGAAGTGAGTGGTGCTATTCATGAGTACATTTCAATAAGTGTCCCACGTATAGCTTGGCCATACGTACTGACAGACACCAAATTGACCAATGCCAGTCCAGACAGACAGACAGACACGGGACAAACAGACAAAGCCAGATGTAGGAGCGGTTAGCACCACTCAAAAAGTACTGGTATAGACAGAGTATAGACATACCAGCCATACAGGACGTCCTTACAGGCCACCCCTGACCAGAAAGGATCCTGTCTCTCATTTCATCCTCTATTTACCGGGCTCGGCAATTCCTTGTTACCTAATCAAGAACACACGAGCATAATGTTCTGATTAAAAGATACTTTTCATTTCCTTTGATGTATCATGGTATCCCAACAACGTCGCAAATAGGATCCACATGGGGTGTCTGGTGGTGATCTCTATTCTCCCTCTGGGAAAAAACACACACGTCAGAATGATAAAATCCCAGTTGCTGGACAGAAGAACACATTTAAAAGTCCACACACTGAATCATGCCACCATAGTACATTCATTTAATTACCACCTCCGCCGTCTGAGGAAGAGTGGAGATCCAGATGTGTGGACCATATATTTTCTTCTCTCTCTGCCCTGGGTTTCTTGTCTCTCTACAGTGACCTATCTGAACAAAACAAAACAAAAAAGCATAGCGATGTAGCAATGTCATTTGGCAGTTGAGGGCCCAAATATGCTGGGTTGGTTGAACATGTTGTAATCCAACAAAATTTCTCAGGGGATAGATATACTGTAACTGACAGGAACTAGGAAATTGTGATTACTTCTATTGGAAATTGATTAATGTGTGTTGTCCAGATTGTGTAACCTATAATGGTTTTATATGGCCTACTTCGTTGACCATGCCCCCCTACTTTTTTCTCTCTACAATAAATTTCTTCATTGAAGCTTGTAGATTGGCTATTTTCACAACTTGCTAAGTTTTTTGGAAGTTCTTGACAGTGTGTGGGTCCTCTTCTTTGATATCAGAGATCCATTTTTGTACATAGGCTATTATCTGCCAAACGGATAAAACACAAAGAAAAGCTCAAGGGCTTATTTCCATTTTGGTAAATTATGACATGGCCTGAAAAGGGACACTAGGGGTCATGTGTGTTGTTCAAATGTTGTATCTTATAATTTAGCTGTTTTCATAATTGTTGCCTACTGCAGCTCAGACAACCCTTTCCCTTCTCTACTCTGATAGACTTGTGGTTCCAAGCGCTGGAACATGCTTTTAGCAAAGTTGTGCAACCGTCTCAATCAAATAGGTTGTATTCATCTACAATAGCCTTATTAAAAAGCTTTCAGGCTTGTTGTTCAGACCCTGCGATTGCCAAGAGGCAATTCATTTATGGCCAATGTGAGCTCAAGCCTTTCACTTAGTGCAGCTAATAATTCTCCAAGTTGAGTCTCCATACCATGAACAGTATGTAGACTTAATGTGAACTATAATTAAACTCTTTATACCGTCTCCTCTTGCACCATACAAAAAGTAGTAGTAACGTGACAAATTATGTCAATAAACAGCTTGTTTTCTGGCATGTTTCAGTGACCATGAATGATACATTACATAACATGGAGCAACACGTGTGCAGAAGCAGAGAGTGGAGAGCAGAAGCTGAGATAAAAACAAGAGCTTGGCTGTGCTTTCATACAAGAACATGGAAGAAAACATACACAGTACAATTCTGATGAAAAGGAAAAAGTACTTCTGCTACTAAAAGGAACTGAGGTCCATGGGTACAGTACCGTTGGTGCTTATTGAGATTGGCACATTTCCTGGGGCAAGCTGCCCAGATCACTCATGTCACTCATAGGCTACTACTATGATTTTCCACTGTCCGCTACAAAGGGGCAGTTGCGATTTGCTGCCTTGTTACTGTCATGTATTCCAAATGGTCAATGGTAAGTAGCCTACATACTTTCTACATGCTATGTGTATGCCTATGTTTTCCTAAATGTGTGAACTGAAGACAGTAGACTGTGAAGTGAGTGAGATGAAAAAACCTGGGTGAAATCTGATGATTTCAATAGGCACCAACGGTATATGATTTAAATGAGAGATTACATTTTATAGAATTGGTGGTAAAAAGAGTGTAGGGAGAATCGTTTTCCCACAAAGGAAATGGTATAATGTTTCCTCTTTCAACCATGAAAGTGGACTTCAAGAACCTTTTTCAGTTCTGTACTAAACTGTAATATAACTGGACAGTGAGAGTTGTGTCACTCCTTTCTATGTTCAATAGTGCAGTGGTTCTCAACCAAAATAATCATATTTTAACTGGGGACCCCCACTCTGACAAGCACTAAGAGTTGAGGCATTACATTTTGTATAACACGGTTCTATTGTGAAAATAGCAGATCTACATGCTCACAATTTCACAATTTCTGCCTCTAATATAACACAATTTGACCAAGGTTTAATTTGTCATTTTAGAGGTATTAATTAGAGTCCTTAAATTGTTACTTTAGTGTGCAGATACCCTAGATACACTTAAACTTTATGTTGGTTTGTTTACCGTTGAGTGAGAAAACATTGTTGCACATTAAGTTAATCATCTGGGGACCCCCCAAAATAATTTGGGGACCCCCCTGATGGTCCCGACCCAAAGGTTGAGAACAGTGGTGTCAGTTCAGAAAAAGCTAAGGTATGGCAACATGACTGGCGTCTTACACTTTGCGCGTGCAAGACACCAGTCATGTTGCCATACCTTAGTAACAGGATACATTTATTTTAATTCGTAATTAAAAATCTTCCCACATTTCTACGGTTTCTTGGGCTGGATATGGCAGTCTGGAACAGTTCTTCAAGTGCAGCTAAACTTGGCATGTTGGTAAACGTGCCACAATTAACAATAATGTATTGCACCTGTGCAGCTGACCTGCGGAACCTGGGAATATACTAGCTCTGGTCCATAGCGTAAGTGGAGTTCTCCCTAACGCTATGTTCCTTCCTCTACCTCCGTATTCCTTGGCAAAACCGGAACACCCCGCCGTCTGGTCCAAAAATAACAAAAACTGTTTCGCCCCTCATCAAACCAAAGGTATCAGTGGACAGTTGAAAGCTTACTCTACTTAGTGGACGAGGTCTGAGCCCCCCACCACACGATTAAAATACATTTCTAGGGCAAAATGAAAAATATTCCACCGGATGGAGACGCTCTTCCAGGTTTTTACGAAACAGCGCTTCCAACGTTGCAGAGTTGAATAACACCCAGTGAGACTAATGCTCAGTGTAATTCGGTCCTCTGACCTGCGCGACAGTAGTGAGTTGGCACCTTGATGGCGACGACAAATAGTGAAAAACGAGAAGAAATGGAGTCTCCATCCGGTAGAATATTTTTCATTTTGCCCTAGAAATGTATTTTAATCGTGTGGTGGGGGGCTCAGCCCGCGTCCACTAAGTAGAGTAAGCTTTCAACTGTCCACTGATACCTTTGGTTTGATGAGGGGCAAAACAGTTTTTGTTATTTTCGGACCAGACGGCGGGGTTTTCCGGTTTTGCCAAGGAATACGGAGGTAGAGGAACATAGCGTTAGGGAGAACTCCACTAACGCTATGGACCAGAGCTAGGAATATACCATCTTGTCAAGATGGGGAGAATAAAAGTGTGGAAAATATAATTATAATACCTTGTTAAAGTGACCATTTTGTTAAATTTTTCATTTGTAGTTATTTTACTGTAATTTAACAACATAATAACCAGAACAGATAGACAAAGAGACATTCGTGGATTTATATTTAAAAGTAACTTTTATTTCCCCCCCTGGACCTAGGGTATGGCAGCGGACATAGTGGACTCATCCCAGTGGGATGGTGGCAAGTTCAGTGGGGAACTGGAGACAGGACCTGACACTTGGTCACATGCTCTCTCACTCTATTCTGACCTCTATGAGTACATGGCCTCTATGAGTACATGCTATGAGTTTCAAGCCAGCGGCTGTGCTGTGCGTATAATAACACAGATCAGACGTTTCTTACTCCATACCTTACTTTAGAAGATGACCAAATAGATCAAGTCAAAGCTCAGGAGGACCTACATTTCAGGAGGCCCATGTTAAACACACAGCAGACTCTTAACATTCTCAGTGGCTCAGCTTACCCCGATTGAGGCAACACATTGGTTATGGAAGTGGTTGTTTAACCACATTAACCGTAGCCTAGCGTCCCTGATCTGGTGTGAAAATCCTGTAAAAATAGCAGATCTAGAAGATTGTTGATTACAGACCTTGTAGATCAGTTGTTGTCATCAAAGAGATTTGGGGTAGAGGGAAAATATTTGTGGGCCTTGTACAGAGCCGTGGGGGAAATTACATTTAGACTATCTGATTAAAACAAATTTAAATGTCTTGCTGCCCAATCCCTTGCCCAATTTTTCAATTTATTTGACCATGTAAATGTAATCTGATTTTCTTTTTAGCTCAATCAAAAATCTATTTATATATTACACTATTTTTCCTAAAAATGATCCATTATAAAATACATAATGGAGGTAGATTTTAAAAAATAGAGCTGGGTTCGTGGATACAACTGCAAGCCTTAATTTCCCTGTCAGTGCACCTCTCATGTCGATTCTATTGTTGTTTTTGTTGTATGACTGTCAGGTTCAGGTTGTCACCACATCCATGAAATTCAGTGTGGCCTTTCTGGTGCTCTTTTACATAACAGTGATGCATGAAAATATCTCCTCTCCAAAATTGTTTACTTTGACGAAGATCTCCCATCATAAATTACTCAACAACAACACCTGAGCATCACGGCCAACTGCGTGACTAGGATCATTTTCTCCATAAGATTAGATAATTAGCGTGGTTAATCAGCCTGATAATGTGCCTGGGAGTGGTGCCATCTCAATCTGACATCAGGTCAGGGTTCATATCTCTACCAGCAGTGCCACAAGACAAGACTCCAGCTCCTCCCTAGCTGAGAATCCTTCTATATAAAAAAAAGTAATGTTAAGTGATTCTCAAACATTTTCATGTCAAGGACTCCCAAATTAATACGTATTTGGCTGCGGAAAATATGTTGTGCAAAATAATTGCCACATTTGTACAAAAACTTTTTTTTTAAATAGCATCAGCTATTTCCAAATAGACTGTATGTATGGTTTAAAGTTGTTAAACTGATGCTTTGATTTCTGGGGACCCCCTGGGACCCCCTCAAGGTCCCCAGATCCCACTTTAAGAACCACTGCTCTATACGTATAAAATGAACGGTGATGATGGTCCTTACCCTGGTTACTGTGTAGCTCAAGAATGCTATTAATTGTTTGTGTTGTTTGGTTTGTTTGTTACCTTGTCTTTGAGCAGGTTTGTGCTATAGCTCTATAGACAGGACAGGAGCGTATAGAGATTATGAGAAAGCGAAAGGGATAACAACACAGATTTCCTCTCCAGACTCCAGCCACTTCTATATTGTGATTATGTGGTCGATGCACTGACCGATAAGCTACCGACGACGCGCCACTAGATGTTATTCTACAATGTTTCCCAAACTTGTGGTGAGTATCAGTTTCATTCCCTGGCTAACCGTTCCCTGGGAATTGTTTTGCTGTTGCGTCAATTTCAATAATCTGTTTGCTTTCATTTAATCAGTCCCCGAGGGCATGCAATGCCACATGCATTGCAAAATCCAGGGTATTAATTTAACTCATATAAAATGTAAGAATGTACCCATGATAGATTAACTCCCTGGACTTCGCTGCTGCATGGTATCTTTCTGGGTCCCCATTCCCAAGACAAATACACAGAAAAGATTGAGAAATGCTGTGTTTTATTTTACATCCCTTCTGAAATCCTCCCTATACTTTGTTTGTTTTACATTGTTCTACAGATCTATGAGATCCTCCAGGAACTGTACATTCTGTACGGCATCACAGGATCTGTCAATAGTGAAAATAAAGCAACGTGTTGATGTTTACAGCAAACCATATGGTCTCTTGAACTTTGACATTTTAGCCTTCCCAATAACACACAACCATTATCCATCACCCATACCAGTACCACACACACACACACGCACGCACGCACGCACGCACGCACGCACGCACGCACGCACGCACGCACGCACGCACGCACGCACACACACACACACACACACACACACACACACACACACACACACACACACACACACCATTATCTTTTATAATGACTATCTTATTCACAATCAATCAGGTTGTCAGCTTGATACTATCGGTTCCCATTTTCCTCCCTCCCAAGTCCCAACCTCCCCTCTTCTCCCTCTCTCTCCCCCCACTCTCTCTCTCTCTCTCTACCTCCTCTCACTCTCTTGCCTCAGTCGTTCCACAAGCCGTCCAGCTGAGAGGTTATTCTCTCCTTCATCCGGCAGCACAGTCTCATTTCTCCACACACCAGCTCTGAGTGGAAGCTCAGTAGGGGTGTCTGGGATATTAGCGCGCTGTGGGGGACAGCTCAGCTCAGGGACTTCCAGCATCAACGGAAAAAAAGGTAAGCTTAGCCTTGTGGGGCAATATATTTTCAACTGGGAACTCTATTATAAGAAGATGAGAAAGTTGTAGTTTGAAGCTGTGGTCTCTGTAGGTACCATTTACTTAAGTCAGGGGTCTACAACATTTTCAGGCCAAGGACCCCTTAGTTGAGAGAGAGAGATGAAGCAGGGACCCTCACAAGCTTTTCACAGATTCCATATTGTTTCATTGTTTGACAGCACAATCATCAGTGTATTTTGGATTCATGTCAATGTGTGTTTTCAGATATTTAACCACTTGAACTGTTAATACTTAATAAACTTGACCTTTCATTCTGTATTCTGTGTCTGCTCTTTTTCCGCTCTAGACCAAACATCTTTGCTGAGAATAAGTGATCTACAAGCTCACAACGCCTCGCAGCACGAGGCGTTGTGAGCTTGTAGATCGGCTATTTTTGGTTAAAGTTCTCAGAATATGGACGCTAGGGTTCAAGTGGTTAATATAAAAAGGGGGGGGGGGGGGGAATCTATCACGCAAAGATTTGGAGGACCCCCTGTAGTAACTCAGGGGACCCCCTAGGGGTCCCAGACCCCCTGTTGAAGACCCTTGACTTAAGTTGAAAGTGTGTCTCTAAGTACCATTAATTTTAGTTTATAAGTGGTCCCAAACAACATTTTCAAAGCAGTCAAAGCAGACTCAGAGGCCAAACTTAGCACAACATTGGCAAGATATTGGTATCAGTATCATTACAGATACAATATATCCAGCAGCTTAGGTAAATGTACCCATGCATGTTTTTTTTTTGCTTCTTTTTTCCGTCCAGTAAATGAATGAGAAATATGATTTGATCTCCTCAAGTACAATACCAAAGCATATCACAATCACAAGTAATCCTACCTGTTAAATGGAAAAGTTAGGCCACATAAAATCCCCTATTTAGTTTTTTATCTTATATGCTATACTTATTTTCAATCAAAGCATTTTTGTTTCAACACACAAATCATGAATCTATTGGATGACATGATGACTTTATTTCATGACTTCTGGCATTTTTTGCACCGTAACGTCATGAATTAAAAACCACACGTGTCAGAGAGAGAGAGAGAGAGTGAGAGAGAGAGAGAGAGAGAGAGAGAGAGAGAGAGAGAGAGAGTAGGCGAGGGAGAGAGGAAAGGGAACAAAGCCATATGGGAACATTTAAACATGTGATTACAATCTACGATTTACAATTTAGACATTTAGCACACACTCTTATCCAGGGTGACTGTGCAGGATCGTGGCATAAACCCTAGTCAACAAACAACAGTGTAAATGGTCACGCAAGCAACAGCACATGTGATATCATATGATAACACTTTATATGTGGTAAGCAATAATAACCATCTATGCCTAAGCATCACTTCAAGAATACCACAGCCAATCAAATATCCCAAATCATCTCTCAACAATTAGTCATTGTCACTGTCTTTTATAGTCATTGTCAGGCAGTGACAATGACAAATTGATTTTTTGAAGTGGCAGTGCGTCAGTGTAAATGTGTCACAGTTTCCCATAAAGAATGTGCACCACAAACTATCGACAAAAGATTATGCTGCAAAGAAAAGTTTTTGTTCTGCCAACATGCAGCTGGGCATGGCAGTGAATGTATGTGCACCCTGTCCATCATGGCAGTGCTAGACATGATGTGCCCATGAGTATTCATCAGGAACAGCTAATGGGCCACAGAAGCACGAACCTCTGATTTACAGCCTGTCCTCTGTCAGGCCTAATGACAGGGCAATAGATGCTGCTTATGGAGAAACAGGTGCTGGGAGTGAATGGATGCAAATAAGTGTTGCCATGGGTGATTGTGTTTTTTTTTAATCCCACACAAATGCTCATTTGCCATATTGTTCACACCTAAGTAGTAATTATGGGAAGATAATGGCGCTCTTGATGTAGGGTTTAGGTTTGTCCGGGGCATGGAGTGGGTGGGGGAATTGTGTTCAATTCCTCTGCACAAATATTTCAAAAAATGATAATGACGGTCTCGTGAGACAATATAACGGTCGATTTACTCTATTAGGCCATGCCTATTATTTCCTGCCTGAGTAAATGTCACACTCGGTAAAGTCCTTCACAATGAGGTTGTGTCCCATCATCCATAGCAGATGTGGCTCAGTGACCAGGAACAAATCATCTCATCAGATCAGTCTTATGCATTGATTGATTGACTTTCTGTCCTGCAAACACGTGTGCCATCCCAGTGACTCTAATGCCTAATTTATGCCCTGTCGTATGACGGTGTCTCGCACCAACATAGCCAGTCTACAAGCAGCCAACGTCTGGCATCCAGCAAGTAGATCGTCTATTTTCAGTGTGTGACACCGTCATGCCGCGACATATAAATTAAGGCTTAAATTATGACCTACAGTTTAGCCCTGTTGTTGGAGAAGTAAAGGATTATCCACACAAGATAAGCTATTCTAACAACTCTTTACCGTGTAGGCTATGTAACTACTTGTACTCTAGGTGTTTATTCACGGTGCAATCACTCAATTCCAGGTCATTTAGCACAACATCATTGCAACGCGCTGCACAGCACAGCACAGCACAGCACACCACACACACCAGCTCCCTGCCTGGCTGGACCTGTGTGGACCATCTCACTCCACGACACAGTGTCCCAGAGGAGAATGGGAAAATCTGAAAGTCAAACGGACATCATGGAAAAATCAACTAAACCTGGGAAGTGCCGTTGGACCGTGGCTGAGATCAGTCTGTCTGTGCTGTTGTTGGTGGTCAGCTGTGCCCTGGCCGGACTCATAGTCCTGTACACATCTGTTGTGAAAGGTAGGCTCAGGTTACATTACTGCGGAAAAAATTACCTCTGGGAACTCAGATTGCTGTCGAGGAGGTGTCCTCCCCGATTTATTGTTGTTCTTCACTGTTTGTAACAAACCTTCTATAGTAGACTAATACAATACAATGTAGTATAACATAAATATATAATAGCATACCTAAATGTCTTTGAATAAATTAAACCCAAAGTCTGAGTTTGCACATTATAACTGATTGTAACTGATCAAAAAGTTTAGCTTCCAATCTGAATGTTGCACTTCTTGCCCTTGTTTAAGAACCTTTCCCCCCTTAAGATATAAAATAATTTAATGATGGTAGGTAGCTGGTAGCTATTACTGTGTGAATATCCTTTAATTCAGATCTCTTGCATCCCAATACAGAGCAATCGAACAGGCCAGGTAAATCATGGGGCTCCTCAGGTGGAGGTAAGTACTGCCTCCGTCTGTCCTCTCAAATGCAGACAAACAACTTCAACTTCACAACTTTATAAACAGAAATCTGCTTGAAACTCAATTTACAAGTAAGCCTGGCTATACTTGTGATGTACAAACAGTAGGGACTGAAAGTCCTGTTGAAGAGGCCAGGGATTGAAACTGCAGTTGAAAATGGCAGGGATTGAAACTACAGTTGAATCTGTGAGGGTACTCCCCGCAGGCTACGGCATGTACGATGTAAAAATGTTGACCCTGCATTCTATGTATGTGTGATGATTGCAAATAAAAATTAAGTTAAAACAAAAAAGAAACTAGAAACTACTGTTGAAGATGGCAGGGATTGAAACTACAGTTGAAGAGGGCAGAGATTGAAACTCCTGGTGAAGATGGTAGGGATTGAAACTTGAAGCACTGAACCTGAAGCATGTCAATAAAATAATCAAAAACAGAATAAAACAATCACCAAAAAGAAAATCAACCATAAAGAGTTAAAGAAAAAGAAAGAACTCAGAATAAGGGAGATGTCTCAACATACAGAGCTGTAATTACAAAGGAGCTATGTGAAAGCCTGTTTGAACAAGTGAGTCTTATTAACGGTCTTTTGAAGATGTCCACAGAGGCCACAGTTCTAAGGTCAAGGGGGAGATTGTTCACCTTTGGTCTTACGTGTCGTGGGAGGCAGGCCCTGGGATGAGGATGTCATGATGATGATTTAAAAAATAAATATATATATAGATTGAGTTGAAGGAATGCATTTTTGCACCAGTTTAAAATATAATCAACCACAGGGCCACAATTTGATTCGTCATCATGCAGGAGACTGACTATGACTGAATCATACCATCTAATCTAACCCTGCAAATTAAGGATATATCACTTCTCAAACTGTCTCTGACACTAGTCATTTGTACACAGAATATAAAGGAGTGGTGAGTGAACAAACCCCTGGGGTGAACCTGTAGAAAAATACCTCACCTGACATGCACTTCGGTTTTGTTGGAGAGGAAGTCATGCACCCAACCAGCCTAGTAGAGTCAATAATACCAAAGTATTTCGAGAGTTCGTCCACTAAACAGATGTTGAAAGGATAGCTTGGAATGAGTTTCACTACCCTCTAGCTGTTTGAAGCAATGGTGGCAATAGTGTCCAAAACACATTCAGCAGTGTCACACAACGCGGGGGAATCACTGCGGATAAGGACATTTCCTGTTTCCTGTTTAACATACCAAATGCATCCAAAAAAACACACCAAACATAACCCAACACCTCTGAGACTGGGACTGGTGGGAGTGTTAAATCCTCGGACGGTGGACACGTGCTCCGTTAACTGTTGACTTTGGCACTTCCAGGGCAGCGCCGTCATTCCAACATCAACAACGTGTGCACAACTGCCGAGTGTGTTACAGCAGGTAACATGGGACTTCTTTGCTTTCTCCCTCTTTCAATTGAATGCACTTCTGTCCATCTGTTCTTGTTTATAGAAAAAAAAGACAGCATTCTAACTGCATAATGGTTGGTCTCACTCTTTCCTCGCCCCCCAAAGCTGCGCGGCTCCTGCAGAACATGGACGCGTCTGTGAAGCCTTGTGAGAACTTCTACCAGTATGCTTGCGGGGGTTGGCTGGAGCACCATGTCATCCCAGAGACCAGTTCCCGTCACAGTGTCTTTGACATTCTGAGGGACAAGCTGGAGATTGTCCTCAAAGGTCAGTCATGATCAGCATTGTTTCGCGCTGTTACTGCAGTGTGTTGCCTTTATTTATGCCTAGAATTAGGCCTAGAATTATTGAATGCTTTAACCAGTGAAAAATAGCACATATACAAGCTCACGTGCCGCGCTGCAAGCTTGTAGATCTGCTATTTTTGAAAAAAGTCGTGAAAATGTGTGCAAATCGTTGAATATATGTATTTTCAAAGCGAACGTTTGCAACTCAAATTTTGCTTCTGGGTGGTCCCTGGAACTAAATATTTTGAGTTCCATATCATTTTGGGGGTCCTTCACATGAAAAGGTTTGAGAACCACTGACATAGTAGTCTCTCAAGAACAGACTAACTGAGCTCCATTTAAGTGAAAAGGACCTTTTCTTTGACGATGGCTATAGCCAGATTGCTGACTCAGAAACATAGGTTTTTCAAAAAATCTTAGGATTCAAAAGACACTTATAGAATCGGGTAAAAATTCTAGTTTTCACGATTTTTCAAAAATAGCAGATCTACAAGCTCGCAGCGTGGCACTCGGTGCCGCGCTGTGAGCTTGTATATCTGCTATTTTTCAATAGTTAAAGCATAAAATAATGATACACAATATAGTGTACCCGTTCTGAAGGGGTTAAATAGTGCTGAAAATAGAAGTTCTAAAGCTCACAATATTGCTCACAACGTGTTGCAGGCACAATGTGTTGCGAGCTTGTACATTGGTTATTCCCGGGCACATATCACTGTTGTACGTACAGTATAACAACGTTTAAATCTGGCTAATCAGGGTCAAGGATTTAAACTGTGTGGGCTGTACTTTGTATTATGTGGAGTTCAATGGCTAGATTGTGAGCTTGTGCAACTTGTACAGCATAATCAGTTGCAGGGTTAATTATGAGTTTAACCTTCTTTGTAGCAAGTCTGCATATTGTTTAAAATGACAGTCTGTTTAAAGGTCTGGAGAGCTCGGAAGTTCAAATGTGTGATTTAGGTTCTCTTTCTAGAGAACCCAAAAGTTCAACAAACGAGAAAACACCCAAAGCATTCTAGTGGCAAAAGATATTATCATTAATATATACTGTATATATTTTTTCTTTTTGCAGGAGTCCTTGAGATGGAGAACAACCAGGACCGGGATGCCATCAGAAAGGCTAAAACACTGTACAGGTCCTGCATGAACGAGAGTAAGTCTCAATCAAACATCAGCTGTTAATGACGTGTATCTTCTGTATGAGGCAACGGATTACAGAGCACTGGTTCCATGGGTCAACAACAACATGAGGAACTGTTTAAACTCAACCTAAGCCCTATTTAGGTTTTGGGTAATATAGCAGATCTATAAGCATACAACGCTTCACAGTGCGATCCGTTGTGAGCTTACAGATCTGCTATTTCCAAAAAATCGTTGACAAAAGTTGAAAAATCTTCTTATGCGTGTCCCAGGCACAAAAAGTTTTCAAATTGGGGTCCGGCGGCCAAATGCATAGCAATGTGAGGGTCATTGACAAGAAAATGTGTGCAGATAGAACATAATGTCCTGTCGCTTCAATGTCAGAGCAAATGTAATATATTCTTACAGTACATGTGCTGAGTTTGATGGGCGTTGTTTTCCCCCGGCAGGCCTCATAGAAGAGCGTGACACCCAGCCCCTTATGAAGCTCATAGATAGTTTCGGAAACTGGCCTGTTGCCTCAGAAGACTGGAACACCACTACAGGTAACACAGAAAAACAACACAGTCACTAAAACATAAACAAAGTGGCAGACAGAGGGTGCCTGTTGCTCTCTCACTCACCCAAACTACTGTATGTGTGAGTTTACAGTACATGCTGTTTATATTAGCTCATAAGCCCTGGTATGTTATACAGTGGTATAAAGTAAATAAGTACATTTAAGTACATTCTGAGGTATTTATACTTTACTGGAGTATTTCCAATTTTCAGTACTTTTACTTCTACTCCACTACATCTCAGAGGCAAATATTATACTTTTACTCCACTACAATTATTTGAAAACGTTAGTTACTAGTTACTTTGTAGATTTGCATTATTATTACAAAACATACATTAACCACTACTGCTGTTATGGTTCTTCAGTCCAGCATGCATGTGGTAGTGAGTGGGGTAGAGTAGAGTAGCACATACTCATCAGTTGTGGAGGACAAAGTACTCAATACTGGCACTTGAGCAAAAGTATGGATACTCCTTATCAAACATTACTCGACTACAAGTGAAGGTTGCTCTGTCTAATAGTGTTTGTTGACAAAACTGTGTCTCTGACAGACATCAAACAGGTGGCTGTCTTTTATGCTTTAATTGATTAGAGAGAGAGCGGGAGAAGTAGAACAGATTTTTTTCCAGCGTGAAATATGTGGAGAAGGTTCTCAATCAGGCCTGTGACTGGTCTCTTAAATAGAATGCTCTGCTATTTGCCAAATCTTGCCTCTGTAATTAAATGTAGTCAAGGACAGTGGCTCAAACAGAATTAACCACGCATAACCGGCATCTGCGCACACAGATTTATGAGTATATCCTGCTTCGTATGCACCGTGTTTACGTCCACGAGCGCCGTGTTTTTAATGAGACCCTGTATGTCGACCAGGTCTGTAATCTTAGGCCGCTGTGTCTAAATTAAGAGATAATTTCTACCTGTTATCACAGAGGCAGAGTGGAGCCTTGAGGACACACTGGCGACGCTCACCACTCGCTTTAACAAGAAGTCTGTGCTGGACATTTATGTGTGGACGGATGACAGGGACTCCCTTCGTCATGTCATTTACGTAAGGAGTTTGGACACCAACACATGGAGCTTACGTAATGTTTACAGCAAAGACACTCATTACAAGTTACAACAGGGTGGTAATCATAATCCAAGTTATTGAAAGGACAGGGCACGCACATCCAAAGTGCCCAGCTGCAGGACAAACAGCAATACAAATCAGTGTTTGCCAGATGAATAAGCAACCATGCAGGTCTATAAAAACAAGACCAAAAGAAGCACATAGGCCACATAAACACTTTGAACCTACAGTGCGTACCATTTGAAGACAGCGATTTTTGAAATAAAATCTTGAAAAGTAACGTTTTCAATATTTTAAATACACAAATGGGGGTCCCTGCTGGCACAAATTATTTTCAGATCTGTCACCTACATATTAATTTGGGTGATCCTTGCAATGAAAAGGTTTGAGAACCACTGGTTTAAACAACATTTAGGAAGCAAGCCCAAATAAGCAACTACACTTTAGAAAAAGCCCAAAACCCACAACTACCAATATTTACAAGCAACTTTACAAACAAGCCCAAATTCGCTTGTAATAGGCAGACCTGGCAAGTTAACACTGGTCCGCACACTGACAAAATAAGCTTGTGTTTATTGCTTAATCAATCAACGTTTTGATCACATAAGGATCTTCATCGTATCTCCATATACTGTATATCTTTTTACATAATCCAAGTTATGCTTTGTTTATCCCTCATTTGTCATCAGATTGACCAGCCAGGACTCGGGATGCCATCCAGAGACTATTACTTCAACGATGGAAACTACAAAAGGGTGATGAATCCAATGTTGTGCTGCTAACATGATTTTGGAGTTTAAATAATAATAATAATAATAAACAATAAACTAGGGCCCTTTTTTTTTTACATTTTTACATGTACATCGACGAGTTGTGAGTTGGTAGATTGGCTATTTTCACAATTTTAAAATGTATTTTAATAAATAATAAAAGCTTAATTCTGCCAATGCTTTTCAATGGGAACAGAGCGTTGTTGTTTTTTTGCAGAAATCCGCAAATAACAGCAAACCACTCGTTCCCATTGAAAAGCATTGGCAGAATACGTCTTCATAGGTAGAATTAAACTTGGGTGTGACCGTGCCTTTATAAGATCATTTTAGGCATAAGGGATAAGGCAGCGCATAAGGTATACGGCCCCTATCCAGACGATCAGAGATCTCTGCCTACTGATACAGTGAAAGGACTAAAACTGTGTGAAAACAATTAGGAAATTAGCCTAAAGAAAACAACTTCTTCACAGAATCAATGCTAAAATGTTGGCAAGTTCCTTCATATTGGATGGTATCAGTATTGGTTTCAAAAGCAGTGGGCGAAGGAAGGTTTGTTACCAGTGGTTTTCTCCAGGGTCCAAGCCCATTGAGTTTAAATTTCCCCAGACCTATCAGTAAGCAAAGGTAAACAACAACTACCGGTATATTATGGACTACTTTCAACCTGGCGTTCCTATTCTGGCATGTCATTATTAATGCGTTTCTGGTCCATGTAACACTGATAAGAACTAGATGCGCGCGCAGGTCTGTACCAAAATTAGCCAATGAAACCAGCGCTCCCCAAAACAACAGGTTTGGGGATTGGTGGAATTGATTACATGATACAGTCACCTGTGCATTTAGTCTCAAGTTTGTAAACAGGAAACCCGTCTATAGGCAGACATTTTCAGAAATGTTATTACAAATTCCCCAGATTTTCTGCTATTTGTCGTTAATTTTCTCTCCTCACAATTTTGTGTCAGGTACGAGAGGCCTACCTGCATTTCATGGTCTCCATTGCCAAGATAGTCCGTGAGGACAGGAACCTAACTCAGGATGACGACGCTGTTTGGGAGGAAATGATCCAGGTGCTGGAGCTGGAGACAGACATTGCCAACGTGAGTACCAGATAAAACAGGACATTTTATTGTTGGAAAAGTGGGAAAAAAGGAACTAACAATGACAAGATGCCAGATGAGAAACCTCTTCCTTTACAGATAGAACCAGGCTTCCAAGTTTTAGTAAAAGGCAAAACATCAACAGAACTCTTTAGTTGTGCTCATGTCATGTGTCACTTTTCACACAAGTGACACATTTTCAGTGTATGTCAATGTCTTTTTCTATATTTATTTTTCTCGAGTGACATTCGTCAAATGGTGTGTGACGAAGCATACATTTGTCTTTATTCTGTAACAGGCTACATCCCCAGCAGAAGAGCGTCAGGATGTCACCGTTCTCTACAACAAGATGACCCTCACTGAGCTACAGGACACGTTCGGTTTCAATGTAAGTGTGCCTTGCTTCTACTCCTCAAATTCACCATGAGTGTGAATTCTAATTGATTAAACTCAGTGCTAACAGTCTAGACTAGAGATGGAAGGTCATTAGCTCTCAAATCCATGGAATGTTGGGAAATATTATTGGCCATAAACAACTAGAAAAGTGTGCTAGTCTCTGGCCTGCAGGCGTCTGGCCTGGTGGAGACGATTATTGCTGAAATGCCCTTGAGCAAGGCAATTGACCACTAGGAGAATATTCTGTGAAAATAGTAGATCTACAAGCTCACAACTAGGTGCCTGGTTCGGGTATTTCAGTAAAAGAGATTTAGTGTAGAGGGAAAAGGGGAGCTGGCCTAGAAAACTGTAGAGACCTGTGGGGGACCATAGTCAACAACAAAGCATAAACAATGTAAGTGGTTAACCTCCATCACCTTGTGAAATAGTTCAGTACACCACATAAAACTGTGTTTGAACTGACAATTTCTTGGCTGTGATTGGATATATGACTGTGGGGCAGCGGCGGAAGACAACTACCGTAAGTACATTTTCTCAAGTACTGTACTCAACTTTACATGAGTATTTCCATAATAAATACTTTATTCTTTTATTTCTACATCTCTGAGGCAAATATTGTACATTTTACTCCAATACAATTATGTGACACCTATTGTTAATTGTTACTTTACAGATTTAAGTTATTATTATATTAAAAAAATAAAATAGTTCACCCCCCCCCCCCCCCCCCCCCCCCCAAAAAATCCTTTGTTTCTCACTTACTCACCCCACGGAGACTTGAATTCAAGGATATTTTATAGTTTTTTTTTGGTTTGTCGCATTCTTAAGCCAATCATTTGATGCCGTGCAGTGATGCCCTATGGAGACACAAAGAGTCTCCTCAAAGTATTGGCTTAGGAATGCGAGAAAAAAAAATATCCATGAATTCAAGTCTCCATGTGGTGAATAATTGATTTGGAGGTGAACTATCTCTTTAAGCTGTATGTTTCACATGAGCTGTAAAGTAAACGTCTACATGCTCACAACCCGACGAGTTGTGAGCTTGGATCTGCTTTTACTTTTACTTTATTACTTTAACCACTTAAACCCCAGCATCCGTATTCTGGGAAGACCTTTGCCGAAACTAGCAGATTTCAGCGAAGATATTTAATATGGAAGAGAAAAGTCACTAGTTTAGAGCCCTGAGGGACACCGTATGGGGTTTATGTGGTTAACCCTTAAGTTCTGTTTGGGTCTGTTTGACCCTCTAATTCTGTTCGCGGGTCATTTTGACCCAGGGGATATTTGGTAAAAAAAAAATAATAATAATAATATACATTTTAACTTAACAAATCATCATGATACATTGCCTTTGTCTCAATTCTAAACTATTCATATGATGTATATGGTAAAATAAACAGTGAAGCATCTGGCAAGAGAAAGCTCTGTTCAGTGTGTCCAACAACAGCAGACAGGAGGACAGACTACTTGCAAGAGGTGCAAGAAGCTGATACTGTATGTGCCTCGCATGCAGTCCGTGTTTCTGAAGCATTTGCTTCCTAGTGTAGACGTACAAGTGTGCATTCATATGTGACGTTCATGTGTGTTCACATGTTCAGCTCTTATTTTACATGAATTTCAGCTATCAGCAAAAACGCAGTGTTTAATGTGATATAGCAAAGCATAAATGCAAACATTTACCATATATATCATATGAATTGTTTGGAATTGAGACAAAGTCAATGTATGATGATGATTTGTTAAGTTAAATTATATATTAGTATTGTTTTTTAAACCAAATTTCCCCCGGGTCAAAATGACCCGCGAACAGAACCAAGGTGAAGTGAATCCGAAGTTCCGAACAGAACTTAAAAGTTAAGTATATTTTAATGCCAATACTTTTGTACTTTAACTCTTTTACTCTTTTACAAGTATTTTTTATATTGTGGTATTGAGTACTTGTTCCATCACCTGGTTGCACTGACAGCTTCTCTGTGTGAAAGGATAAATGATCGTCACCGTGGGACATTGCAGCTGAGTGTTGCTCAAAACATAACCATGAACAAGAAACCTGGCCTGAATACACACATGGCCCATGCATCTGCTTTTGATTTGAGAATAATAATAACTTGGTCTTTTGCTGTATTTGTCACTGTATCCAGCGAAATGTGGTATCTGTATTTAACACTCCACATGTCCCAGACTCTTCTCTGGCTCCCAGAAAGGAGCCAGAAAGTCTCTTCAGACTCCACCTTAGCCCATAGCACTTATAGTCTCGAGGGGTCTTCAACAGGGGGTTACTACAGGGGGTCCTTAAAATCTTTGTGTGATAGAAACCTTTTTTCTCCTTTTTTATATTAACCACTCGAACCCTAACGTCCTTATTCTGAGAACTTTAGCCAAAAATAATAAAGTCCTTGGCCTGAAAGCATTGAAGACCCCTGCTATAGTGTGTATAGTTTCAATGTGCAGTTTATAGATTTTTGGATATTCTACTATTAGACTGATGATAGGTTCTTGGTTTAAATATGATCCCAGATTACTATATCTATGCATTTGATGTATTACTTTGTGTTGTCCTTGCTTACTGTAAATCGCTCTGGATTAAGAGCGTCTGCTAAATGCTAAATGCCTAAATTGTATTGGAGCGGTGGGCGCTGCAGACTGTGCAGAGTCAGTGTCTCGGGGAGCAGTTAAGGGTTAATTGTCTTGCTCAGGGACACTTTGACACGTAGACCAGGGCCGGGACGCGAACCAGGGGGGATAGGATTTATCCCTGCTTCTGGTCAGAACAAATTAAATACAGTGGTGTACATGCAGTTCCTTTGGGAATTACAGAGATGTAGACTGTCTGATATGTTTGCATATATTTATGCTTGGTAACTATCACAATTTAACAATTATACGTTAACAATGCATGTTAACCCCTGGCATCCCTATTTTGATCTGCAGGGTTTTAACTGGACACAGTTTGTGCGAGGTGTCATGTCCAGCGTGTCTGTTGAAGTCCAGCAGGAGGAGGAGGTGGTGGTCTACAGCTCTCCCTACCTGCAGAAGATGAACCAAGTTCTCTCCAGACATAGCGTCAGGTCAGCCTGTTCATAGCAGCTATTAAATGATCTTATTTATCATTATATTGTTTCTGTTGGGCAGAAGCCTTGTACGGCATACAGTATGGAATTTAATGCCTCACTTTGGGGCATTAATGGCCTACTTAAAAAAAAAAAAAAAAAAACAGCTGATCTACACAGGGCAGTGGCCAGTGGCCCTTGGCTCACAGGGGCCCTTGGGGGAACTGGGCCGTGGTCATCGACAATATACTAAAATGAAATGTGTAAGTTAATCATGTATCAAATGTGTGGGCCCCATCTCTGTTGTCTACAGGTGCTTTCTTGACCCACAGATGATCATCTTTGCTTAAAATCCGAACTGCAGTGCGCGTCGGAAGGGAGGGGGGGGTTATGGTGGGGGGTGGGGGGGCCCTAAAAAATGATCGGCCCAGGGCCCTCGTGGGGGTTAATCCGCCCCTGGATCTACAAGCTCACGTCGTGCTGCAATGCTACACGTTTTGAGCTTGTAGAAGTGGTATTTTGAAAAAGTTTGAATGTGAAAGTGGTTAAGTCTGTCTATGGGTTTTATAATATTAATTAAATCTGGGAACCCATTTGGTAAAAACAAAGGAGAAAAAAAAGAGAATCTGTCTTGAGAGATTCATAAATATTAACCAATGAAAAGTACAGAGTGACTAAATAATAACTACATTGTTTTTTGGACATACAAGGTTTCCACCTGACAGCTACGAAGTATGGGTTCTGTAGCGTGACCAGTAGATTCACCTACATTTTGTATGGGTTCTGTAGCGTGACCAGTAGATTCACCTACATTTTATATGGGTTCTGTAGCGTGACCAGTAGATTCACCTACATTTTATATGGGTTCTGTAGCGTGACCAGTAGATTCACCTACATTTTGTATGGGTCCTGTAGCATGAAGGGTAGATTCACCTACATTTTGTATGGGTCCTGTAGCATGACGGGTAGATTCACCTACATTTTGTATGGGTTCTGTAGCGTGACCAGTATATTCACCTTTATGCTTCCAGAACTATGCAAAACTACCTCACATGGCAGCTCATCATGGACCGGGTCAACAGTCTGAGCCGTCGTTTCAAAGACGCCAGAGCTCAGTACAGAAAGGTGAGAATCAAACCATGCAAGAAGAAGGGACCCATTAAAACAGTGGTTTGAGGTATACCTTAAAACAGTCACAAACATTTTTCATGTCAAGGACCCCCAAATTGATATGTCTGCGGATGCCCATTTGATTGTGTGTGTGTGTGTGTGTGTGTGTGTGTGTGTGTGTGTGTGTGTGTGTGTGTGTGTGTGTGTGTGTGTGTGTGTGTGTGTGTGTGTGTGTCAGTCTCTATATGGGACCACAGTGGAGGAGGCTCGGTGGCGTGACTGCGTGCGCTACGTCCAGAACAGCATGGAGAACGCCGTCGGGGCTTTGTATGTGCGTGAGACCTTTGCTGGAGAAAGTAAGCGCATGGTGAGTGGTAGAGAAATCAATGATCAAATACCAATTTTCTTTTATTTTGCCCTTCATTTAAAGTTGCATAAAGGCCAGTAGAAAACCTTTCTCAGCCTTGAAAGACAAAGCATGAGCCTGCTGTTCCCCCCCAGCTTATTAGTTTGAGTCCCTGGTTGTTATAAAATCTCTGTGAATCCTTAATAAATTGATTGATCTGACAACGCAGTTTACATTAGGGTATGGCTTGTGCAATTTGCACAAGGCAGATATGACAAAGAACCTAAATATACAAATCCAATTGCTGAAAACACGTTTCAACATTTTGCCTAAAAATATACAAAATAGGGATGCCAGGTTGAAAGTGGTTAAACGTGGACATTGACGTGGAAATAAGGATGGAAATATGTCATTGCTGTTGGTTTAATCCAGATGTGTTATGCCAATGAAAAGAAAATATTCAGACGATTGTGCAAAAATTATTGCAAGCTCAAATAACTGTGATCAGACGATTGTGTAACAACTGTTTCAGGCCTAGGTATGCCAAACATTTAGACCGGGGGTCAGCAACCCGTGGCTCTAGAGCCGCATGCGGCTCTTTAGCGCCACCCTAGTGGCTCCCTGGAGCTTTTTCAAAAATGTTTGAAAATGGAAAAAGATGGGGGGAAAAAAAACATTTTTTTATCGTCACTGTCGGGCAGAAACCTAGTATCTCCAAGTTTCAAATGTGTATGTTTTTATTTTTTCGCAAAGTAAAGCCCTGCTTCATCATACAAGACTGACGCACAAAAGTAGTGAAAACAGCAGATCACTGATCGGCTGTTTTCACTAGTTTAGTTCATTTTTAAATGATAAATACAAAACGAAGTTTTAAGGCCCATTCCCACTGGGCCAGATAACAGATATCTGGAGATATTTCTCCAGATATTTCTCCATGCAAAGTGGATGGTAGATACAGATAAAAAAATGTTTTGCCACAGATAAAAGTATCTGTGGCAAATATCTGTGGTATATATTTTTTTTTATCTGTATCTACCATCCACTTTGAATGGAAAAATATCTGGAGAAATATCTCCAGATATCTGTTATCTGGCCCAGTGGGAATGGGCCTTTAGACATACAAGGTTTCCACCCGATAACGACGATATATAAGGCTTTTATAATTTTTTGCGGCTCCAGACAGATTTGTTTTGGGTTATTTTGGTCCAATATGGCTCTTTCAACATTTTGGGTTGCCGACCCCTGATTTAGACAAAGCCCTCACACACGAGACATCAAACCAATCAGTGCTGATTGGAGTTAACAAGAGTTTGGTTGTGTATTGATTGGAATGTCACGTCTACTCTAATCTAACTTCATGTGTACAGGTCAGCAGTGGTGTCAAGTAACTAAGTACCGTATTTTCCGGACTATAAGGCGCACTTAAAAGCCTTTAATTTTCTCAAAAAACTACAGTGCGCCTTATAGTCCAGTGCGCCTTATATATGGATCATTCATTGACATTGACATTCCCTTTAGCACAGCTCCATCTGTTTGATGCATAACGCAACGGTAGCGTCTATTATGTGCGCCTTATAGTCAGGTGCGCCTTATATATGAAAACAGTTTGAAAATAGACCATTCATTGACAGTGCGCCTTATAGTCAGGTGCGCCTTATAGTCCAGAAAATACTGTAGGTTACACTTAAGCCCTTTGCACACAGGCGCGTTTAACCGCACGGATAAAACGGACAATATAATTTTTTGAAAAGAAAACAATGATTCTCTATGACCTCATGCACACCGGCTCCGAATTAGCCGTGCGACGAGTGGCTGCCGCCGTGCGTTTTTTTCTCGATCGAACCCAGTTCGATTCGTGCGTCTTGTCGCATGCGGTAAAAAACTCATCACTCCTTTTATGACTCCTTTTTGGATCCGCAGCGCCGTTCCGCACAGCCTTGCACACCAAATCCAATGCATTTTATTCATGCCGCAAACGAAAAAAAACGCAACTGTCCTGTGTGCAAAGGGCTTTACTCAAGTACTGTACTTACTATTTTGAGGTACTGGAGTAGTTCCAATTTTCTATACTTTTACTTCTACCCCACTACATCTCAGAGGCAAATATAATACTTTTACTCCACTACAATTATTGGACAACTTTAGTTACTAGTTACTGGTACTTTGTAGATTTTAAATATTATTTGCAATCGTAGGTCGCAGTTTAGTAGCAACCGTTGGTCACAGTTTAGTATGTGAATGGTCACAGCTTGTCCGTATCCCTGTCTGTCTATAACACCTGACACTGTGGTTCTATGGGTTTGTCGCTCTGACATCATGCTTTGACGTCACTGTGATGTCAGGGGAACCACTCTTAACAGAATGGGTTTGCAGCTCTGACATCACGCTCTGGCTTCACTGTGATGTCACACTAACAGAATCCCTTTTATGCCCATTTATGGAGTTCCCTGATGTCATCAATATAAAGGAGTAATTCACCCCCAAAATGATTTTTTTTTCTATTGATTACTCATGCCATGGAGACTTGAGTTCAATAATATTTTTTTGTATTTTTTTGCATTCCTAAGACAAAAATTATATTTTAGTAAATATACTCCCATTGATTCCGGGGGTAAATATATTGTGATTACATTTTTGTCTTAGGAATGCGACTAAAACAAAAGAAATATTATTGAACTCAAGTATCCACGGCACGAGTAATCAATAGAAAAAAAGTCATTTTGGGGGTGAACTAATCCTTTAAGCCCATATTTAACAGGACTTCATATGGGAATACAGGGATCTCCATGTATGGGCATAAAAGAGTATGATGTCAGATGTCATAGACATCATAGGACTTTCACATAACGAATAACTGAGTAAGCATGTTTGGGCTCTCACAGCATATCTCCATATACAGTTCATGGATCTCCATATATGGGTACCAGCTGGTATCCATATATGGGTAACTGGTCCGATATATATCACTGCATGTCGCCTTGCATGTCGCCCTGAGGCGTCAAGTTAGTATGTGAACGGTCACAGCTTGACCGTATCACATGTGATGTCACAGTGATGTCAGATCCTCAGAGCAGGGATACAGTCCATAGATTAGCCGCTCTGATATCAGGCTCTGACAACACTGTGATTTCAGGGGAACCACTCTAACAGAATGGGTTTGCCGCTCTGACATCACACTCTGACTTCACTATGTCAGGGGAACCACACTAACAGAATCCCTTTTATGCCCATACCTAAATTCTGAACACCACCAGACCTGGTCTTGTAACAGAGTGTTTCTGCATTGTAGTATTGATATTTAACTTGAGTAATGAATGTGAGTACTTTTCCCACCACCGCAGGTCAGTGAGCTCATCAGTAAGATCCAGGAGGCCTACGTGGAGACTCTGGAGGAGCTGAGCTGGATGGACAATCTGTCTAAGGAGAAGGCAAGAGAGAAGGTATGGAATATATTTTGTGTGTGTGTGTGTGTGTGCGTGCGTGCGTGCGTGCGTGCGTGCGTGCGTGCGTGCGTGCGTGCGTGCGTGCGTGTGTGTGTGCGCAGCTCAGCAGAAGGATAATCTGATCTGTTCTGACATCACAATGATGTTGCAAATGAATTCTCCCTTTTATGGCCATATATGGAGAAGCCCATATCTGGGAATGCCCATATATGGACATACCGTGTCAGTCTCATGTGGTCTATGGCATCAAGATGTCAGTCATCTTCATATTTGGGTAAATCTAAGAAATTCCATAAATGAAGCTACAAGCTCGAAACACGGCGCATTCGGTGAATCCTCAATACTTCAGATACGTGAACAAAGAGAGCATTTACATGATATTTTGAATTTGGCTCTTGTGTTACAAAACAGAGTTTATTTAGGCTATGCAAATTGTGCCTATTGTGCAGTGAAAAATATATACGTACTTAGTCATGCAATAAATTATATTGAGCCTACGTGGGTAAGAGAGGATTATCAGTTTAATGCTTACTTTGAACCATGATCGAAACTCTATGTCTTGCAGGCAATGGCCATTAAGGAGCACATAGGCTATCCAGACCATATTTTGGAGGACAACAATCAGAAACTTGACCAAGAGTACGCCCATGTAAGTAAGGACTGTCCTATAAACGCACAGCCAAACACTACAAAGAGAGATGCTTTTTGTTTGTAATCCCTGATCACGTTTTTAATGTCTCTCATTTCAGCTAAACTTTAGCGAGGATAACTATTTTGAGAACACCCTTGAAAACCTTCAGGCCGAGGCGCACAAGAGTTTGAAGAAGCTCAGAGAGCCGGTTGACCCTGACTTGTACGTGAGCGGCTGCTGTACATCCAGCCCTTCAGGCTGTATTATGGTCACCTTCACGGGTGTCGCACCAAATTCTGGGCCCTGGGTACAAGGATTCACTGTGGGGCCCCTGTGCTTTAACTATTGAAAAATAGCAGATATACAAGCTCACAGCGCGGCACCGAGTGCCGCGCTGCGAGCTTGTAGATCTGCTATTTTTGAAAAATCATGAAAATCTTTGAATATTTCAAAAAGTTTTTTTTTTTTAAAAACCTATGTTTCGATGTCAGTGGAGCTCAAACCTTTTCATGTGCAGGACCCCCAAAATGGTATGTATTTGGCCACGGACCCCCATCTCAAAATATTTTGTTCCAGGGACCCCCCAGAAGCAAAATTTGAGTTGCAAATGTTCGCTTAAAAAATACATATATTCAAAGTTTTGTGCACATTTTCACGACTTTTCAAAAATGGCAGATCTACAAGCTCGCAGCGCGGCACTCGGTGCCGCGCTGTGAGCTTGTATATCTGCTATTTTTCAATAGCTAAAGTATAAAATAATTAAGGCCCCTCCAACACCTTGGGCCCTAGTAACTCAGTCCCACTTTCCTACCCCTTGTGACCCCTTGTTTTCAGAAAACCGAAATAACCAATTCAAATTATTCAAATTCTTCGTACAAAGTAGTATCACTTAACCACTTGGGGGTAAGGAAATTCCACCCTTTGTTTTGTTTTTAGATATCAAAACCTGCAGAACTCTATTCACCGCATGCAGTCCAGGCAGCAGGCTCAATGCCAATAAGTCCCAACTGTGAACACAGAAATATATTCACTGCATGAAGTTCAGACCACCAGAACGTCCTGTAACAAAACAAAATCTGGTCTTTGATCTGATTTTAATTCGTTTTTTCCAATGTTCTCTAAGGTGGATCATTGGTGCTGCCGTAGTGAATGCATTCTACTCGCCAAACAGAAACCAGATTGGTAAGAGTTTTTCATTATGTTTTTTTATCTAGAGGCACAATCACTTGCTGACAGATGAATACAGAAGTCTGAGAGAAAGACTCCTCTGCCATTGAGAACATCTCTAACTTATACTTTATATCCTACTTGGAATTCAAAGCCAGATGTCCTGCACAAGAGAGCAGATTTCTAACACTCTTCCAAGACAGAATCCCTGAGATATTGTCCTCACTAACTTCCAGCAATACTATTTGTCAACCAGTAGTGTGTACCTGGGCCAAGGTCTACATTTCTCAATGAGAGTGTAGACACTTTCCTTCCAACCAGTACATATGTGCCAGTTAAATTAAACGTAGTCTACCATAGAGATTGGTTAAATTAACATGTTTTTCCTTTCCCCCCATTAAATAAATATGAGATACATAAAGTGGTTCCTGTGTAAATAAGCCGTAAATCTGACTAGGATCTCCTTTTAGTTAACCTTGTACCAATGATTTGTGCTGTCATGAAACCGTACTTTTTCCTATTGCAAACTTCTAATACATTCTTCAATCAATCAATCAATCAATCAATGAATGAATCCGTCAGTCAATCAATCAATCAAAATAAGTTCTGGATTGCCATGTTAACCAACTTTCACACTCCACTGCACATAGGTGTTGTGCCTAGAGGAGATTGGTGCATGGGTCCCAAAAAGTGATCCATCATCCCTGGTATCGATCGTTCTTTTACTGTACTGTAATGGTAGTACAGTAACCTGGAATGAGATTCTGCAACATGTATGTAATAGTTGATATTTTCAGGGTTTAAATGGCTTTTTAAGAATCTCCTACTGGGAGGGGGCAGGTCTGCGGCCACTGACTTGGCCCATGAAGCAATACTTGGGCTGCCACAGGCCTAACCCCAAAAAAATCGACATTTTCTCTTTTCTAAAACTTTTCTTATGTTTCTTGCTGCAGGACAAGGCTCCAAATTATTTAAACTAACTAACTGAAAATATACCCCGATAAAACACATGTTGCTGGTGGTATTTAGTGTAAAAATGACCACACTCATCTATTGCTTGCATTCATCAGTTTGGATCAGTGCTGTCGTCCAAGGTTTCGCTCAACATAATTAAACACTTGAACCCCAGTGTCCATAATTATTTTGAGGGGAACATTAGCCAAAAATGGCAGATCTATAAGCTCACAATGAGTTGCAACGTGACGCATTGTGAGCTTGTGGATCGACTATTTTTGGCAAAGAGATTTGGTGCAGTTGTAACTCAAGTCTCTAAAGACCAATGGGGTTTCATTGGTTAATGATTTTTTTGTAATTGTGCAGTATTTCCTGCTGGGATTCTGCAGCCACCATTCTTCAGCAAGCAGCAGCTCCAGGCCCTGAACTTCGGTGGAATAGGCATGGTCATTGGACATGAGATCACACACGGATTCGACGATAATGGTAATCCATCACCGCTATTTAATAGACGTCATGATTCCAGACACCGTGGCGATTCATCACAGGCATTTTAGAAGATCAGCATTAATAGATGCACTTCATCATAATGGCTTCTTTCACCGGCTGTCTCTCCGTCAGTCCCTCCGTCTATCCGTCACGTCACGTCACACTTTTGGCCCTACTCTTAACTCCGGCACCGTTGCCACTATCCATGCCAAACTTTGCACACACACTCCTTGGCATGGCAAACCACAACCTCCCCCCTGAATATTAATGGACACTGCTCCTACGGATGTTGCCTAAAAATCACGCAATGCCACTTATAGGCCAATTTGTGTATACATGCGACCAGACAGCCGCTTATCTCCCGATTAGGGAGTCTTACTGGTAATCTTTTATAGTAATTTGTTATCACAACAGTACTGTCCAACAGCAAAATGTTGCGTCATGTTTCATAAATAAGATCTGACTTGGCTGGTTTATGTTTGCTTTGCAGGGCGTAATTTTGACAAGGACGGTAATATGCTCAACTGGTGGAGTAACTACTCTGCGGAGCAATTTAAAGACCAGTCACAGTGCATGGTGCAACAATATGGCAGCTTTAACTGGAAGCTCGCAGGTGGACAGAACGTGAGTAATGCCTGTTTTTATCAGCCAGTTCATACTGGCCCTGTGTATAAATTGGTCAAATATTAGCCTTCCCAATTGTCAGGCTCACCCCGCCGCCTAACTGTATGAGCCACCAGAGTCAGACAGAGACAGGGAGAGAGATAACACTTGCTTGTTATTTTGAGAGAGAAATGTCCCGCAATAGAGGGTATGCGAGAGACATCATCGTACTCGGAAGTTATGCAGGAACGCCTACTGAGTGGAGAAAAAAAAAAAAAGTCAGTAGGAGTCATCATGAGGAGTCAGCAGGAGTCATGAGGAGTCAGTTTGAGTGAGGAGGAGTGCTTCCTAACTCCAATGCTTTATGCTGCTTTATGTTTTGCCACTCAGTCAGTCCATAGTGCTGATCCTGAGTGGCATACAATACCATACATACTTTTTATTTTGATGGTAACTGTTGTATAATCGCAATTACATATTAAATATTACACTTGCTTTTTTGGCAAGTCCCATATCCCATTCCATATACTCGGGTACGAGCCGAGTACCAAAAATAGTCAATCTACAAGCTAAGAATGTGTCACGCTGCGACATGTTGTGAGCTTGAAGACCTGATATATATATATGTTTTAAAGATTTGTTTTTGGCCTTGTATGCCTTTATTGATAGGACAGTAGACTGACAGGAAATGGGGGGAGAGATGGGGAGTGACACGCGGCAAAGGTCGTCCAGATTGGGAATCGAACCAGCGACGCGGCCAGGCATCCATGCCTATGTGGCAATGCCTAAGTGTTATGCGGACCAGTAGGCCAGCGGGCACCCCGAAGACCTGATATTTTTGGTCAACTAAGTATCAATCAGGCTTAGACACTTCATGGGGCACATTGGTGAGATAAGTAGCACATTAAACATTTTATGTTTGTCGACTATACACCTTGTATTAAGTAACCCTCAAACATGAGTATTTTCATGTTTGTGTGTTCATGGTTTTATCTGTGTGACTGCAGGTCAGTGGAATCAGCACCCTGGGAGAGAATATTGCGGACAATGGAGGAGTTCGTCAGGCTTATAAGGTTGTCTTTTTGTCATCATCACAACAACACAAAACCACATGCCACAAATATGAGAATTACAATCATTACATTCGGGAAGCACCGCTTAGCCACACACATTTTTCCTAAACATTTGAAATGTGTTTGTATGTGAACTGTACGCATCTACCTGTGTTCACAGGCCTATTTGAAATGGGTGGAGCGAGAAGGCGAAGAGCTTTGTTTACCTGGTTTAGACATGGATCACAAGCAACTTTTCTTTCTTAACTTTGCTCAAGTGAGTAACAAAAATGAAAAAAGGAGGAATTTGTGATTGCTGAATACGTAAAATCAGCAGACAAAGGGCTGATTTAAACCATTTCTCCATTTAGAGGTGCCAAGAACAAAAGCCTGCAGGGGACTTGTTTTACCCCCTGCACGCTTGGTTTTCAGGAAGAAAACAAACGGGTCAAACATCTGAAAAGGGGGGCTGAAAGGTCCACCTCATTCCAGATCATTTCTACACTATGTGGCACTGAGATCCTGGGGGTCTGGGGGGAAGCCAAAATAAAGACTAGTGTGGCTCCAGAGAAAAGAAAACATAAGGCTGTTTGTCATGGATAGACAAACGGGTCAAACAGCCAGCATAACTTTATATAACACCCACAGTCACTCTATAGGGATTATGACCAAGTTTGGTGTGTGGACTAAAACATCCAGGTGCTTTCAAGGCATACAAATGGAAACCATGCATAAAATCTGAAGATAAATGGAACAGATGTTATTAATAATAATAATAATAATAATAATAATACAGTCTAAGATTTAAAGTGCTACAGATGGGAATCATGAAGATTGAAGAACCACATAGAATACAGTGATGTTGTTGTCAGGATGTCAGGGTCTATTGCTGCATTAATATTATTTTATTGTGAGTGTCTCCATTATCTTCCATGTCACTGCTTCCGAGCTGGATTGCTCCTAATGGAATACATTTCTCTTTCCAGGTGTGGTGTGGTGCCTATCGGCCTGAGTATGCCAGCCAGTCCATCAAGACTGACTCACACAGTCCCTTAGAATATAGGTTAAGCCCTTTAATATGATTATCCATTGATAAAATCACTATAATATATGTTTCTTCCCAGCTCTGAGCTCTCCTACTCTCATTTTCAGGGTACTTGGGTCCCTCCAGAACTTCGAGGCCTTCTCTGAAGCATTCCAGTGCAAGAAAGGTAGTCTAATGAATCCTGAATTGAAATGTCGAGTCTGGTAGAAAGTTGTCCTTCTTGTATTTAATACTTGATCTGGGCATGTCTCAAAAGAACATGGTTAACATCTTTAACCCACAGAGAGCATTCTGCATCCAATTCATCAACAAAATAGATATTTACACGCAAATGTAGTATATGGATTGGATAATGAAAATAGACACTTGCTTTGAGTATCTATAGCTTCTCAATCTAGAAGTATTGTCTGTGGATGAATAGGTCACCTGTTCTTGCTTACAAGTGGTTTTGCTTCGTACTGCAGTGAGTGACGAGTGGCTCTGTAAGTGAAAAGGTGAAAACCATGACCTTCTCTAAAGGTTAAAGCCTATAGCAGGCTTGAAATGCTTTTGCAGCCTTTAAAAAAAAATGTAATCCCTGAAAATAATCTCTTGTGCTGATTCGTTGCCATTTGGCAGTAAGTTGCCTCGGTATCTTTTCTGTGATGTTATTGTTATTTTTTTATTTTAACATTGTGCCACAAAAAATAATATTTTGGGAACAGTGAACAATCGTATTCTGACTTCAAGAATGAAATAAATGAATGCTCTTAGCTCTTTACCAAAGTAGGGCTAGAGAAGAATTAGTCACTCTCGGTTGGTTTTGTCATTTAAATGAAACACTTTACCTGAAGACTCTAAGACTGTTAAATCTTTGCAGCTTTAATTGTAAACGTAATGTAAAAGTGACAGCTTACAATATTTCTACAGCTATGGAGTGGATTTGAAATGTACAAAGCTCTTTAGCCATGGATTTGAAGACGTGGATTTGTTTCTGGTCGAGTACTTTTTGTTTGGGCAATCATGTTTATTCTAAACTGGGCTGTCATTTTCAGGAAAGCGTTTTTCAGTAATACACAAAGTTGTAGAAAGAACCTGAGGCTTAAAAGAATGATGAGGAAACCCCAATGTATGACATGTGATCAACCCAAATGTTGTACATATTAACAATAATGATTATAGTCTTAAAACAACATGTTAAACTGAGTATTCTTAGTATGCACACATTTACAGCACACATGCGTAAATGGCTATAATTGGGAACAGTGCCTGGACTTCCTGTTTATGATGTCACCACCACCAGCATAAACGAACGGAGTGGTAATACTATACGTGTGTCACATAAGCAGGAACACCAAGTCTTAATCTGGCATACATTACACACACCTACAGTACAAGATATAAGACCGCGTTTTGCTTGAATTAGGGAAAAACCTGCCAGCCACAGGCAGTTTATAGTGCCTCATCACTCCCACTCCATAAATTAAACCCCTGCACAGGACTTTGGGGGGTTCAGGGCTTCTACAAAATAATTTCTACTTGTTCTGACATTGATATCAAATACCTCGCTGGTTCAAGCTTCAGTACATAACTTTTTCTCCCTCAAAAAGTAGTTACATCCAACACTTTTATAAATGTAATTTTTATGGAAAAAGACTAGTTTTGACCACGAGATCTCCTGAGAGCAGATCGACTTGCTCCGTCTTTGGGTTTGAGCATAATTACATGAGACCCACGCCTTTAGGGCAACACCAATTATAGGTTGAATGTAGGGATGAGTCGACGAGATGAAAAGACCCACGATTAGGCAGCCGACATACTGTATGAAATAGAATACCTCCTTATCGCTCATTGATCAGCGTGGTATAGATGAAAGGATTACATTCAGCATGTTGTGGCCGATGTAAGCTATGGGGAATGGGGCTTGTCATTTAATAGCTGGCTTGGGCCAGGGCCAGGACTGTTATTTTCTATCTCTGATTAACAAGTAATGACAGCAGAACGAAAGGGCAGAACATTGGGGAGATGGCGGCGGAGCCAAGTGGACTAAATGATCAATCAAGCTGCTACTGTCTGCTACTAGTGGCTATGATTTTGGGGATGGAAGAGAGAGGGCTTTGAGAGACAGCAGAGAAAACACTTATGTGGCTGAATGTTTGTTCTGTCGCTGGTCAAGTTCACAATGGACTGTGTAAAATGAACACGACTGTTAGGTCTCCACAGAGATTTCTGAATTGAATGTGCACATTGAAGCGTATATATATTTACATGATATTTCACATTATCCGGCTATTTACTTTACCTACTGGCAAAAACTGTTAATAAGGACTGTTTGACTTGGAATATCCTGTATGTACTGATACAGTAGTATGTTGCTCCATCCAATACATAGAGAAAAAGAAGAAGAAAAGAAATAGAGGCTAGCCTGAATGTAGGGCTGGGTAAATGGGCAATATGTTGATGTTATATTGATATTGTGATATGAGACTAGATACCATCAAGGATTTTGGATATCATATCGTGATATGGCAAGAATGTCCTGGTTTAATCACTTAGGCTTTATTATATACAAAATGGACAGAAAATAGCAAAATGGCAGATCTATAAGCTTTCAACATGTCACATGTTTGTGAGCTTGTAGATCAGTTGTTTTTGGCAGTATTTAAAGATTTTAAAGTGATCATCACCATAAGATATTACCGCCAAAATATTGGGGTATTTGGTCGAAAATAAAGTGAAATTTGATTTGAGTTGTAAAAAGTAGATCCGCACACTGTAGCTCCATTTGCCAATCTTTTATTTTGCAGTTACAGAGAGTCATTCCGAGCCTATACTCTTCTTCAGATTAAATGGACTTGACATAGAATCCATCTTAAGTAGTACACACAACCCTAGTCATTTGATTAACACATGTGGAGAGCAATCTACATGAAATTCAATCGAAGCATAATACAACAATCAACATTGCACATGTGACAAACATCAAGCCGGATGGCCGGAACCTGAGTCTGCAGGCCCCTGGGCCTGAGACCACCTCAGGGTCCCCACAAACACATTCCAGCACCACAGCCAGAGCCAACCTACGCAGTGCACTGCACGCAATCTACACCACTGTAGATACGTGCAACATTGATTGTATTATGCTTTCATCTTGTAGACTGGTCTCCACACACCGGTGTCACCTGGCATGTGTTAATCGCATGACTAGGATTGTGTGTATAAGATGCATCTATGTCATGTCCATTTAGCCTAAAGAGCATGGGCTCAAAACGTCACTGTCTGAAACTGCAAAAATTAAACATTGGCAAAGGGAGCTACAGTGTGCGGGTCTACTTTTTACTTCTTTGATCTCAGTGTTCTTCAGAGCCAACACCTGCCTTCAACAGGTCAGATGTGCGCAATACTCTTTGATTTGATGTTTGATTTTGTCCATATCGCCCAGCCCTACTAGGATGCAACATAGTTAGGCTACAATACAATATTTTAAGAGCAACATTTTGGCAATTCTTAAATATTTTGTCTAGTTTTCCCTAAACATTAGGAAACTGTTCTAAATTACGCATAGTATAACGTGTGCGTAAAGTACGATGTGATGTTGTAGAAATGCTACATGTTCAGTACACAAATTACACAAATCAGGTAAGAAATGTTTCTTACCTTTGTTCTAGCTTTATATCTCTGTGGTGAAATTGTGTCAGTTTAAATTAGCAAGTGAAAATACTTGTATGACCAATATGTTACTGTATAATATGTAAACATGTTACTGCCATATTGTCATAGCACCCACCAAACCAGAGACATTTTATTTATCTACATGAATATTTATAAAATAAACTCATTGCTTTGCAGAAATTCAGTAAACGTAAAAGATGGTATATCAATGTTCATGCTGCTATGTAATTATCTAGACTGACAGCTATTTTTGTGACTTAAATATGTAATTATTGCCATTAGAGTGACTCTACTTGTATGATCTGAAATGTATCTTTTGAATGTTTCATTATAATCTTGTACAATTAAAATACAATATTGTAATTGTACTACAGTTTTGGCAGCCTCTCATTTCCACTGTGAGATGTGTTCCTTTTTCATACTGTCAGAGACATTTTGTGTTTTTTCTTTGGTAGTGTTTATGTAACAAAGGAATTTGTATAATTTACACATTCACAAACATGTACAATTTAAATAGATAAAACATCAAATCAGTTTAACATGTTATGTAATTCAAGTAATGCACTTCTAAGAATGTGAGCAAAAATGAACAATTCTCAACATTAGAGATTCATATATTTAAATTCCTTTTTGTAATCAATGAAGGCTAAAGGCATATTCCACAAAAGGCAATTATAAGTAATTAAAACGTAATGAACACTCTAGGTTGATTTAATCAATGTAGTGCAACACAATCCTATCAAACTCAAACATACAGTTTTGACTTGTTTGATGAGGTTCTAGTTGTCTATTCCCACTCCTCCCAGGCTGGCAGGTGTCCATGGAGCATAGATCATAGTGTACAAACATCATCATTGCACTGCAGGGGGCAGAACAAAAGGTTGAATGAGCTTGACCTACAAATCTATAATGTATTTCGTTTCTGTCAAAGAGAAACCTTATCTCCATATTTCAACCTTTTATGTGTTTTCTTTATTCTTTTTTTTTTGTAAATTAATTTACGCCCCACTTTGTCATCCTACAGTGTCACACAAACATAGCAAAAATAGCTGACCTACAAGTCCAAAACGCATCGCATCGTGACCTGTTTTGAGCTTGCAGGCCTGCAAATTTTGCTACAGTTTTGGACATACTGTATGAGGTTTCCACTTGACAGCAATGATTTGCTGAAGGAGGAGACTGCGAATATATGACTGTCTCACGGTGAATACAAACAGTAATTATTCGTGGGCAAATCAATCAAGAAATCAAATGTGATGTAATGTACTAGACAGTGAGTATATTCATTGATGTCAGATAATGATACTGTTTCTGATGCAGTTTGACAAGGTCAAGGCTATATTGGCTTAAGCAACTTCAAAGCATATGGACTGCAATCACAATAAAGAGACAAGATGTACAAATAAACAGAAAAGAGAGAGAGCAGTACATTAAATTACAGAGTCTGGAATTTTACAAAAATATCAAAGGCAACTTCAATCTATTTGATTCAGCCTGCGGGTTGATATGGTAATCCTAGATGTATAGTAGGAACTTTCCTATGCTGGATTGGACACTAGCCAGATTGTGCGTAGGAGAGTGAGTTGAAGAGAATGTCAAAATGGCAGTTATTTTTGGCCAAATACAGGATAGGGCTACAACATGCTAGTGTGTTAACAATTACACAGGTGTAGACAATAACCCAGGGGTAGTGCCAGTGCCAGGAGGATTTTACTTTTATAAAATGTAGTACATTTAAGTCTCCTCGTATCTGCATGCAAATTACCTCCTGCACATAATCCTTCCTCATTTTGAAGACTTTATTAGAAGTTTGCATAGGAAAAGGTACAGTTTCATGACGGTACAGTTCACTGGTACAAGGTCTACTAAAAGGAGATCCATGAAAAGACTAAGCTTATTTCCACTGGAAACCATTGAAGTATCTCATATAACATTGAATGACAGACAAATAGAACACAGTACTATGCAGTAGATATGTAAAGAAAAACAAAATAGAAGACAGTAAGTCAAAACAAACAGTATATACAAAGAAGGGGCAGGGGAGGGTAGGGTTGGGCTAGATTCTTTTTTACCAGTTGCGAACGGCTGCTGCCTGTAAGTGGTTTTTCAGGGCAATTTTAAAGGATGCTAGTGATCCACACTCCTTTGTGGCCTTCGGTAAGGCTTTCCACATTTTGGTGGTATAGCAGAAAAAAGAGTTTGACCCTTTGTTGGTTTTGACTCTGGGTTGAAAGTGATCTGTGGCGCTGCCTCTGGTGTTGTAATTATGGACATCCTTAATGTTTATAAAGTATTTTGACAGGTACTTGGGTATCATAGTGGTGTAGTGTATCTTGTACACCAGGCCCATTGCAAGTTGCTGTACTCTGTCAACTACTCTGAGCCACCCCACTCTTAACTGGTGAGTAGCGGTGAGGTGAGTCTGATAGGGAAGTCTAAGCAGGACCCTAATTAGTTTATTTTGGGCTGTTTGAAGTTTAGTTTTCAGGGCTTGTGGGGCGTCACAATACCATACGTGGACTCCGTAGTCAAAGAGGGGCTGGATTATTGCACCAGCTATGGTCTTCAGTGTGTTGGAATTGACCATCGGGGCGATCCTCTGTAGGAAACGAGTTCGTTGGTTGATTTTATTTATTACTTTAGAAGTCATCTTTTCACTGGAAAGATTAGCTTCAAGGATACATCCTAAGTAAGAGATTTCGTTTTTTCGTGTTATGACCTTGTCCCCCACTTTGATTGTGAAGTTATCAACTTTTTTGAGGTTATGATTTGATCCAAAGAGGATGGACTCTGTTTTACCCAGGTGAATTGATAATTTGTTGTCGTTAAGCCATGTGCAGATCTTACTTAGTTCAGAGTTAAGTGTCTTCTCAACCTGCAAGTGGTCCTTGCCCGAGACTAGGAGAGCCGAGTCATCCGCGAACAGGAACAGGTTGCAGTCACAAGCAGATGCCATGTCGTTCACGTATATTAGGAACAACAGAGGTCCCAGTATGCTACCTTGAGGAACACCACAGTTTACCGGGAGGGGGGGGGACAGGGTACCGTTAATCTCCACCACCTGTTCCCTCCCCACCAGGTAAGACTGCATCCACCTCACTGCTGCGCTGTCAAGACCGATGGCTTTTAGTTTCTCAATCAGAATAGAATGATTTACGGTGTCAAATGCCTTCTGGAGGTCCATCATGACCATGCCGCTATATTTGCCGTCATCCGCTTCGCGTTTGATTTGGTCAGTCAAATAGAGAAGGCATGTGTCAGTGGAATGAGATTTTCTGAATCCAGATTGGAACTCGTAAATCAGATTATTCTCATCGAGATATCTTGCTATCTGTTCGTAGACTATTTTCTCCATGACTTTGGATATGGAGCTAAGAATGGAAACGGGACGGTAGTTTCCAGGGTCTAGTTTGCTACCTTTTTTATGCAGGGGGGTTACTTTTGCTAGTTTGAAGTCCTGTCCTCTGGAAAGGACTTAAAACCATCACCAACTATAAGTCCAGGTCCCCACAGGCGTCTGACAACCTCCCTCTCGCCAACGAGCTCAATGAGTTTTACTGCCGCTTTGAGAGGGAGAGTTTCCCCCCTGCCCTCCCCCTCCACCCCCCCCGGACACAACCACTCTTCTCCCCCCCAACCCCACCACCTCTCACTGTCACAGAGAGAGAGGTTAAGCTGCTGTTCAGGAGCCAGAACCCCCGGAAGGCGTCCGGCCCGGATTCTGTCTCCCCCTCCGTCCTGAAGCACTGTGCTGACCAGCTCGCCCCGGTGTTCACCAACATCTTTAACACCTCGCTGGAGCTCGGTCAGGTACCAGCATGCTTCAAGGCCTCGACCATCATTCCCGTCCCCAAGAAGGCCAAGGTCACAGGCCTAAATGACTATAGACCCGTCGCCCTGACCTCTGTGGTCATGAAGGTCCTGGAGCGCCTTGTCCTGGCCCATCTGAAGGGCATTACTGATCCTGTGCTGGACCCGCTGCAGTTCGCGTACAGAGCGAATAGATCCACGGAGGACGCCGTGAACATGGCTCTGTACCACACTCTAAAACATCTGGACACTACCGGCAGCTATGCCAGGATCCTGTTCGTCGACTTCAGTTCGGCCTTCAACACCATCCTACCATGCATCCTGGAGCACCAGCTGTCCCTGCTGCAAGTGCCTGCCTCCACTCGCAAGTGGATTACGGACTTTTTAACCAACAGGTCGCAGCGGGTGAAGCTGGGGAAGAACATTTCCAGCTCCAGGTCCACCAGCACCGGTTCCCCGCAGGGCTGTGTCCTGTCCCCACTACTGTTTTCCCTGTACACCAACAGCTGTGTTTCCCTCCACCCGTCGGTCAAGCTCCTCAAGTTTGCTGACGACACCACCTTGGTGGGCCTCATCTCCAAGGGGGACGAGTCGGCCTACAGGGGGGAGATCGAGCGGCTGCGAAGCTGGTGTGAAATTAACAACCTGGAGCTAAATGCCCTTAAGACAGTGGAGATGGTGGTGGACTTCCGGAAGGACCCAGCCCCGCCCCTTCCCATCATGCTGGGTGGCACTCAGGTGGACTATGTTGAGTCCTGCAAGTTCCTGGGGATGATCATCTCCAGGGACCTGAAGTGGGAACTCAATATCACTGCCCTCCTGAGAAAGGCCCAGCAAAGGATGTACTTTCTTCGGCAGCTGCGTAAATACAGACTGTCGAGGGCCATGATGACGCAGTTCTACACGGCCATCATAGAGTCCATCCTCACTCACTCTATCATCACTTGGTTCCCCGCTGCATGCGCAAAAGACCTGGTCAAGCTGCAGCGGGTGATACGCTCTGCAGAGAGGGTGATTGGCCGTCCCCTGCCCTCCCTCAAGTCCCTGCACGACTCCAGGGCGCTGAGGAGGGCAAGAAAGATCATGGCCGACCCCTCCCACCCTGGTCACGGCCTCCTCACCCTGCTCCCCTCTGGGAGAAGGATGCGGCACCTAGGGGCCAAGACAGAGCGCCACAAAAACAGTTTTTTCCCCTCAGCTGCCAGGCTGCTGGATGACGCTGGTTTCCCTTTTTCCCTTGCCCCTTAGGGACATCAGCAATATGTTGCACTATTGAACACTACTGCACTTTATTTATATTATTTATTATTTATTTCTGCACGGTGTTGTTTTGTGTTTGTTGTTTTTCATGTTATCTGTGAAAAAAATATTGAATGCACACTGGTATGTTACCAAAGCAAATTCCTATGTGTGATACACAATGGTAAATAAAGGAATCTGAATCTGAATCTGAATCTGAATCTGTGGGACATGACCCTGTTCGATGGAAAGGTTAATTATGTGGGTAATTATTGGAGCAATGGTGGCGGCTGAATCTCTGAGAAATCTAGCTGGAATTTTATCAAGGCCAGTGGCCTTGTGTTGAGGTAGGGCACTCAGTTTTTTAAACACTTCATCAGTTGTCACTGTGGCAAGTTTAAAACTGTCTTTTCTGACGCCCAGTTTATTGTAGAATTTCTTAACAAATTTTACACCATACCGCCCAGATGGGGCGACCAGTTTTTCAACCAGCGAACGGGCCACGGTGGTAAAGGTTTCGTTAAGATGGGTAGCCACTTCACATTTGTCAGAAATGAGAGCGGTGTCCGTTTTGATGTTTATGCTGTGGCCTATGGTTTTAGGTTTTAAGCCTAATGTGTTGTTAAGCAACTTCCATAGGTCTCGTGGTTTGTTTTTGAATTCGTCGATTTTTTCATCAATGTAGTTTTTTTGGGCGGCTCTAATATAGGCAGTTGTCTGGTTTCTAAGCTTCTTGCACTGAGCAGTAAGATGCTTGATTTGGATATTGAGGTCAGGGTTGAATTTTTTTTTAAGTTTTTTGCAGCACTTACGTTTTTCATCGTACTTTTTGTCTCTGAGTTTAGCTGATTCAGCAATATCTGAGTTATACCATGGCTCTTGGCGGGCTTTAACCCTGGTGGTATTCAAGGGGGCCACGATGTCTAGAGCATCGGTCAATTTGGTTTTAAAACCACACCATGCTCCTTCGACATTTGTACACTGCAGTTCAGAGGAAAAGTCTGTATTCGCTAGAGTGTTATTTAAAGCCTCACTGGAGTAGTTTTTGAGGCTTCTAGCTACAACTGTTTTGTGGCCACTAGCCTTGGGTTTGTGTATTTTACGCGTACAGTAGATCATGTAATGATCACTAGTAACAAGCTGAGTGAGGCCATATTGATTACATAACCCATTAAAGGACTTGAACAGGGGTGCTTCTTTACGTAAAGCGTCACAATTAAAGTCGCCCAGAGCGTAGTACTCAATACCGTCCACCTTAGCTAAGCTCTCATCAAACAGCTCAAAGAAATCATTCTGGTCAGGGGGTCTATAGACAGCACATATTAGTATATTTTTAGCATGTTCAAAAATTATCTCGACCCATACAGTTTCAAGAGAGCTGTGGTGTAGGTCTGGGCGAATGATAAAATTTAAATCATTGTGAATATACATGCAAACACCACCTCCTTTCCTGTTCCTATCATTCCTAATGACAGTGTAATTGGCTATTTCAATTCTAGCATCTGAGAATGAGTCATCGAGTTTAGTTTCTGAGAAGGTTAAAATTTGGACCTTACCATCAAAAAACATAGCTTTGATTTGTTCCAGTTTGGGTTCCAAACTGTTGACGTTGAGATGGATCATTTTCAGTCCTCTTTTTACAAATGTTTCTTTCATATTTGAGGTGATCAAATAGCCATTATCAGGGCTGGGGGTTTCTGCTGTGTGTGAGTCCACATCCGTCTGTAGTGGTAGTGGGGGTGGGGGTAGGGGGGGGAGGTCATGTCCCTTTGTTGTCTGTGAACCTAGACACCAGGATATCCAGCTTCTCTCCACGGCACGAGGGGGGGAGGTGTCGGCGCAGATTGTATCAAAGCCGAGACGTGTCAACAGCCACGACTGGTTATGATCCCTGGGGGGTGACGGGGCCAGCGGGGGGGCATCCTGCTCGATGGTAATCTCCGCGAACTGGGCACCAGCAGCCTCGATGTCTGGTGGTGCGGGGTTGGACATGCCGTCGTCCGAGTCGCTCCGTGGGTCGGGTGGTCCCTGGGTGTTTAGTGGGGAAGTCGGCGGGGGGTCGTCTGTGACTTGGACACCGTCGGGAACCGGGGGTTTGCCGCCAGGCGCCTCGGCGCTGCTGTTGTCAGGCGGCTCAACGACCGAAACCTCGCCGATGCGTGCAGGGTTCATGCAGGGATCCTCTCTCGCGTCGTCGTATGTAGCCACGGCAACCGCTGGGCGATCGTATTGCAGAGAGCCGGCTGGAGAGCCATTGTTTTTAGCATAGGACTCACCAGCTGACCTCGTAGCGGCCGGGAGGTCTTCTGTCTCAGCTACGGATTCACTCTTGGTCAGGGAAAACATCTGTTCTCTCGCCAGACGAGCGGTTGTTTGTCGAGTGATCGCTGGGCCTGGGTGAACGTGAATATCACCCGAGAGTAGTAGAAAAAAGTAAATAAAGGACCGTCTGTCCATTCTACCAACCGGGGGTCTGTTTTTTGGTGTTATCAGCGAGCCTAGGATAGCCAGTTTGTAGAGGTGTTTCAGTTCCGATCCATCGTGGAGGTAAAAATCACAGTGAGATTCCTCTCTGTTCTGCACATAATCCACTGTATCCATTTTCTCTGCATGCCATGGTGAGCTGAGGCACGAGTCGGTGTAATACACGAGAAATATCAGAAAAGTGAAAAATATCCTTCCCTTTGTTCCTGAAGCTGTGTTCAGCTTCATGCAGGCTATCCTATTTAGTTTTGTGTACACCTTGGAGCATGTAGTCTGCTTCACATTGCGCAATCACACAGTTCTGGCTCAGAGAAGAATGGCAAAAAAGCTAAAATCGATGTTCAGGCATCATGTAAAATTATAGTTTTGTTTATGTCTTGAAAATGTTGTGACTGAACATGAGGGGTCTTTCAAAGGCGTTTTCATTTCACTTTTATCTTCTCTCGTACGTCACATGACATGAGACTGATATGCGTATCAGTAGGGGCCTTGTAAATAAAGTGTCTTGAATGAAACAGCTCCCACTACTATGGTGCCTCCAAACTCCTCACGCCTGTGTTCAGCTTCAAGAGCTCACATAGAATTGCAGTAAAGCATGTGGCCTCATGAGACTTAAAGGCCCCCCCCCCCCCATGCTTTTCAAAATATATATTTTATATAAATATTGGTCGATAATACGGTTTTATACAGGTTTTAGCCTAAACAACCACTCTGGTATTGAAATTTCATGTTCTGTCTGTCTCTAATTCCAAGCCGTTTCAGATGCAATACCAAAATGCCAAACGGGGTGCTGTCGTTGGGCTAAAATTGGAACGCTACAGAAAATATTAGAGAACCACGTTGAGAACCAAGTAGAGTCAACCAACCGTAATCTAATCTAATAGAATATAGCCTCCCAAAAAGTACCGCCCCCTTCTCAAGGGGGGCCAATAGGAAATGAGCCCCCTGTGACATAGCATGGGGCCGATTTCAAAAGAGTACCGGTCAAACACGCTGTACGCGCTTGTTTTTTTATTACATTATGAGCTGATTATTACATTATGATTTATTTTTTTAATATTACATTATAAGCCCTTATTACATTATGAGCCGTTATTTCATTATGAGTTGCTACTTGCTACACAAGCCCATTAAAAAAATCACTGAAATGAAAGCAAGGCTTAGAAATAATGAATGGGTTTTTTGGGGGCTGGAAGAGACACTGGGAAGACCAAAAAACAGAAAACAGAAAAATGTGAAATTCATGGTGGGGCCCCTTTAAGACTTACGTATTTCTTCTCTGCAGTCAAAAGAAAAGCTTCAGGGAATATTTAAAGCCAACTGGCAGTGGAAGAGCCGCCAGTTTTGCTTAAAAATACAGTGAATCTTGCAGTCAGAAACACAACGGGCCGCCTTGACCCGGACCATTCTTTATCATGTTTTATAGGGGTCAAATAGCAGTAAACAGTGGAAGGCTAGAGTTATTTTACCATGCATTTATAGGAGGACAGCATTGAAATATATTCCACCCTGGGAGACTCAAGACTGCACGCATTTCATCACTGTCTCCTATAACCAGAGACAGAGGGGGCTATCTAATTTCAAATGTCACACCATTGTATAGCTCTGCAACTAAAAGTGACGAAAGGTGACGATTCACAGTGGCTTTTGCAGGTGGGTGCCTGCTTTAACCACATCCATGCATCACAGTTCCCCAGCCAGAACACAGTCAGGGATGTTACAGTTAGAGGCCGACCCTTGCCAGATATTTGGGGCCCAATGCCAACCCCGATTTTAGAGTCCTAGATCACAGATCACAGATGGTTTGACCGATATTTTGTAAAGATTTGCAAACTATTGAAATGTATTTGAAAATCTTAGGTTTGAGAACACTTAAAGCAAACAAAAAAAATAACAAAAAAAATGCCTTTTTGATACATAAATAAAGTATATTAGCATTCAATATAATTTATTAACTCATTTGGTGCCAGCGCCCTCTAGGGGCCATAGAATGCCAGGGTATCTCTCATAGGCGAGCGCTTTAGCTTCCAGGACCTCACCTTCCAGGACCTCACGTGCTCACGTTCATGCACGTCATGGAAAGTTCCCGGATGATAATGCTAACAGAATGGCTATTCCCATTTTGTCATCTAAAAGATCATTTTTGGGCGATTTCGCCGTAAATAAACCTTGCGCCGCTTCCCTAAAGCCACAATCCAGAGATATAAGCCTTCAAAGATGTGGTCTTTCATTGGATTAGGCGGCGATTGGCGATTTCGTTCGCAAATAACGTCCGGCCGGGACGTTGCTAGCTTTCGGCTAGTAGCTAGAAAAATCAGGCCAGGCTTCAGAAGGCCTCTTATCATTTTATTCCATTTCATTAAATATCCCGGACTAGTTCGGGATAGGCACCCTGGAATACGTCGCGCCGCCTACAATGAACATTGGGTGAACATTGGGGGGGGTCTAAACTTTATTTTAAACCATTTTTAATGGAATAAATCGTCGGAGCATCTAGCGTCTCTCGTTGGTGAGCGCTGGGCGAGCCGGGACCACCCACGTTGCTCCAAGCAGCTCGGGGTAAGTAAAATAGCAAATAAAAAATTGTTTTTGATCCCGAATATCCCGAACTAGTTCGGGATAGGCACTCAAAGAGTTAAAATAACATTTAACTTTAATTATACAATTGCCTATTTTGACCCAAAATAGGGACACAAAGTTGAAATAAAAAAATCACACCCGTGTGAAGTGGAGCTGTGTGTGTGTGTGTGTGTGTGTGTGTGTGTGTGTGTGTGTGTGTGTGTGTGTGTGTGTGTGTGTGTGTGGATCATGTGTACCGATTTTTGTGACATTTGAAGAAAATATGTAGGAAAAGGAGCAAAAAGTGTGTTTTGGAGAAAATTCAAGATGGCGGAAAATCTATCATGGCGCAAATGGGCGTGGCCTATATGGGGAGATGCGTCATGACCCAAGGAATCCAGGGAAAAAATATTTTTAATTTTCCGACCTACGGTTCAAGAGTTACAGGCCAAAACGTAAAGTGGGGTGTTATAGCGCCACCATGCGGCCAAATGACACAATTTTTTTTTATTTAATCCTTGAAATCATTATGAACCTCCTCTCCAAGTCTTGAAACTCTAGCCCCTATGGTTTGCGAGAGACAAACCATAGGGGCTAGATGGTGGGACATCTGTTTATCTTCAGACCTGTCACGGTTTGGGGAACGCACAAGGTCCAAAGGTTCTGCCAAAGGTCTGGATGCCCACATACAGGGTCACCGTTAAGCCTGAGTTATACTTTAGCATATGATAGTGTCCTGCACAGCAATTAGACGATCCAAAAGCTGAAGTGCGTCTCGTCACAATGCGACCCGCTGATTGTTATGACATTATAACTCTGGACTGGGCTTTCAGCAATTAGCTTCAAAATGTTGCTATTTGGTTTGTTTTAACGAATCCAGGGAAATGTAATGTACAGCACATTGCGATCTAATTTTGATTTCCACATTTCACCTCTTACGTTCACATTATCATTCATCTTAATGTTTCACACATTTAAACAAAACAGCCTTTTGGTTTTATTAGTGAATAATTACATATTACATCTAATTCCTCTGTAAGATACTACATTCTTACATGAACATTATTGGAGTCTCATTCTCAAAATATTTGATAATGTGAGAGTATGCAAACTTGAAGCTTATCTATAACTATATTCTTCTAGATTCCATAACAGTGGTAAGTAATCAGGTTTATATGGGAAGCTTTTAATGACATTTTGTTGTTGTTGGTGTTTTGTTTTTTCTTGTTTTGTACAAGACATTGGCAAAACCGGACGTGCCAATCATTTGACGTTTAAAGGAATGTGGTGCATATGACACTAAAATGAAAACGTTCTTGGGATAATAAAATGTGAAACTGTCAATAACGGAGCTGCTCTGATGCATGCTATGCCCTATTTTATACCTACGCCCATCTAAATGCTCAGAACGCAACACGTTGTGAGATTGTAGGTATGCAAATTCTTTTTAATCCCCCTATAATAATGTCATGCCCAAAATAGCAACACCAGGTTGAAAATAGATAAATGTTCACATTTCCTGTACCACACGGCTTATATGAACACATTTGGCTCTTGACAACTCTTATCTTTGAGCTGCAGGTCAAGAGCAGATGTCATACCCAGAAGCCAAGGTTTCACTCTGTGCTTTTGCAGATGACAAGGATCATGGAAGATACCATGAATTGCCATTACCCTATAAAATCCCTCAGTATAGTAAGCTTGGTCTCAATTACATTCAACAAGAAAGATAAATTAAAGAATGATAATAAAGACATGAATATGAATTTTGTGAAAAGTAACAACTGGTGCAACAGGCACTTATGCATGAGATAAACTGCAGACTTTATTAGTATGTTAACCGGTCTATGGCATTTCTCATACAAGTAATGAAATTTGACTGTGGGGACTTTATAAAGTGACTTACCACTGGCATCTTCCCTGCTTGTGCGTTGGATGAGACACCAAGAGCCTTGCCAATATCTTCTAAAGGCACATAGTCACCTGGTGAATCCTGTACAAAATGCAGCAAGACCTTCTCCCCACCTTCAACGTGCAAAGAAATATTAAAAACTCCATTACTTTAAGGTAATTTGGTGGTAACTCTGAGATGTTACAAGAAATAATACTTTGAACTGGCACTTTGAAATACAGGTATATAATGTAATACTGCAGTGCCCTCTAGTGGAGAAGCTACAATTGCTAATCAAAATCAAGCCTTTGATTCTTTATAGTTGTAGTAATATGTTGCCCTTGAATTTGTATTAATATGTTTGGTTGTGTTTAGATTAGATTTATAGTTTTGTGTTACTTGGATTAGGTTCCCTTGCTTGTATTCTGCTAACATTAGTGTAATCTTCCATTGTTGTTTATGTTAAATCCCATGGGTCATAACACCAATAAGATACCACTGTCCCATTCAGATAATATGCCTCCTCTGGTGCATATCTCAGTTGAACTTCAACCTTCCTACACTACGCCTGGGACCTACCTTTGGCCACAATGAGCATGCCTCCACTTTGTAGCAGATCTCCACTGAAGTTCCCCTGGATTCCTACAGCATTGGCCTGAAAGAACATAGTCAGCGTTTTAAACTTTAATCTACTTCATCAATTGTGCATTCAGGCCTAATTTATGTCACTGGACGAAAATAGCAGACTTAACAAGCATAGACGTGCAAAGTACAAGGTCTAAACCAAGAAAGAATGCCAAATTCTCTGACCATGTCTACAATGTGATGAACAAAGAACTAAAATGTTTTCAACATGATGAAAAATGGCACAGTTGTGAAGATACATACTTTGGCAATAACATCTCGTACTTTCTTCCCCAGTCCAGCTGGGACTACACTTAAGGCAGTGTACCTGAGGGAGACAACTATTATTCATGAATTATACAAAACCAAGCAGTGTAGTTTCTGCAAAAGACAAAAAATATACACTATGGAAAACCTAATATTTCTGACAATTCTGCTAGTACTGATGAACAAACTTTGAAAAAAGGAACACATTTTATTCAACGTCAGTGCACACTTAAGAAGCCTGATTACTCTGTAGTGTGTGTGTGTGTGTGTGTGTGTGTGTGTGTGTGTGTGTGTGTGTGTGTGTGTGTGTGTGTGTGTGTGTGTGTGTGAGTGAGTGAGTGAGTGAGTGAGTGAGTGAGTGGGTGAGTGAGTGAGTGGGTGTGTGGGTGTGTGGGTGTGCTGCCCGACCGATCGATTTCAAACTCAGCATGCGTAGCACGTATCATCATCTAATCTAAACATTGTCATATGCACATTATGCAGGGGACACAGTCACACAGGTCTGCCATGCTTACCTCTTGAAGCCTAAATCCTTGTAGCTTTTCTTTTTCTCATCAATGTAAAGAGCTATAAAAGAAAAAGATGACTATGAATTAATATTGTCTGCTTATAATCCTGCAATACTAGGCTGTTATTGTCCATAAACCAGCACACACACGTCCAGTTCCAAACCTCTCTTACCACATATATCCTAGACATTATTTATATTGCGTACGCGCCACCCCATATCTTTTCTGACCAGTGTCCCGCCTCTCACGCACAGGGGCATGTGTCGATTCAAAATAACCCCCAAATTCCTAACAACGTTTTGTCACCGCAGGGTGATTTAACAAAGAGATGAGCCTATATGCATATCAATACACCATTGTCTGAACATGTTAGCAGTAGCACCCAATAAGCCCATATAAAGGCATATATGGAGACCCGGTTGTCCAGAACCACAGATCCGACCGCTATGCCCATATATGGTCATGTTCATATATGTGCACACATCGGCAAGGACTCAATGGAGTGTGGTGCCCGCCGTCGACTCGTTCGGATACACGGTTCTCCAGATCCAACCGATATGCCCATATATCGCCATGCCAATATAATGGGCATATACTGATGACATCAGGGATCTCCATATATGGGCATGAAAGGGATACAGATAGATAGACGTATAGAGATCTCCCTATACAGTATTGGCATAAAAGGGACACAGGTAGACAGACAGAGTTATTTCCAAGTTGTGAGTTGTCCTTGAGTGTTGTGTTTCCCTGAGAAAGGTGTACTTTAAGATACATTTCCAAGTAAAAGTTTGCTTTTGGGTTATCCCTGTTTCTTGTATTCGTGCTCTGCACATGGGTCCTACCTGGGTTTCAGTCCTGACTCCTGACATTTATGTTTGTATGAGTGGAATTGCTAAAGCTGGCTGAAGGAGTAATTGAAAAACATGCTTTCAAATTGTATTCTCATATATGGAGATCAGTAGTTTGGAATTATGCTTTTCATATTCTGTTTATATCATCCTATATCATCCTACATTGTAACCTGACTTTCACCAGATGGTGGCAGCATTGCGTATATAACGCTCTGCTTTTACCATCTGGGCTTGCTCGGCCAGAGTTGATAACACTCGTAAAGTCCCGGGCCGGACCAATCAGCGGCAGCTATGGGCGGGCTCTGAGCGGCTCTGAGCCAATAGAGTCTGATTGCAGACCACGTGGAAACCCAGGAGGCGGATTCTGGATGCAACGTCATGCAGACAGGCCAATATGAGTGGTTGGAGTTGGCACTCCCAGACTGTGATAGAAACGGCCACATCCAATCACCTGCTACAGAAATTCAAAAAATGGCCCGCCCCTTACATCGAGTCTGCCTGAGAGAGCCCAGATGTAAGGCAGAGCGTTACGCACTGCTGCAACTATCTGGCGAAAGTCAGGTTACCTACATTGATGGTTAAAAACAAATATGTGACATTTCACCATATTTGCTAAATTGTAATTTAATTATTTTCACATTAGAGTTTTATGTGACACTTGTTTGTTTACCATTACAATATTGCTGCTTACCTCCTTTAAAGAACCCTCCCTCGCTGAAGTCTTTGAGGCCAGTCTCCTCTGGTCCGATGCCCACCAGCCCGACACCGTTGGCCTTAAGGTCTGGCTCTAGTTTGCTGATTTCTGACGCCGTCCATCGGCATACTTGGCAGCCAAACCTTCGCAGGAAGAACAGTACCACTGTCTGGTTCTGCCATAGAGACTGCAGTTCTACAATCTGGACGCAGGAAGGAGTTGACACACTTATCAGATTAGGCATCAACACACTCAGTGGAGTCTGAGATGCACTGATGCCTTTAGTAAATAGGTGTAGTCTACGTCAGTGTTTCTCAAATGTGGGTACATGTACCTCTAGTAGGGGGTATGCGGAGCTACTACATGTGGTACGTGTGGCATGTGTTTATTTCGTTTATTTTACTGTTCAGTTGTCACCTGTGATGACAAAACATTTGACAAACTTTACATGGACATGCTGATCGTTAAACCAAACTCAATCAAAAACAGACTTTTGAAAAGCAAGCAATACTTATTTGGAGTTCACACCACTGGACTTAACTGGAATGTTTAGATTAAATCTGCTCAGGAAAATGCAAAAGGGTGTAGTCCTTGGATTTAGTAATCAGGGAAAGAGGGTTCAGATATCTGAAGCAAAAAGAACAAAATTGAAAAAAAAAGCCACCTAAACTCATAGAGCTATATCACAAACCATGCCTACACCATCATAGGATGTATAACATTATTACTGTAGTTTCTATATACCCTGCAGAATGTAATGTCATTATGATAATTGCGCCACCCAGCGGCGGGCACGTTCAACTGCAACCAATATAACACACTGTTAGATAAGATTGGAGCATGACTTCCTGTTTCTCGGTGGAACTGGGAATGGCTATATTAACAACCTCAGTATGGTGCATTTATCATACCAGGCAAGTTTTCATTTCAGCTATAGCATGATCAAACTGAAATGACATCGACAGAGATGACAAAGGTTTTTATCAGACTTTTTTATCAGACTCACCTCACCGCTACTCACCAGTTAAGAGTGGGGTGGCTCAGAGTAGTTGACAGAGTACAGCAACTTGCAATGGGCCTGGTGTACAAGATACACTACACCACTATGATACCCAAGTAGGCCTACCTGTCAAAATACTTTATAAACATTAAGGATGTCCATAATTACAACACCAGAGGCAGCGCCACAGATCACTTTCAACCCAGAGTCAAAACCAACAAAGGGTCAAACTCTTTTTTCTGCTATACCACCAAAATGTGGAAAGCCTTACCGAAGGCCACAAAGGAGTGTGGATCACTAGCATCCTTTAAAATTGCCCTGAAAAACCACTTACAGGCAGCAGCCGTTCGCAACTGGTAAAAAAGAATCTAGCCCAACCCTACCCTCCCCTGCCCCTTCTTTGTATATACTGTTTGTTTTGACTTACTGTCTTCTATTTTGTTTTTTCTTTACATATCTACTGCATAGTACTGTGTTCTATTTGTCTGTCATTCAATGTTATATGAGATACTTCAATGGTTTCCAGTGGAAATAAGCTTAGTCTTTTCATGGATCTCCTTTTAGTAGACCTTGTACCAGTGAACTGTACCGTCATGAAACTGTACCTTTTCCTATGCAAACTTCTAATAAAGTCTTCAATCAATCAATCAATTTAACCTGTCTGAACGTTATCTCTGTTCCCTACCTCTCCAGTAGCTGCATTCTTCAATACATTCGCTCCAACTTTCGCCATGTCGAACGTTGCCATCTTCAGCGAATGAGTAACACGTTATTATGTAGCTAAAAATATTCCAAATAAGTTATTATTCCAAATATTAGAATGTTATTTAGGTTAGGTCGGGACTGGGAGCAACTCTTGTTAAACACACACACGACACAACAGACAACACCTTGACACGCCCCCTCCACACTGACGTCCAGTCAGATCTCGGCTGGTGTTCCAAGCCCCTCCAATCACAGGACCTTTACTGACTGGAGGCGGGGTTTACGAACACGTGCAAAGTCTACCGGTTGTCACAAATGTTCCTTCCTTGATTCCCTTGTAAACAAACAAACATTGTGTATACTGTACTACTGACTGACTGACAGTCTACTACTACCACCACCACCACCACTACTGTCTGTACCGCTTCCATAGTCTGTAAGCCAATGCTCGGTTTAAAATAAATTAACATTAGTCTCCAAATCTGAACAGACCTGACTGTCTGTGCTGGGTTCACAAACTGCCAGAGATGGTGGGCTCAAAGGTGAAGATGTTTATTGTCCAACTGTACCAGTAGTGTTGGCCAGGTGGGTTGTAACTAAAGTACATACAATAAAATGTATGCAATTTTGAGCCAACTTGTAGGCCTGAGCCTAGGCCAATACCACATTTCAGAAATACATTTTGTAGGCTACTTCTTTTGCTCCACTAATTCATTTGACAGCTTTAGTTACTAGTAACTTTGTATGAACTAATAAATTAAGATAACATTTTGTATAGGTTATTTAAGTTATCCAGTCATTCAAAATTAGCTTCATCTTTAATGTAGCAGCCGGTAGGTTAACATTAACTAGCGCAGCCAAATAGCTCATTGGTTCTCAAAGTGAAGCCCGGGACCCCCAGGGGTCCTTGAGGGAGTTCCAGGGGATCCCCAGCTAAATGATAGTTAGGAACCAAATGGACCCTTATGGGTCTGTAACTCATTCAGCTCCATGTTATGTACACTTTCAGAGTTAAATTAACATTGATTTTACAATATAAATAAAATGGGGTTCCAGAGATAGAAATGCCATTAAATGGGGGTCCGTAGCCAGATGCATGTCAAACTGGGTGTCCTTGAAATTAAAATGGTTAAGAATCACTGCTATAGCCGTAAAAAATCTTCTCTTACGGGGGTCCCAAGCATAATATCTTTTCAAATGGGGGTCGGCGGGAAAATAGCCTAAGTAGCCATTTGGGGGTCCTTGACATGAAAAAGTTTGAGAACCACTGAAATAGCTTATGCATCAATTTTGGGGGTCCACTGGACTCGAAAGTGTTTGAGAACAGTGGTGTAAATTGTGTACTACATGATGATGAGACCTGCTGTCCATGGTGCTGATGCTGCAGGTCTCGGCCACGCACGGGTGGGGGCGTGACGTCACGGGAGAGACCGGGAGGACCAGGCGAAGGGGGAGAAAAGAAGAGGGGGAAGACGGGGCTGTAGGAGAAAGATGACTGCATCAAAGGAAAATAAAAAGCATGACTCCTGTTATTCATCATCTGACATTTTTATAAAGCATTATTAAATGTGGTTGATCTGTTCACCATAGCCTACAACTAGGGCTACACTGTATGCCGCAATAAATGACCAGCCACCCCGATAAGGTAATTATCTTTACGCGTTTCAATTTGCACGTCCTTTCCTCATCTACTAGGGAAATAACTTCATTTCGATTGTAGGCTATGATCTTCACCTTGACCGCCAGATGTCAAGTCAATTCGAGCAAGATATCGAGGATCATTATAGAAAAGTGTAAACCAACAAATCCTCCTACTGGCTACATAACAGCCGAGCTTTCTTATCATTATAAGCCTATACTTAAACGTTTCAATTTTAAATTGTGCCATAATTTCACATTTCTATCATTGTAATATGTTGTGAGAACCATGACCACATCCCCCAGCGGTTCCTTTGTTTCCGATTCTGTTCTTCCTCCATGAAAAATTAAAATGGAAACTGTCTAGAGATGTGGTGCTGACGGTGGTGCCGCATACCGCTGTATTGAGCCTCTGCCACGCCGAGCACATGGGCTTTGCGCACCGCTCTCCACTATCAGTGGTGGAAATATGTACTCACTTTTTTTACTCAAGTAAAAGTACACTATCAATACTGCAATATAGAAATACTCCTTTGCAAGTAAAAGTCCAGAATTAAAAAATTACTTGAGTAAAAGCACAAAAGTATTGGCATCAAAAGTACTTAAAGTACCAAAGGTAAAAGTATTCATTTGGCAGAATTTCCTATATTCAAGTTTTCAAATCTTTTGAACATAGGCCTAGCAGATCTGCAAGCTCACAACAATGGCATCGCTTTGCAACTCACTGTATGTAAGCTTGTAGATCAGCTATTCTCAAATGGCCGAAGTGGTCATGTATATTTTGTGATAATGATCAAAATCTACAAAGTAACTAAAGCTGTCAAATATTTTGTAGTGGAGTAGAAATACAATATTTGGATCCGAGATGTAGTGGAGTAGAAGTAAAAGTATATTGGAAATTGGAAATACTCAAGTAAAGTACAAATACCCGAAAATTGTACTTAAGTACAGTACTTAAGTAAAAGTACTTGGTTACTTTACACCACTGTTCACTATCAACATGCGCATTAGGTTGCAGTGCTTCGTGCCCACGAGGAGTGCTGCCAATTCTGCTGCCTGATAGAGACTGCAGTGTCCTCAGTGGCTTTGCTATGTTATGGACGGTAATGTTTATGTCAGCAAAAATAGTTAGCATTGCCTCGAGCCGTGCAATGATGTTGAATATGATAATGTCTTAATCAGCCTTTTAGCAGCACAGCCCATGCATGTCTAATTCACTGTAGTTAGGCTATACTTGCAGTATCAAACAAGCATTTTACTGATAATGTAAGGTTGATGATGTTATCATCCTGCTCTAAGACAGTGGTTCTCAACCTTTTCAGGCCGTGACCCCCAAATTAATCATGTTTTAACTGGGGACCCTCCCACACTGATGACCACTAAGAGTTGAGGCATTACATTTTGGATAACATGGTTCTGTTGTGAAAATAGCAGATCTACATGCTCACAACGCCTTGCGTTGGCCAATGTTTAATTTGTCATTTTAGAGGTTTTAAAAGTCCTTGTCACTTTAGAGATGAGCAGATACCCTCAGTATACACTTAAACGTTATGTTGGTTTGTTTACTGTGGAGTGAGAAAACAAATTGCACATTAAGCTAATCATCTGGGGACCCCCCAAAATAATTTGGGGAACCCGCAGGTTGAGAACCACTGCTCTAAATCACCTTTTGTCTGCTTTGCAGAGTAAGCTTGGTCAAGAGTGATGTCATCTCCAGGCATGGGTACCTCCAGTGACCCCCTCTTGGCCAGCCCAGGGGGGAGGTCCGCTGCACCTCTGGAGGGCATCTGGAGGAGCACGCTACCCAAAACGGCCAGCTTCCCAACGTCCACCACTCGGCACCTCAGCCACCGCGCCAACAACTTCCAAAGACACCCAAAGCGTCGGAAACTGATCAGACCTTCGCCCCCTCCGCCACCGAACACGCCTTGCCCCCTCGACCAGCTGGACCTCAGCGAGCTCCCCCCAAGACGAACTTTCCCCGAGTTGCTCTTCAACGGCTGCGTCCTGTTCGGCATCGAGTTCAGCTATGCCATGGAGACGGCCTATGTGACGCCCGTGCTCCTGCAGATGGGTCTCCCTGACCAGTTCTACAGCCTTGTGTGGTTCATTAGCCCTATTCTGGGTAAATGAAAGGCAGTGAGCGTTGAGATACAGTAGAATATGAATATACGTATCTATGTTCAAAGTGTATCAGTTTTCATTGTGTAACATTTCTTCGATACTATCATATATCCTGAGTTGCACAAGAATGAAAGCTGATACACTGTGATTCTGAATAACTCTGTTCTTATCTATTGTTTATTCAGTGGCCCATAACTGTATGCTCATTTTGGATTTAAGGATTCCTTGTTCAGCCTCTCCTTGGAGCTTGGAGTGATCGGTGCACATCCCGATTTGGACGCAGAAGACCCTTCATTTTTGCTCTGGCCATAGGTGAGAAATGCTGTTGATATTCCTATAATGCTCTTCCAACAGACCAGTGATTTTCAAATGTTTTTAATTTAAAGGACTCCCAGTTATGTGCATTAGGCAATGGACCCCCATAACTGAGACTATACATTTTGAGTACACTCTCTGAGTTACGGTCCCCATAACTATATCATTTTCAGGGACCCCCTGGATCCCCACCGGACCCCACTTTGAGAACCACAGCACTAAACTATAGCATGGATTTAGAACATTTGCTCCCTCTGCCTTTTCACTCTAGGAGCATTACTTGGTCTAACTCTGGTGCTGAATGGGCGGGACATTGGCGGTGCAATAGCAGATACAGCATCTAACCACAAGTGGGGAATTGTCCTGACCATTTGTGGAGTGGTCCTAATGGACTTCAGCGCTGACTCAGCTGACAACCCAAGCCATGCATACATGATGGATGTGTGTAGCCCAGAAGATCAGGACAGAGGGCTAAACATCCATGCACTCTTGGCAGGTCAGAGAGAACTATACTGAAGTAGCAATCATGCAAACTTATATTTACTTTGTCATCAGTAGCATTGTAATTTGGACATTTCAGATGGATTTATTTAGGGGTGTAACAGCTCCTCGAACTATGGATTGAATTAATTATTTCGAAATATACATTCTAATAAAAGTCAATCAATTTAGTTTTGTGCTGATTCATTTATACAAAAAGAAATATATATAATAAAGTATAGAAACAATGTGCTTCTCAATTATTAAATTAATCAAACAAGTAATCAATAGAATACTCAGTAAGAAAATAATCAGTTGCAGACAGTTGCAGGTAGTCCTAGATTTATTAATCTTATATGCTTTGTGTGTGTATCTTGCATGTGTCAATGCTTCGCAGGACTGGGTGGCGGATTCGGCTACATTGTGGGTGGAATCAACTGGGACCACACAGAGTTTGGAAGGTCAATGGGAGGTCAGCTTCGGGTCATATACATGTTCACTAGTGTAACCTTGGTGGTTGCCACGGCAATGACTCTGACCAGTATCCCTGAACGCCAGCTGCCAAAGACCCAGCCACAGAAAACCTCTGGCAAAAACCACTTGAAAAGCCCCAGCCTCGCTCTTCCTCCTTCGCCCCCTGTGCCCCCAGGCGGCTTTGAAGGGGAAGATGAAGAGCCTTACAGCTATCAATTCGCTGACTCCCGTCCACGTCATGTTGACCCCATGGGTCACTCGTGCAGTGCCAATGCGCGCCTCTGTGCCGGCCTCACTAGTCCTATTTCCCCTCTTAGCCCCCTGACTCCTAAGTACGGCAGCTTTATAAGTAGAGACAACTCTCTCACTGGCATCAATGAGTTTGCCTCCTCTTTGGGAACCTCCTATATAGACAGTGTTCTGATAGACTGCTACACAGGTCAGCAGACACCACAGCCCATGGAGGCTGACTCTACAGCCAGAGCCCTGCCTCCAGGGGACTCTCCTCATCAGGAGCCTAGTACACAAGGGCCAGAAGGGTCCCTTTCTCTGGGAGATGCTCAGCCTGAAGGAAGGACTCAGCCAGGTGCAGAGGCTCAGCATGAAACAGAGCAGCTTGAAGAAGACGCTCAAAGTGGAGCTGGCTCTCAGCCCGGAGAAGGCTCGCAGCGAGGCTCCATCCTGAAGCGTCCCCAGAGTCTTGCACTAATGGAGGACCCTGCACTGGCAACCCAGACTGTTGGTCTGGAAAATGGACGCAGAAGGACGGTGACCTTCAGTCAGCAGGTCTGCCGTGTTTTCAATTAGCCGCATGAATTCTAGCATTCCTATTCTGGCATGTCATAATAGATGAATATTCAGTGAAAGTAGGCAAACATTCAGCGATCTACAAGCTCATAACGCATCGCATTGTTAGCTTGTAGATCGGCTATATATTGCTATTTTCGGCAGAGATTTTGTGTAGAGGGACAAAAGGAGAGAAGTTCAGACCCCTGGTGCATGCTGTTCAATTACATACTGTATATAGGGTTTAAGCGTTTTTTAAACAGTGAAATACTTCTTACATTCTCAGTTACATCATTTAATTTTGATGTACAATTCACGTCAAACAGTTATCTATCGATTATTATTATTCCTCTGATAAGTTCTATACACATTCTACATATGCTGCAGCCTACATCACTGTTTTTTTTAATGAAGGTCGCAAACATTCTGCTGAATGGAGTCCGCTATGAGAGTGATCTGAGTGAGCATGTGGAGACAGCAGACTCCCAGATGTCAATGAGGCTGCTGTGTGTGGCCATTTACAGAATGCCTCCCTCACTTCGCAGCTTGTGCACTAATCATTTCTTGGGTAAGAACAATAATCCCTGATTTATACTTGATTGTGTATCGTGTTGAACAACTTGAACAAGCAACGCTTTGTGAGCTAGCAAGTAGCTAAATATGATGCCATTTTATTCAATATGGCATCATATTTGATACATATTTACAATACAATAAAACCATCAGTGTTACTTTAACTCAGAGTGCAAAAATCACTTTTTACACTCATACAGTATTTCACAGTATGTGTCTAATGCCTTTTATGTTGAAACTCATCATCCTTGTACCACACAACAACAACAAAAAAATGTACAAGATAAATGTAACTAAATCCTGTTAGTTTCTGTCTGGGTTGTATAGGCTGGCTGTCCTTTGAGGGGATGCTGCTGTTTTACACTGACTTCATGGGGGAGGTGGTGTTTGAAGGAGACCCCAAAGCGCCCCACGACTCAGAGGCCTACCAACGTTACAATGCTGGGGTCAGCATGGGCTGCTGGGGCATGTGCATCTATGCATTCAGTGCTGCCTTCTATTCAGGTACAGAGCCCCCCCAGGTATCTAGTGCTGGCCTGGATAGGGAAATGATCAGGGTTCGAGTTGAAAAAATAAATACAAAATAATACAAAATAAATAAAATAAAACAGTGGGGGGATACATTTCCTTAGCCACTTTCTTAACCCAACATGGTTATTGTGGTTTTACTGCAATTGTTAAACTGTGATAATATAAATATCAAACATAACAGACAGGCTTCTACATTTATCAAAATTAAATGTGTGTATTTAATTCAGCTAGACCAGGAGCACAGATAAAATATAACACCACTGGCCATAAAAGATTGTGACCAGAGGGGGATTGTGGGGGTCCTTGCAAATAAACCGTTTGAGAACCACTAGTACTAATGGACTCCTAATGTGCTATAGTGTCGTAGTAAATCACTGTCATACATATTCTGAAGAAAACCTGGAGACTTGACATTCAGTAATGGGGTCTTATGATCAAAATAAGAACATTATAATGATAAAAAAATAAGATCTAAAATTTGCCACGGACATGAAGACCAAGTCTTTGCCACATACACATATGTCCGTATACGCACACATTGATGACCCCTGTCTGGTAGTTATTACCCTAGTTAGACTTAAATTTTCCTTCCTTAATAAGTGCAGCTGGCACCTATTACTTTCCATTCGCCTTTTGCTTCTTCTAATTCTCCTTTCTTCATCTGCTTAATTCCAGCCATACTAGAGAAGCTGGAGGAGCGTTTCTCTCTCCGGTCTCTTTATTTTTTTGCCTACCTGGCGTTTGGTTTGGGAACGGGCCTGGCCACGCTCTCCAACAACCTCTACGTGGTACTGTCTCTCTGTGTCACTTACGGGGTGCTCTTCTCCTCTCTGTGCACGCTGCCTTATTCGCTGCTGTGTGAATACTACCAGAGCCCTCAGGTCAGTCAATATAAAGATGTACAGTATTATAATTACGGTACACAATTAATCATCTTTATGTCATTTTCAGGGATACAATTGTCACAGTTGCCTAGAGTCATTTGTGCACAGCTTTGCAGATGACATGTGTAAATGAACTTTATTGTCACATTGCAAGTGTGCAGGTATAAAGAGTGGGTGAAGTCATTTTTTGAAGCTCCCAACAGTTTAAAATAAATTGCCATATAATAGAGAATAGAGAAAGAAACAAAGGAAGCAAAGACAGATGACAAGACACAATGTCAAATATCTAAGGTGAATGGTCAAAAAAGAAAATGAAAAAGGCAGGCCACCGCAACTCTGCAGCAGGTAGAAGCTACTGTATAGCAGATATAGAATCACTGTCACTTGTGCAAGTGAGATACATCATTAACAGCAAATACCAATGCATGTAGGTTTGTGCTTAAGAGTTTGCAACAGTATATTATAGTACCAATGGAGTCTGTATAAGTGTATATTAGTCATATACAGTATACTGTATATAAAGTGACAATGCTAACTGGAATTGCATGTGCGTATTTGTGTTTGTCTTAGTTTTGTGGCTCCACTGAAGAAGGGACCAGGCGTGGGATGGGGGTGGACATCTCTCTGCTGAGCTGTCAGTACTTCCTGGCTCAGATCCTGGTGTCGGTGTTGATGGGACCTCTGACCTCGCTGGTGGGCGGGGCCCAGGGAGTGATGTACTTTTCCAGCGTGATGTCATTCGTGGGCTGTCTGTACTCCTCCCTCTGCGTGGTGTACCACCTGCCCCCCGCTGAGGGTGAGCCCCCCGAAAGCGAGACCCAGCCACTATTGGTGCACATTTAGAAACAGGCCCTTAATTTACCTCACACACACGCACTTAACCACTCACATTCTCACACAGTCACTTATTGTCTCTTTTGACCTTCACAGCCCTGATAGGACAATGTATTGCACGCTATACAGCATAAACACCTATATTGTTTCACAGTGCTCAGCGCTGCTCCTCTCAGAGTTAGACAGACAGAGAGACAGACAGACATTGGCCACCACTCTAATATGTGTACATGACCAGTGTGTTTCATACAGTGTGTGTGCCCATGCATTTACTTTCTACCTAACTTTTCCACCCAATATGTGTGATCTTTTTGACTGTGGTATGGTAGATTTGAATTTCTGCAAATGTGTGTAAGATGTGCAATCGTGACAGTGTTCAACGAGTAAGCTCTGAGTGTGCCTGTATGCTTGTGAATGAAAGATAATGGTAGGCTGCTGTATGTTTGATTTCTCTGTTCTGAGTTCACCCTTTCATCATCTTTCCTTGCTTGTTGTTGTTTAGGATAGAATTTCGACAGCCACATAAAACTACAGCTTTGCCCTCTCTTTCCTCTTTCTATCAGTTGCCTAATGTCTGCATGAGCTACAGTAGTCTCCCGATGCCATGTGTTCCTTTGTTAGTCCTTTGTTTTGGTCATACTGCCAAGGGAATGTCTACCTGCCTGTTTCTCTGAGTTAGCATATTAGCATTCCACTTTAGGCAGGATTTAGTGACTAACTGAATGTGCTGCCAATGGCCCTTGTTTTTGTTTTGTTTTTAGCATTGAATGCCACATGTCAGCACTCACTCACTAAACATTTTTAACATTTAATTGAGGAACTCAAGAGTTATATTCTGATGCTGCAAACACATGTATAGGCTACTGTAGTCTACACATTCACACCATCTATGAGCACTAATGAGCATATTACATTTCCTTATGTGAAACCCTTCTCAGAATGTGTTGAGCTGGCTGACTCTTATTTGTGTCCCCAGCGAGAGTAGCTGCAATGACAAACACTTTTAAGGACAGATAGCCATGATTGATAGGGCCACACACACACACACACACACACACACACACACAAACATGCGCTTGCAGGCACACGTACAGGCCCACGTACAGGCGCGCGCGCGCACATACACACACACACACACACACACACACACACACACACACACACACACACACACACACACACACACACACACACACACACACACACATCACAGAGAACTGTGTACTGATGGCAGATATCTATGGGCCATCACTAAGCCATGGACAGCACAGTGAGCTGTCAGCCTGCTCCTGGCCGTACCGTTGTAATGACAGTGATTCTTGTCATTATCAGGAAGAGGAGAAGTTGAAACTGGGGTGTGATTCAACATTCAGTCGGAAACCCAACAAATCAGAAGAGCAACAAAACAGCTCTAAGGCTGGTGAAAGAAAGAGTTCTCAGAAGATTCATGCGAACTGTGGGTAACCATGAAGCTGGACGACAATGAGAGAAAAGACATTTGGGGCTCTATTGACAGCTGCAAGTGCTTATTTTCACCATAGGGCATGCTGTAGTAGGTTGTAGTCTTCTGCCACTACACCACACCCACTGAGCATGAGGCTCACACCGTAGTGCAACCTTCTCACAATCAAGATGATCCTACAGGAAGTATCAAACATTCATCCATAAATGCTAGATATTTCATCTTCATCAGGTCACTACAACTATTATTGGTGCAAATACATTATTTTTTAATCTATTGCACCATATCAAGTAAGCTTGCTTTGCATAGCCTGAGCTTTCTTGTCACACAGCAGGTAGAGCCTTATTTTAGGCCTTTTACAAAAATACATCACTATTGCCTGTTTTCAGCTTTCATTTGAAGTATTTTACTGGTCTCCACAATGAGCACGCCCACATTTTCCATGACAGTCATTAGCTGGTGATGTCTCTGAAGTGTCCATGATCATGGCATCCATTACTGACTAGACGTGCCATGCCAATGTTCTTAAACAGGAGCTCATGGATCACGCTGTTCCAGCCTGCTTAAGAAAATATAATATTTTGAGTATTTTAGTGTATTCTCTGAAGCCAGCTATAGTTCGATATAACAGTTTTACTGTAACAGCTACTTTAATTCAGGGTTGAGTTGAAACTAAAATGTTCATTTTGCCAATTTGGACTCCTGTCTTTTATTGAACAAGGTTTACAATATATGAACTGTACTCTCATCACCCTGCTTGACCAGTTAAAATAATTGTTCACTGCAACCTCAACATATGCCACATGAGGGTGCTATGACATGAGAAACAAAATGCCTTCAGTAATCCTTTTTTCCATTGCTTAGAAAATGGGGACATTCCTGCATTTAAGTCAACCATTTTCCATGTTATCCAAAATTAGGTCAAGTGACATCATCTTACAAGGCAGTGTCAATCTATTAACAGGTACTTGAATGAAAGAATTCAGATTAGAAACAGATTAGTAAAAAGACATGTTTTTATTTTCTCTTTTAAATCAGAATATACAAAGCAGTGGCTGAAGTAACCAAATGTTCTTGTTTCTGAAAAGGGCAGTATTTGACACGAAACTGGGTTACCCAACCATAACATAGTAAACTTATTGAAAAACAAAATGTAGACTATAAATGGTACAAACGTGCGTGGAATGCATACAGAACTGACCAAAGCTTTAAGCTTTAAGAGAGGTTAATCAACATTGCAGAAGCCTGCCTCCACATAACAGGGCCAAGCATTCTTTTTTTTGTCATGGAGGTCTGAAGACCCCCTTTATTTGTGCCATCTGTTATGCTAAAAGGATTAATCACTAGCAGCTCAACACAAGGAGCAAGGCTTAACTAATGATGTTACCCCCAATTAAAACTTGTCTTTGGTCCTTAGTGAATCTGAGAGGTCAACATGAGCCTTGGTGTGTGTGTGTGGGGGGGAGCAGCTGCCTTAGTAAGAATCCACTGGTCCGCAGTAACATAGTAGACTGTGCTTCAACCATATACTGATATATAAAACCTAATAAAAGAACTGATTTCATCATGTGGCCCCATTTGCACAAGAAAGAAAAAGTTTGTTTTATAGACCAATAAATAACATCTCATAAAAAAGGAGGAGAGGCCACTACGTTTCAAGACTCCAGTGCAATGTGATAACGTGGGAGCAGACAAAACAAAATAATCTCACATACAGAAAGCACAAGCTCTACACTATTGTTGACCAGGCCGTTTAGACAGTGCTGAACAGGGTGAAGCTGGAGCTGAAGCTCTTTAAGCATCCACTTTAGCTTTCTCTGCAGCTCCGTTTTCTGTCTTTTCTTCCGTCTTCTGTTTTTTTGTCTCCACCTTTTCCTGTAGAAAAATGTAATATTTTAGCTCAAGGAATTCATTATGTTTATTTTGAGTGAAAGTTGATAAAACACTATGAAGTACAAAGACAAAAACTGGTTATGAACCGATTTTTATACAGTTGCTAAACTTAGAACCTACCTCCTTCTCTTTCTCCACCTCATCCTCAGCTGCACGCTTCACAGGCACTGCATCAGTCTGGTCAGCAGGGGGCGCCTCCTCTGCCTTTCCTACAGTTGACAGTTTACATGAGCTAGTTAGTACACAATATGGAATCATGTTTCACACATTCATCTCACATGATGATATAAGCATGGGGGAGGGGGGTCCACAAAAGCACACTATTTTACATTTAAGACAACTCAGGGAAATATATTGGGCGTTGGATGAAGAAATTAAGTATCTTATCTACAAGTGTGAATCAAAATTCAGTTCCTGGAGGGAGGGCTCACCATTCTCTTTATCTTCTTCCTCTTTCGGTACCTCCTCAGTGGCTTTGTCATCTTTGTGTTCAGCACCGTTCTGAATGACAAGAGGAAACGTTAATTCCACCAGCAGACAAAGGCTTCATTTATATACAATATTTGGTTAGCAATGGCATGTGAGCCACTGTGTGATTGAATTGGAATAGACTATCCAAGGAATCAAGTTTAAGAGTATTTCAAATATATATAACTTTGGATCAATCCTCAAAACCCTGCATTGCTCTTGTGTGATTCTCCAGGGTTTCCCTTCTTTGCATGTGTTACTCTTATTGCTTCCACTGGGGATCAACTTAATTTCCCACATGGCACAATATAACTATAAAGATAGCTATAACTAGATCATTCACCATTGTATTGTTTGTGTGAACACTGCCATCCACTTGGCTTAGAACGATTTATATAACTATATTTGTATAGTTATAAACTATAGTTAATAGTTTAGAGATGGTGTCTGTCTAAGTGTCTGTTGCCAAAAAAAAGGAAAAATAACAGATCTACAAGCCAACAAACAACAAAGTCACAATATGGTGGTGCGTTGTCAGCTTGTAGATCTGTTCTTTTTATTTTTTGGCACGAGACCCAAGGCTGTAACATCTGTGTCATTTCCAACAACCCCAAAAACCCAAACAAAGCCGGCTGTTGGTGGGAGAGCAGAACAGAGCAGTCTGGAGTGAGCAGCAGCTTGAGGGAAGGGGGGCGGGTCTATGGACACCTGCATGATGGGGGGTGCTGCTGCTGCTGCTGCCGTTTTAAAGACAAAAGGCCATGAGGCTCCTCGTCAAGGGACTCAACAAACTAGTACTCACGGTGCCATTAGCAGGTGCGTCTTCCTCTTTCTTCTCTTTCTTCTCTGTCTTCTTCTCCGCTTCGACTTCTTTCTTCTCTTTCAAGTCCTGAGAGAGAAAAAAAATGGAGTCCTCCTCACTCAGTAATGACGTTCAAAAGACACTTATCCTTTTTCACCCCCCTCAAGTTAAATTAAATTATGTGCTTCTTCTTTGAGTGGAATTTGAGACCTTGTCAGGGCTACTTTCAACAGATGACATTAAATAAGTTTTTTGGGGGGGGATACATTTCGTACTTTAATTCGTCTGTGTGGCCTGTGGGGTTTATGAGAGGCAGAGAGGATGTCTGGTTTGGTACTAGTGGGCTTCCCGCCCACCCAGCTGTGAAGTCTTTAACGCTTTGTGGCATCATATTTTATTATCCATTTTGGCTTTTTAGCTCACTGTTATCGAACAATAAACGCTGTGCATGGTCGTCGGGGGAAAAAAACATTTATGATAATCCCTCGGGCTGACTAAAAAAGCTTACATATTCCGTTTTCTGCGACTAAAACAGAATGACAGAATGTTCATTTATCCTGTCGCCGCCAACGTCAAGAAAACTAATCAATTCACACAAGTTTTGCTTCACAATAGCTAGATAGTTGTATAACTAAACCTTAACTACCTTCAACTAAATATGAATGAAACGCACCTTTGCGGTAACCTCTTTGGTTTCGGTCGTCGTGTCAACTGCGGTATCAGCCATAGTAGTAGTTGTTTTGTGAGTAATTTTAAAGAATAAAGTCTTGTTTTATGATATGTTTGTCCGCGTAGATGATGTATCCTGAGAGGCCGGGAGACAAATGATGAACACCAGCCGCTTCTTTTCTCTCGAGGTGAATACCGCAGGTCTGCGGCCAATGCGATTGGACGGTGCCTGTAATACGGGCTTTCTATTGGAGCAATGACCTGTCGAACAAGTCATATAATCCCGCCCTAGCAAAGGCGGGATTATTTAACTTGATCGACAAGTCATTCCGCCAATAGAAAGCCTCCGCCCGGCTGTCTCTCTCTGCTGATTGGTCCAGAGCTTTAAAGCGGTGTGGTAAGTAAAGCCCGGTTCATACTTCGACGCGAGACCGTGTCGCGCCTCAAAAACAATAGACATACAAGCTCACAGCGCCGTGCAGACGCGGCGCGCTGTGTGCTTGTAGGTCTGCTGTTTTCGGAGCGCGACACCGTTCTAGGACAGATCATAACTTGTTAGTGCCGCTAAACCACGGTACCAGCAGCATGCGCGCTGAACAGTTAGTAATGTTGCATTACATTTATTTTCACATTGATGGAGAAATTAAATTTTAAGCTGCATTGTGTTGACACGTATTCACACATAATTAGTAACTACATGAGCTATATTAGCCTAGGAGGATTATAATATGGCTTGGCAGCGCACGCTTGGCTTCTTTTGTCTCTTTTTTTAAGAGAGAGGAGGAGGGAGGGAGAGAGAGAGAGATGATGAGGTATCAAGTTACATGAGCAACAGTAATTTGACGATTTTGAAACCACTCCTCCTTTCTATATTTAACCTTAACAAAAGCGTGGTCCTGGTGAAATGCGAGTTCCTTTAAGCTTTCACTTCTTAAGCAAGTGTCAAAGCAATTACAGGCCTAAGCAAACGAGTTATATGGAATATTAAACAGTAGCCTTTACTGTTCATTAAAATAACACCAAATTAACCACATTTGTACAGGAAGACATTGCACTGTATGTGGATGGACAATCCATTCTTCAGATGATAGGCCTATATTTTATATAGTAGGCCTATTATGACTGGAATTGGCTTAGATATTTAATTGTAGGTTTATTCATTTATGAATGGTTATAATATCTCTTTGAATTATTATCAGCCGACAAAAGGTACCAGTTTATAGGTGCTATTTCCAATTGGCAGAACATTGCATGCTGGAGACCAGTCAGTCAGAAACAAGTGCATCATTTAACACAGCATATTTCCTAGGCGAAAAGTTAATTTGCCATACAAAGGCTGGGGACAAGGTCAACTATTAGCGCCCTGCTGTCTTATTCCTGAGACTAACTAGTAAAGACAGCAATTAGGGCATGGTCTGTTGTTCATGTATGGGCATGGTCTGTTGTTCATGTATGAGTGCATACTGTTACTGTATGTCAGTGGCTGTGTGGGAATTCGGGAAACCTTAAGTCACACAGCAGTGTGAAATAGTTTGCTGAATTTTCTAAAGATGGTTGAAATAAAACATTTCAGTGGCTGAAAATCACATCACTCAAATCATTTAATAATACTGATAAAATCCTAGCTAAACCCTATAAAAATCGGAGAAAGTAATGTAATATGTTCATTTCTCACAAGGTTTTACCAAACAGTGTCTTCAAAATGCTCGTAGTATGAAGTGTTTGGGTTATTTGGGGGGAGGTGGAGCTTGAGACTCAGTCAGTAGCCAGTTTCAACTTCACTTGTCTCTCTTATGTAAGTGTGATCAAACAGAGATTTCAACAGTGCTTACAGATCAAATTAAACACTTTTCCTCATTAATTAGAGAGCACCTGTTGGCTTGATTGATAAAGTGGTGTTTTTTATATAACAAGCAAAGGGTACTTCCTCTTCCCCAGGGGGTTATCTAAGGTTATCTTCCAGTGCTCTGTCTGTCCTCATGTTGCACTGCTACTTATCTAGCTGTTAAACCCAAGGGTGTGGCTACACACAACACTGTGTGGGCCCTGATTTTCTTTTCTTTTTTTCCTTTTCCGGAGTCTGCACTCTGCAACACCTGAACTGTGCCTCACTCTCGGTCAAGTCCCATTCTCAGGTAAAACCCAGAATGGATTGGAATTGTGTCATGCTCATGGCACGGTACCTATCACCTCATGAACCCTAGCGTCCATATTCTGTTGTGCAAACATTCTGCAAAAAATAGCACATCTACTCTTGCAATACATTATAAGCTTGTAGATATAGGCTAATTTCAGCAAAGATATTTGGTGGAAAATTATAGCTGGCCAAGAGACACAGGGGGACCTCTGTCAATGAAAAAAATAGTATTTCATCTAATTTTGAATTCTTCTAGTATGAATAAAACCACAACAGGCAGGACTATTTATTAGAAATATGCAAAACAAGCAAGTAACACTTGTATTACTAATATTTGTAAAACATATCTATGTCAACAACACTGGGGTATTTCTATATGATATATTATAAATGTTCTTGTCCCAATCGTGTCTTTATAAATGCTAAAAATATACCATCATATCAGTGACATGATTTTAGTGTCTAATTTCAGAATCCCATCAGACTTAATCTTGATATGTTCACTTATCATCTCACCACACCAGGATTTAAGTAACTGAATGTGATAAAGCCTCTGAACACTCGTTAAGTCATCCACCTCACACATTCAACAGAAATATAATTATGAACAGTGTAATTACATACAGAGATCAAAGGGGTGTGTGGGTTATTCTGAGCTGTTGAGCTTGATGATTACTCTGTCTCATATAGGGGAGGAGGGTTTTTTCCCCATCAACGTTGTCTGTCATTTAAAAATGACAAGATACCATGTAATAAGTCATGATATGATACAGACCTAACCGTTTGTATCAAAGTGTATCATATACATTGTTAAAACAAAAAAGGAAAAAAAAGGCTCTCACAAGCTCATTTCACAATCAACATTTATTTAATATAATACAGGTAAAGATGAGTGAAGGCAATGCATATAAATAAGACCATGACATACGCCCATTATATCGGCACACTTAAAGGCTGAGCCATCTCGGCACCGTGTGTACAATTACAGTGGTGCCCTTTCATTTGGGAAACGAATCCCATGTGGGGACCGCAGAGCACAGAAGCAGACGTCTACAATCTAATGGTCTCAGTGTGTGTATTACCCAGAGCCATGGGAGGAGGAATAGTCGGCCAGTCTAAAAACAGCAGACAGCATTACTCAGTGTGTTTCTGTAACTGGAAAACTGGAGAAATCAGAGAGGGGGAGTGTTTGTGAGATCATTTCCTGTATATATTTTTTTGTGTGTGCCCACTACCTCAACATGTTTCCATGAACCATGGATCTGAAAAAATATCTTTCTATGGGTGTTTACTAGTAAAATGCAGGTAAAAGATAGATGTGAATTGAATTGCTGAAAAGAGTAAACGACAAGTATGAAAAAGAAAATGCCTCTGATGCTTATGGTGATATTGCTGAAATTGCTGCTCTTAAACATACAGTATGTGCAATACAAAATTACTGTCTCTCCCAAAGTTTCCTCAATGGCAATTTATGGTTCCACCGAAAGTCACTGGACTAGAGAGAATGGACTCTTTGTGCTCAGAATGCTTCACGTTCAAAGTAACTGCTATTTTATAAGTTCCCATAGTCTGGGGGCAAGTTTCCGTAGCAAACAAACTTCATGTTAGCAGTCTCCAATAATAATACAGTCGAAACAGTACCTTAAACGAACTAACAAAAGACTGCAACCTGACCTGTGGAATGTCAGGGCTTGGGGGGACATCAATGAGCAGAGGTCAGGATTAGGCAGGGGAAGGGTCTCCATAATTGGAACAATTTATGGGAGGCAAACGAACTCCTTTGTTTTGAACAGCGGTGTTCTTCATGGTCTGACTAGCTTTCTCTGACTCCAAACCAGGTCCAGCAGCGCATTAGGACAACACAATTGACCCCTCCTTGGGATTATTTCATTTGGATTAGGTGAGGGAGCAATATTACATATCTGGTCATAATAATAATTTAGCATCATAAATCAGCAAATGAACACTATTACCATAAGTAGATGCAACCAACACTGTGCAACTGTTATTTTTGGATATTCAATTTAACTGATATACTTATTTTCCTTTAATGTGGATTTAATGGAAACTATAACATTTGTAGGGTTTATCAAAGATCAACATATGTTTATGAATATTCCTGTCCTTGCATTCTCTCTATCAAAAATAATTAGAAGGGCCTACAATGTCTTCATTGATTGCTAAACTGGTGAACAACTTTTGACTAACCAAAAAAGAGAAGACAATAAAGTATTCATAGCTATATTAATGATATAAACAGTAGTTGAAATTACATTTAGTCAATTACTTAAGTACAATTTTGAGGTACTTTTACTTTAATGGAGTATTTCATATGTGATACTTCATACGGTACTTCTACTCCACTAGGCTATATCTCATAATCTCACAGGGAAATATTGTACGTTGACTACACTACAATTATTTGACAGGTTTAATTATTAGCTACTTTGCAGATCTAGATTATTAATAATGTTTCCAAAATAGCTGATCTACTGTACAAGCTCACAACACATGATGCGGTGCGTTGAACTTGTCGATCGGCAATTTTTGAACATCTGAAGTTTAAAATAGGGCATAAGTGGGTAGGCCTAATGATCAGTAATTATTGTCCAATAACGTGATATACCGGTAGGCCTACCGTATATGATTCTGAGATGGGAATTCTGCATAATTGGTACTTTTACCTTTGCTACTTTAAAGGAGTAGTTCACCCCCAAAATGACTTTTTTTCTATTGATTAGTCACGCCATGGAGACTAGAGTTCAATAATATTTTTTGTTTTTAAGACAAAAATGTGATAACAATACATTTACCCCCATTCGTTCCGGATGGGGACCCGTTTCGAAACGGGTCCCCACTCCCCGTCCCCATGGGGGTAAATTTACTCGAATCAAATTTTTGTCTTAGGAATGTGACAAAAACCAAAAAATATTATTGAACTCTACTCTCCATGGCGTGACTAATCAATAGGAAAAAAGTCATTTTGGGGGTGAACTACTCCTTTAAGTATGTATTTATTGTTAAATTAATACTTTTGTTCGTTGACTTAAACGTTCCATTTCTACCCCAGATTTAAACCCAGTTTCCTGCGCAAGTGACCGTTGAGCTTATAGAGCCTGCCTGCTTTCTCAGGGGAGAAATGTAATCTTGACCATCAGGTCAAAATTCGTGTCAGATCCTGTCTATTGTGAGACATGACCTTTGACATGATCTGCTGTAAATATCTCAATAGATGAACAGGGAGATAAAATACAACCACCCCAATTGTATATTAAGATACATTATATTAACATACTTTACAGATTGGACAAAATTATAATGTATTCATTAAAAAAAGTTACATAGTGCCGCTTTAAGTAAGATTTGACTGCAGGTCTTTTACTTGAACAATGTATTTTTACAATGTGGTATTGTTACTCTTACTCAAGTAAAAAAAAATCAAACCTCGGTTCGAAGTGGAGCGGTGAATTTGAGCAGCTGTACCCTATGTGAGTGAGTGAGTGAGTGTAAACTGTGCCTGTGAGTGAGTGGTGAGTGTGCCTGGCCTGCACAAAACAGCGCCCCTCCTTTAACTAGTGTGTTGTGTGTGGCCACTCAAGGTATTGCCAGACTACGGACGGACGGACACAGCCAGCCAGCCAGCCACATACCCACGGATATACCTGTTCATTGGGAGCGCTTTCACCGCTCCAAAAAAAACATGCTTCTAACTTTCACCACTGCAATTTGACTCTCAATCACCTCTAGCCACCCATGGCTAAACCTCATGGAATGCAATCTTTTTTGATCCTATCTTGAGTATGCGTAGGTGACATGGACATTGAAGCATGTAGACATTGATTTAAGTAATTGGCTATAACATGTTGAAACTAATTAGCAACAATAATAATGTGAGCCTGTCCACATATTTATTCATGTGCAGAGAATTAATTGTAGTTAAAATGGCAGAAATTAAGGATTAAGGAACATGATAAGCGAGGAATCTGATCCCAAATCTAATGGCTTCATGATTCTATTCCACAATTTAGTTTTTGTCCTGGGATTGGGAAAAGGCATTTCGTAGGACAAGCCTCATAGCTACAAAATAAATCTGATCTCTAATACCATAGCCTACTAATAGTGTTACAAAGGAATGTCTGAATGTCCTGCATGAGTTGCAAGTGGTCCTCATAATGTCATTTAATTCAAACTTCTATGTTTCGTTCCCAAACCTTTTCAGCTCAAGACCCATAACATGCGACCCAAACATAAACACATAAAAAAAAAATTGCAAGTCTAAGCTCACAACATCACGATGTGAGCTTGTAGATCTGAACTGATCTTTTTTTCTTTCTTTTTTTTGGTGAAAATACATGATTTTATTTTTTAAATGTTTTGACACTTATTCAACGTTTCTGAAATGTTTTGAAGAAATCTTTCCATTTCATTATTTTGTAGACTAGGTTAAACAAAGATATTTACTCATGATCCATAAAAGCTGGTCTGTGGCCCAAAATGGACCACAACCCTATGTTTGGGAAACATATAGGGTTCCGCCTCCACCGCTGTCTTGCCAGAGGAAAGTGGAAATTTCCAGTAATTCACGGGGCTTCTGATGCATTGCTCCTCCTCTCTCAAGGTTTTCCCGCCTTTCATTCTACCTGCTCTTTTCTTTTTTTGTTTAACCTTTATTTAAACAGGTTTGTCCCATTGAAATCTATTTTTACAAGGGAGACCTTTTCGGCTGCCTGCTGGTCTGAAGATTTCCATCTCAACATCATTCTGTGGTCTCTCAGTTATACAGTATGTCCCTCTAGTTTATTTTGTGTATTAGACAGCTGGATAATTTATGTGGTAAGTTGACCCCCTCGCCATTCCTTTAGTAATAATTATTTCCATTAAAGATGTTTAGACTGATAATCAATCACATTTTGACATGAGTCAGAACTGCACTCAAAATCACTTTGTCTATCAGCCTGCCCTGCCCTACAACATTCTTTAACTACGTATTCCAATGTGAAAACAAGCTCACAATGTGTTGACAGACACAATGTGAGCTGGTATTGGCTGTTTTAGCCATTCACGCATTTTCTTCTTTTCCATTCTTTCGCCTATTGACTAATGACATGCACATAAGCCGAAGGCCCCCTCGAAAACGAGATGCTACAGTACATCTCAAGGGGTTACTTAGAATTTCAAAATGTAGGGACAGCAGGTTATGTTTAGTTTACTAATCTTTTCCTTTTTATAGATTTCTGTGCTGTGACATCAGTCTAAATATAGCATTAGCTCCTATATGACCATTAATGGACAAGGTTTGATGTGGGATCACACAGCAGATGGTACATTTGCATCTCCTCTGCTCCAGCTGATCAGACATTAGGTCTTCTCGTTTGGTTTACAGACCATCATCCAAAGGCAGCTATGCAAGAAATCCAAGATTCAAGAGATTTCAAAATGGGTGTTCGAATGTAGATAATTAAAAGTGCCTTAACAAGATGATTGTTTTGCGCGGACAACCACATCTTACATATTATATTAAGACTTGTTCCTCCGATAAGCCAGAGATAAAACAAGGAGACAGCTGTAGGGGAGAACTTGATGGTATGAGGCTCGCTGACCTCAGTCCCATTGTGAAGCACCAACAAAGAGCCATCTGCATGGTAACCGAAGCTGAGATGAGGGACAAACACACAGGGGGGGACGAACACACACACACACACACACACACACACACACACACACACACACACACACACACACACACACACACACACACACACACACACACACACACACACACACACACACACACACACACACACACACACAGGGGGATGGGGTGGGGTTTGGGGGGAGATAAGGAAATTTGAAGAAAAAGATGATCACAAATAGGGGTGCAACAGCAAATCAAACAAATCGATTTAACCGATTAAAAAATATAATCATAATTTTAATAAAGTCATATTTTTGGAGGGGGTGGGGAAATCTTTCAGGCATGTCCTCATAGGCAAACATTTCAAACAGCTTCCAAAAATAGAAAAAAATTGAAAAACAGAAGTATAGCAGGTCTAGAAGTTCTCAACACGTTGCAACTTGTAGAGTTATTTTAGCTATTTTATTCGGCATAGAATAAAGTATAAATGGGGCTTAAGAGCAGACTAATCAATTTAGTCGATTATAAACTCTATTCAAATTGACATGTAAAAAAATAGACGTGCTTCTCAATTATCCGATAAATTGAAAAAGTAATCGTTAGAATAATCGCTAAAAAAAATCAACAGTCACAAACTAGCATAGAAATGGTTCTTGGGACTGAATCTTTAGGACATGCACCTTCAAAAAGGCCAGTGAATAAAGAAACAACCTCAGACACCTCCCCTCATAAAGAAAACAAACAGCGCCCATGCATGTGGAAGGTGCTGTTTGCTTAAAATAGTGGATAAGACCTGACATCAACATGCCTAATCATGCAACAGTACATTTCCTGCTGGCTCCGTGACAAGACGAAGCCAACTGCAACTTGGACTGCCCACTTGAGGCTAATATTTAACCTAACACTAGACCTCTTGCAAGGCGGGTATCTCACTGAGTCTGACAAAATTGAAATACTTACAGGCTTTCTTTATGCCCCCCCTACCACTCCCCTCCCCGTGAGAGCTAAATTAAATTGTAGCATTTCTTAGTTTTGACCTTGGGGCAGATATTCTAAAGGCCTACAGCATAACAAATACAGTATATATATATATATATACCTTTGTATAGTCTGCCCCCCCGTTAAAAAAAATAGCATGCAGTATGAGGATATGGGAAGAAATCAAAATGGTGAAAAGAAGGACAAAATGGTGTCAGGAGCATCCGTAAAAATTACAAATGATCCACAGGTACAAGAGCTGGGAATCAGGATTGCTTAGCAACAGCAGTGCAGAAGCCTTGCAGCCTGCATGGGTGGGTGAAGACTGAGAAACTGTTCATGCTGCCGCCCTGTGGACATAATGTGGATGTTCATAAATCCTGGGGTTGCTGTACATAATCACCAACATACGATAATGTTGGTGATTCTCAACCTTTTCCATTTCAAGGACCCCCAGTTTTATATGCATTTGCCAAGGGCACAGAGCCACATTTGACGCTGTGTTTATAATATTATTTCTATTTTCTTACACTCTAAAATCCTCAGTGTTCATTTTTAACAGTGTAGAAACGGAACCAAACGGACCCGTAACTGTCCATTTGGACCCCTCGGTGTCCCCGGACCTGACGTTGAGAACCCGTGGCGTATCACACCTAAGCGGTGCCACTCAAACCATCCGCTTGCTGCAAAATTGGAAAATGATTAAACTCATTATCTGAAGGAAAATGCATGAGAAATGGGTAGCCTTTCATGAGGCTGTTTGAAAATAAACGCAGCAGTCTGATTGGTTGTAAAATGCTTCAGACCTCATGGCCGGGGTGGTTGCTTAGCAACATGCATTGGTAGGAAGGGGAGGGGGGAGGGGGGTCTTCAGAGGGAGGTAGTGTTCTGGGTGCAGGCAGACTAGGGAAATACCTGGCACAATTCCCAAATAAACAAACTGGGGGGGGGGAGAGAGAGGAAAAGAGAATTTGAAACATTGAGAGTCAGACAGAAAGAGCGAGAGGATAGGAGGGACTCGAGGGAGTTTAGAGTTGAGATAGGGAGATTGAAGACACACACAGAGAGAGAAAGGGGGGGGGTCTCATGGTCCAGACAGTAGAGAGATAATAACAGTGTTATTGAAGAGACATGCTAGTTTTTCTTTTACTACTTCCCGTTTTTTGTGCTGCCGGAACTGTCTCAAAGCGAGGAGCAGCAAACTGGAGCAGCGATGGAGTGCAGAACCCGGGTTTTGCCAATATGGCGTGCATTGGTCCACTGCGTGGTGGTGCATTAAAGCGGCTTAGAACGCAACAATACACCACGATGCAGTTGCTCATAGAGAGCTTTTAGAGAGAGTGAAGGGGGACAGAGAAATATCAACCAGCATAACCGGAGGTTAGGCGGACTGTTGTGCACTTGATAAGATGTATAGAGGAGTGTGTGACAGATGAACAGGATGCGGATGAGGTTGTATGAGGCAGATAAGAGCATGCAAAAAAAAAAAAAAAAACTATGTACGTGAGGGAGAATTAGACCAAGGGGCAGAAAAGGTAGGAAATAAGCTTGTCAAGGGTGGGGGTAAAGGAGGTTGAGTATTGGTGGTCTGCCACCGGTAGGCTGGGCTTAAGGAGGTGGGCCTCGAGGCCTGGTTTGTTGCAGGCGGTCTCCACAGGCAATGAGGAGCCTTTTGTCAGGAGCAGGAAATGAGGTTCTGTTGTGATTAAAGAGAAGGTTTCTATGGCAATGCAGTGAGCCGTGTGCACAGAGAATTTGTTGGGGAGTGTGGACTGGAGGGGGCTAAGTGAGAGTAGAATTTCAAATAAAATAGCCTCCATCTCTTCTCCCTCTCTCCCTCCTGCTTTTTCACAGTGCCCTTTTATCTTTGATAATCTGTTTTCATTGCCACACAGTTGAGCCTCAGGGAGGATTATCTTGAGCCAACGGAGTCATAAATGTTTAGAGTTGCAGTTTCACTTCCCCGAATACACTGGTGTCAAAAGCAGCCTGGACAAAATCCTATACAACATCCTTTAATGCTATTTACAATGACAATATACATTTCTGTACTCTTTGTGTATCCTCATCCATTCCCAATGAATATTCTCTTGTGGATAAAAAACATTACATGATTATGTAAACTTTAACCACTTAAACCCTATATACTTAAGGGTCTATACGAGGCCCCCACCATTTTTCCTTCTACAACAAATCTCCTTAATGAAAATACGAGATCTGGAAGCTCACAATGCATCAAGCTGCTATTTTTGGCAAATCCTTGTCTATTTTTGCTGAATGTTAGCCTATTATGAAATGCCCGGAACAGGGATGCTAGGGTTCAAGTGATTCAAATCTAATAATAGTAACACTCTTTGTTAGTTGTTTTACAGAGCTTGAATGAAAAACACTTAGTTAGATTACTCAAAACTATATTTGTTATTTTTCAGTTTCAGAAGAAATATTACACATGATCCATTGATCCTTTCTAAATTAGGTGGAATTCCCCCATGACTATACATAAATTGCCTGAAACTGTAAAACGAAACCATTGTCTACCAGAAATGTGAATGAGATTCAATCATCAAATTCCACCAGAAAATCACAATAAAAATAACATACAAAATACTGTTTGATAAAAATTACTATAAAATGTAATTCCAAAATCCAAATGACATTGTAAAGTGAAGCGTGTCCTTCAGTTTCTTTTGGATATAATCAACATCTTAGCATAAGGATTAGAATTATAAAAGGATCTGCTGCCCCCAGCCTCTTGGTTTGAGCATAGCAGCATATATGAACTGCTGCCAAAAGGGAACACAGTTGTGTTGTGAGCAGATTGCATAGTGAAAGCCAGATGGCAAATCACACATCAAAAGGACAGCTGGTTTCCAGAGGCTGAAAAAGACAGTCTTTATGGCTCCAAAGCTAATTAGTTCAAACTAGACAAATCACATGGAAACTGTAACAGACCGTTATTGTGATGCATAACAGGTTGTGGTACAAATAAATAATACAATTATGTTTTTAAAATTGCAATTGTGTCGTGTCTGCAATTGAAACCATTGTAACTTTTTTTTCCTCATCAGACATCATGGTTTAGCTAAACCTAATTAATTCATATTATGCAACAAAGGCAGGTGCTGCTATGATCACCATGGCAGTACTTGCAAACGGACATGAGATCTCTGGATGGTTTATACACTGTCACTGTGTTAAAATAGATGCTTGGCATACAGACTTGAGTACTAATGTAGTGTTCTGACAATCATTGGGGGCCCACTTGCAATGTACGGCCTGCCAGTGGGCCAATGGGTCCTCGGCTCATTGGTTGAGAATCGCCGAACTCGATAGATGGGTTATACACACACTGACAAGACCTCCAAGGAGTCTAGGTAGATGTCTCCAAGGAGTCTAGGTAGATGTGTTAAAGCCCAGTCCACACCAATGATTCACAACGCAACTAGTCACAACTTGAAACCACTTGCAACAACTTGCAACATAATTCCAAAAAATGCGCTGACCTGCTTTGGTGTCAATTCAGACCGCTGCAATTTCCTGCAACTGGTTGCAAGTTGCAACTAGTGGGCTGGGCTTCACTTTTACGTGGGCTCCATGGAATGCAGTCTGCTGTTGGGCAGGTTACTTAGTGTCTTGGAGCCTTTGGTTCTTGCCCGTTGGGTTGACTCTTCTGTCCAATGTACCTACAAATAGTTTCAGCAAAATCAGATGATGTGCAAAGGGCTGCGTTCCTCAAAGACTACTATGATTATTGTTCACTGTCTTTCTTTGCTTTCGTCATTGTATCACATTGTTTTTGTAAGTTTACTTCTACATTAAAAATAAATGAATCCTTACATTAACATACTAATCAATATTACATATTATTGTGGCACTTACCTGTCACGATTCTTTGGCGTAGCTGTTCCTGAGAGAGAGGCTGTTCTTCATCGTCCGTGATAGGAGACTCCTCTATGTCATAGTCCACTCTAAGAAGTACACCACACACACACACACACACACACACACACACACACACACACACACACACACACACACACACACACACACACACACACACACACACACACACACACACACACACACACACACACACACACACACGACTCATCTTGAAAAGGCTTTAAACACATTTATGAATTTGGTAACAATTATGTAAAATGTTGAGAAAACAGAGCTAGCACAGTACAAACCTGCTGACTGGAGGTTGAATGTTAATACTTTGCCTCAGCATTTCTGGATTCTGACCTAACAGAAATTTGACCAGGTCTTTTGGATTATAGTCCTTATCAATATCCTATAAGACACAGAGAGATGGAGAGACTTTAGACTGCAGAGAAGAATAAAGCATACCACAAAAACAAGTCTACACAAGTACACATAAAAATACAATATGCAGTTTTGCATACACATTTAAACACACACAAGCCCTATCATCCCTATTCTCGACATGCCATAATGAATGAATACTTTGTGAAAAAAAGGTGAACATTCTGCAATAATAACCGATCTACAAGCTCACAATGTGTCCCATTGTGACACGTTATGACGTTGTGAGCTTATAGATTGTCTATTTTCAGAGAGAGATTTGGTTTAGAAGGAGAAAAGGAGGGGGCTATGTACTGTATAAACCCCTGGGGTCTAACGAAGCATAGCGTTGATAAACAAAACAATTATGTGATGATGATATGAAAAACATTTTTATGTTCTTATTTTGTTCATGTAATGTGCAATGAAAGCACTGGCCAGAGCCAATTATTGAAATCCAAAACATTAAATAGACTTAATAGACCATGCTGCACTGATGCCTGTATACAGCCAGTATCACTTGTTGGTCATTTTGAGTTTCTTCAGAATAGATAGGACACAGATTTAATTTAAAGCAAAGAATTAGAAATACTATTGTTTTAAATGTGTAGCACATTAGCATAGTGGACATTAGGAGTCCACTAGAATAGGTCTATGTGTTTTTGGTAACATTATTGGCCGCTCATTTCGTATGCTCACGGCAAAAATAAGGTTTGATGAAAATGTCCAGGCCGGCATGGTGATGACCCCTGATATAGGGTTACTATGAAGTGGTTAAGAGCAGAGAGGTGAACTGGTTACCTTGGAGTTGAGGAAGGCTTGCATAGTGAGCAGCTCATTGGTCTTCTGTTCCACCAGACCCAGGTAGGACATGATGTTGTTCTCCCTGATCCCTGCAAACGTGTCCTCCATCGCCGAGCGGTCACATGACATGTTGGATAAGATCCTGTTGACCTCTGGTGAAGTGGGAGAAAAACAACAGATAAATCCATCTGCGTGTTCATGTTTTCTTGTGTGCTGCATACGTTAAGGACCCCCTAATTGATTTGTATTTTGGCCACAGACAGACCCCGTCTGACACAAATTTGTTCCGGGGGGCCCAAAGGGATTTGTATTGATAAAAAAAATATTCATTGTTAAATTAATCTAAATTGTAAAAAAAAAGAAGCCAATCTACAAGCTCAATACTCTTAGCCTGGATCCAGCCTGTTTGCTCCGTTCCACATTTTGTATTGTCTCTACGTGTAGAGACAATACAAAATGTGGAACGGAGCAAACAGGCTGGATCCAGGCTACAATACTCTTTGTATTGCGACATGGTATGAGCTTGTAGATTGGCTATTTTAGAATAGCTGAAATATAAAATAGGGTTAAAGGTTTTCCTCATTTTGTAAGGCAGTGGTTCTCAACCTGTGCGTCTGAACCCCCAGGGGGGTCCCCAAATTATTTTGGGGGGTCCCCAGATGTTTAGCTCAATGTTAAAATTGTTTTCTCACTCAACAGTAAACAGACCAACATACAGTATAAGTGTATACAGGTTATCTGCACATTTCTAAAGTGACAATTTAAGACCTCCTCTGGTCAAACATGAAATTGTCAAATATTAGAGGCAGAAATTGTGAAAATAGCAGATCTACATGCACATAACGCCTCGCAACGCGAGGCATTCTGAGCATGTAGATCGTCTATTTTCACAATGGAATAGATCAGGTCAAACTAAATGTAATGTCAACTCCTACAATTTAAAGTGCTTGTGCAGGGTGGGGGTCCCCAGTTCAAATATGATTATTTTGTGGGTCGCGTCCTGAAAAGGTTGAGAATCACTGTTGTAAGGGACCCTCTGGAAACTCCTAAAGGACCCCAGAGTTTCCCTGCATCCCACTTTGAAAACCACTGGTTTATAGAATCAAATGGTGTAGCTTGTGTGTATGTTGTAAACGTGTTTGAGTATCATTATTAGAGGCTAAACCTGCTTTGATCTGTTCCAGTGTTGTGCTTGTGACGCCGGCTTGTGCTTCGTGCTCTCCTGCTTGTGACTCCATTTCCTTTTGGTTCTCATCGATGTCTTTCAGCGAAGTCTGATGTTGCTCCTCCTGTTTTAACTCTTCAGCTTGAAACTGCTCCATCTCACCTTGGGTCTTCACCAAGCACACATAACAACATTTCATTCATGAGCAAGACACACGGTCAAATGGAAAGTACAGTAAAGCAAGTACAATGTATAGGACAATACTACAGTACAGTACATACACACCTGGGTAATCTGATCTCTCAATGCCACAGCTTCATTATTTTGCTCATTTACAAAATTGAAGAGTGCAAAGTTACGGTCCTCGACTGCACAGACAACGACACAAGAATCACAAAAATGAGGGATTTCAACAGCAAACAGTGGGTGCAGCGTTAAATTAACACTCAGGTAATTTTTGAGCGGTGGTCACAACGCTCCTATACGTGGCGGTGTGTGTGGGTATGTATGTCTGTCTGCGTCCGTGTCTGTAGCCTGCAGTAACCTTTTCTGACCACACATGTTAAGGGAGGGGCGCTGTTGTTCAGACTCACATTCACACACACACACACACACACGCACGCACGCACGCACGCACACACACACACACACACACACACACACACACACACACACACACACACACACACAGCCTCCACCGCTCAGTTCACACAAGTGTGATTTTTTATTTATGCAATCAAAATGCAAACAAAAAAAAAAAAGAAAGAAAAACAGCGCCTTCTGCCTTTCTTGAAAGATTAGGTTTTATATTGTTGGTGTGGGACTGACTGACCCTGGATGAACTTGTTGACCACCATGTCCAGGTCCTCCTCTCCGGTCACTGACTGGATCCTCTGGAACACCTCCTCCAAGGTCTCCACCGACTCCTCCCCAAGGTCTGTCCTCTTCTGCTCAGCCACTACCACACACAGGAATGGTAATTCACGTTCATCCCAGATTTGGCTCTAAAAAAGTTTCAAATTCATTCTCCTGCTAATTTCTACCACTAACAGGTGGACCGCCCTACCAAAAGTTTTAAAGGAGAGTAAATCCCTAACCTCCTTTAAAATCGGTCTGAAAAGTAATTTACAGCTGCTACTCGAAACTTTAAATAGACTAAGCCCATATTTATCTCCCCTTTCCCACTGTAAATAGCTTTTATTTATTTTACTTTTTTTCCCCCCTTTTGTTATTGATGATATCCTATGCATAGCACTGTGTTCTATCCGTCTGTCATTCAATGTTATATGAGATACATAAAGGGTTCCTCCAGTGTAAATAAGCCGAAAAGCTTACTAGGTCTCCTTTTAGTTTATCTTATACCAGTGAACTGTATGAAACTGTCATGAAACTGCACCTTTTCCTATGCAACCTTCTAATAAAGTATTCAATCAATCAATCAATCAATCAATCAATCAATCAATCAATCAATTAGTTTAGTTTGTGCCTCTAGCAATGGGCGACAACAGCCGACCATGACCGTGCATCCTGGGGAACAAATAACCTTTTAACCGCCCCTAGCATTCCTATTCAGGGATGTTCTTATGCTTTTATGTGTTGGTTTCCCCAGGGCTCTGCTGCCAAGACGAGTTTAAACCTGCGTTGTCCTAAACATGTGTCCTCAGAATAACCTGTGTCATGATGATAGGTAATGGTATACATTCAGCCTGAATACTGTTGGTAAACGTTCAAAAAGAAAAGAGACGATCTACAAGTGAGTTTATAATTGTGTATTTTGGGTAAAGAGGGGGAAAATGAAGGGAACAAGTACAGAACCCTGGAGGACGCAGTTAACGAAATGTATTAAGTGGTTAAATAGCGATTCAATTACACAATTGCCATTGTTAACCAATAATCATTATCAAATTCTGCCAAAACAGCAATAATATTGCACATTATGTTCTCCAAACTGCCTTGTCGTTTTACCTCGTCTACGTCCAGTGTCCAGGCCATCGTCTGGGCTGGTCCTCTCGCTACATTTGGTGGTCATGAACTCTTTGAGACGTCGCTCATGTGCGATAACCCTTTCAGATTCCTTTATCTCAGTATTGTACTGGGCCACGTCCTTGACCGCTTTCTCCTTCATCATGGTCATCTTCGACTGAGCCTCCACCCTTGTAAAGTCAACATTCCACAACAAAAGAAAAACACCCATTAGCCACTTTTCACTCTGATTCCTCTACATCTCTTGATTGTCTCAGTGAAACCTCACCTGGCCTCGTAAGCAGCCGTCGACACATTTATCATTTCCCCAATCACCTTGCGAGTCTCCTGCAGTTCCTATTACATTACAGATGAAGCCATGTCAAAAATGTCCTGCTCTGGTTAAAATTACATTTAGAAGTTTGGATCATTATCTCACTTCAGTACTACATTAAACTTTAAAATCATGTGGATCTGAGGATCCACATGGGAGTGTTGCGGCTCCAATGTGGATCTCAGACCAGTCTCAGCCTGCATTGTCAGTTTTCTATGACACAGGGGTCTTCGATGTTTTCAGGCCAGGGACCCCTTAGTTGAGAGAGAGATGAAGCAGGGACCCCCACAACCTCTTCATAGATTCCATATAGTTTCATCGTTTGACAGCACCATCGTCAGTGTATTTTGGATTCATGTCAATTTGTGTTTTCAGATATTTAACCACTTGAGCCATCAATACGTAATAAACTTGACCTTACACTATAGTCTGCTCTTTTACCCCTCTACACCAAACCTCTTTGCCGAAAATAGCCGATCTACAAGCTCACAACGCCTCACAGCGTGAGGCGTTGTGAATATGCACACTAGGGTTCAAGTGGTAAATATAAAAAAGGAGAAAAAAGCTTCTATCACACAAAGATTTGGAGGACCCCCTGTTGTAACTCTGAGGACCCCCTAGGGGTCCCGACCCCCTAGGGGTCCCGGACTCCCTGTTGAAGACCCCTGCTATGACATATCTATGAAGTATGACTCAAGGTTTCAGCCCGATCTGAGACCCATTATTGACTTACATTTAAAAACTAAAGTTCATATTTCAGAAAGTATAAAACATCAAACAAAAATTCCTTAGTGTGCACAAGACATTTGTCACTGATCGGTCTAGCAAGATAGCACCTCCTGCAGAGGCCCACCATAAAAATAATTTGTTACATATGTTACCCTGCACAGTGTCTTCCATGGCAGGTGCTCAAAACAAGCTGCTTCCTGGGTAACTAAAATACTGATATAGAAACCTTTTTTTACACGATGTTGCAAATTCCTGGTGAACAAAAATAACAGGTTAAAATACCAAAAGTGACATTAACCTTTTAACAGGAACGATGAGTTTGTTTAAACTTGTTTTTGTATGGATCTGTGGTGTGACCTCTGACCTTGTCTAGCCTGTGGCGCAGTTGCTGGAAATGCACACGCTCCATGCGTAAGCTCTCCAGCTCATCTCTCAGGTGGCTGTTTTTGGTCATCTGCTCACTGAAACAAGCCAGGGCCTGCATCATAAAACACAAGTAAAGAACAAAACTACACAGTATTCATGCAGGTATTCATTGTCAAAGGGTAAGTCTGAAAATGTATAAAACCACTGATTTGTAAGACATATACAGCAATATTTTCGTCCACGCCCTTACCCCTTATCCCTAAACTTCTTTGCCATTTTTTTTATATTTTGAAAAACATTTGTAACAACAAATCAACTAGCTGATCTACATTGACACATTGTGAGCTTGTAGATCGGCTATTTGAAGTATTTTAAAATGTTTTTCCAAATAGTAAAAAAAAAAAAAAAGGCAAAGAAGTTTAGGGATAAAGGGTAAGGCATGGATGAAAATAGAGTGATGGCAGGTTACTTACTCTGTCCAGTTTGTTCTCTAGGGTGCGTATGGCCTTCTGGGTCCGGCGGGCTTCGGACCTCTGTCTGTCACTTATGCTGCTGCCCTCTTTTCTATGCTCCACCAGATTCTTCTCAATGGTGGCGATCTACTCAAATCACAGATACAGTATGTGGCCTCATGTTTTGTGTCTGTACGAATGGGTTATTGGTGCATGCAGCTAACAGATGATACAGCCAGATTATCATGTGTGATACCATCAAATGGTTAATAAGACTATCAATTTAGGTAATTAAAAAAAAACTTTTAGAATGTTTTCAAGTCAAATCATTGATGATGATGTATAACTTGAAAGAAAATGCTTCTCGATTATTCGATTAAACTACATGAGCAAGATTGGGTCGGTTATTGGTTCTAAATATCGGTTTGGATATAATTCAGTTAATTGCCCAGCCCCTGCTGAGTACTGTAACTGTAACTGTATGTCTGCAGACTGAACCAGAACATCACCTCATTCTCCTGCTCTTGCTGACACTGCTTTTCTCTCTCAAACTCCTGGTCCATCTCGTCCCTCTGCTCCAGCAGCAGACGCAAGCACTGGGTGTGCTCGCTGTCCTGCTGTCGACGGGACACGTTCTCGCACACCAAAAGACTCCGCTGAATCTCCTCCTGCTCTTTACGCAGACTGTCTATCTCCTGTCTTTAGTTCACACACACAAACACAGAGTGATGATCATAATCAGGGTTCTATTTGCTGTGTGGGGATGGGGTTTCATGTCTCTGCTTTTGATATCCGCCCCTCTGGTCATACATTTTTATGGGGATATGTGTGGGATATGTTTTATCCCTGCCTCTGGTCTGGTCAGACTGAATCAAAAACATGCATTTCCTAAATGTCGACAGTGTCATATATTTGATATTTATGATTGAGAACATCACTATTTAACACTTTTATTACAAATGTGTTAACCACAATGTTCAAAAGGTTCCTTTGTCAATTTTGTCAATTATTCTTAAAAATAACTATGTGAAAATAGTAGATCTAAACAACGTGTCACAATGCGACACGTTGTGAGCTTTCATGTCAAGGAGCCCTGGAATTACATGTATATGACCGCGGACCCCCACCAGAAGCAAAGATTTGTTACAGAAATTCACTTTAAAAAATATACAGTAATATTTGCACAAATATTCAAGACTTTTCAAAAAATGGCAGATCTACAAGCTCATAGTGCGGCACTCGGTGGATAAGATTTATTTTCTTTTTTTTTCCCCAAAAAGGTTGAACCCTTATCATAACATAATGGCATATTATTCGCACCGTTGTTTGCGAATGCTCTCCTGCGCCTGGATGCTGTAGACCTGCCGGTCTCCATCCATGATCCTGAACTGTCTCTGGAGTTTGGACATCTCTGTTACTGAAAGAAGTCGATGTGAACACTGGAGCCATCATGTATAGTACACATATGCAGTGGTTGACAAAGTATATATACTCAAGTAAATACTCATGTATTCAGAAATTGTGAACATTTCAACGATCTACAAGCATGTACATCATCAGGTAGGCCTATGTCCTTTGAAATAGGACCTACTGTAAGTGCTTAATTCTTTCATGATATATGTTTGTACGTTTTCAAGTCAATAGTACAATATTTCTGTTTGAAATGTAGCTAAGTTACAGTTTGCAACAATCAACAAGAACAAATACTCCAAACATTTACTTAAGTACAGTACTCAAGTATATGTAGCCTACTTAGTTACTGTCCACCACTGGCTATCAAGGACACTGTAGGCCTACATCACTGACAATAGAAGAATGTGAATAATACCACAGCATCCTCAACATTACCTGTGCCATCAGTATCTTGCTCACTGCCATCCGAGTGAGCACTTCTGGCTGATCTTAATCCACGAGGCATTGTTACAAACAGCTGCAGTATACCTGTTGAAAATGTACAGAACAATCAGTAAACCAGACACCTCCACATCTAGCTTCTATCTGCTGGATGTTCAAGAAAGAATTATTACAATAATGTAAGGCATTTATACCATAGCAAAAGTATATGTGCCAGCTGCCTATATTTAATCTAAAGAATGTAAACACAATTACACATACATGTCATTAAAAAGTTAAACATGCCTCATACATAAATTCAAGTTATAAGTTAAAATGTAGATACTTACTTGTTATTTTGATCAAATAAATAAATTGTTTGTTAGCACCAGCAAACAAACAAAAATTAATCAGCGTACCTACAGCAATAATTCCCAAATAACCTCCTTGGGTTCTAGCTTTCTCTGTTGTTAGCAACCGTTGCTAAGTGGTCAGGACCCCATACCCGGGAGAGACGGTCACGCTGTGATTGGCTAATTGGTTGCCAGGGGACTGCTGACTGACTGCCCGACTTTACATTTAGCTAGTCGTCCAGACAGTCCAAAGTTTAGGTAGTACTACTAGTAATAGACTAATAGCTGCTTCAAATCGATTTTTCTGTACAGTTGGCATTCTTATTATAACTCTATGGTTGGCATACATTACCTCTGCCACATTTTAATATCTGATACATTTTGGACAATTCAAGTTGTCTCCTCAAAATGATAAAAGAGAAGGGATCTATATTGTAGACATTTCCTAAATCTAAGTTAATTACTAGCCCCCCAAAAAGTTAACAGCTATAATAGCAGTCAGTCAAAAAGGACGACTCACAGCAGCACGGTAGGTGCTGGTATGTTCTGTCATTTTTGGAGTAAGAAACACTGTTATTTTCTTGTGCCTGTATTGCTTTCCCCTGGCTATGCTGCCACGAGTTTAAACCTGCTTTTGTAAACCTGATGTCAGTAGAATATTTACCTGTGGTTGAGCTTCTGTGTAGTACACCATAACCGCCACTAGATGCCACCCTCTCTACCTACTGCACGCATAGAGCAGTGGTTTTCAACCTTTTATCATATCAAGGTCGATTCTTTATTCAGCATTTGAGCCACGGACCACCATTTGATGAGATTTAGCCTCTCGGACACAAAACGTAGAAGAATTCCATGCTGTATTGATGTTGGTAACAATTCTTCTACATTCTTTAATTGTGTAGGCCTCTTGTAAATTGTGTAACGCAGAAGATGTTTAACAATAACTGAACTCTTGAGAGCGTAAAAAGAATAGGGTCCATTTGGATTTGGTTACCCACTCTCCATCATTTAGCTGGGGACCACCTGGAACCCCCTCAGGGAACACTAGTGGTCCCCGGACCACTGGTTGAGAACTGCATAGAGGAAGATTTCTGGAGATTTGCTCATACATTTCCTGGTAAAGTAGCAGATTTTGCCACCCATGCAGTGCCCACACAGGCACACAATAACAGACACACTGAACTTATAGCAGCATGTTGTTTATTTTTCACTGTGGATTCTCCATGGGGAATATTATCACACACACACACACACACGCACACGCACACGCATACACACACGCACACACGCACACGCACACGCACACACACACACACACACACACACACACACACACACACACACACACACACACACACACACACACACAAAGCCATCAAACTGCATGCAGTATTCCTAGCCTAACAAAAACAATATTTGACCTTGACCAATAGCTTGGCCAAATGAATCGCTATGCTTTATCACCAGCTATATTTTGGATGTTTGGACACAGATAACCAGAGTCATACCAAAGACCCCTAGGGGTCCCCGGACCCACTTTGAGAACCGATGACAAAGAAGAGGAGAGGACAAAGGTGTAAACAAAAGCAAATGGTGGACAACAGGAAACTGCTGACCATCACAACACCTGGGGGAAACACAGTGAAAGCCAAACAAATGCACTAGGAAATAACATATCTATTAGAATCAGTGGACTGACAGACACTGCTACAGAAAGAAAAATCATAAACATAACAGTGCCTTAAAGATTGTATTGTATTAAAGATTCATAGTAGTCCACGTGATAACATATCCACCTGAGACAACATGACAATGTGAGTTCTGGCCCCCTGAATAATTAAGACAAAGAAACTGCTTCGCCAACACCAGCAGTCAGTTATTGGTTTTGCCCTGGTTGGGGTTCTGGTACAGATGGTTGTGGTGGTGGAGGCGTGCTCGTATCCTCCTGAGGTGTTGGTGGTGCACCCTCAAGGAAGGTACGGAAGTGCTCTGAAGAATTAAGCTCAGGTTTCTTCAACAGCAGGTAGCATTTTGGGAAGTAATAGGCGGCCACGAAACCCACATTACTTCCCAGACTGAAAGCTATATGGGAAATGGCGCTCTGCCTAGGAGGCAAACCAGTATATATTGGGATGAAACCCACCCAGATCACACAGTAGATGAGGGTGGAGAAGGTGATGTCCCTGGCTAGGTTGTACTGATGAAGCGGTTTCGTTGCCATGAAGGTGCACATGAATGATGCAAGGGATAAGCAGACATTGAGGCCTTGCATTAGAAAAAGGGCTATTTGATCATTTGGGCAATGCAGAAATGCTCTTAAAAAGTTGATATCCATTTTGGCCAGGTGCTCAGAGAGTGAGCGTCCAGTCTGTATGTACCAACCACAGATCCCTGCCTGCACACCACAGCACACCAGCACAAGCAGCCAGCTTCCATGACCCCTTATTGTATCCAGGTGGGAGGCTGCTTTCTGTGGGAACTCTGTCACACAAAATATCTGTGGAAAAAGATGAACAGCAGTCAGACATATATATTCTAATGCATTTGATTTGATTTGCTTTACCCTGACATGACATGGGTCCTGACCTGCAGAGAGACGGCCAAGATGACAGAGAGGGCCGCTGTGTGAAAGATGGAGGCGAGAGGCAGTTGCAGACGACACACCAGGTCCCCTGGTTGGCCCAGGAAAAGCAGCAGGCTGAGACAGCCTCCCATCAGGCCGAGCAGAGTCACTCCACTCAGGACTCCTCCAGAGGCGCTCACCAGTGGAGTCCCTCTGTTCTTCAGGAACAGGACGCCCACCGACCCCTGACACACCAGCAACATGGCCCCGGCCGCCATCAATGCCACAGACTCGAGCTGGTCCCAGGATAAGACGTCAAAGGTAGGCTTTGTGCATTTATTACTACGGAAGTGGGACCACTGGTCCTTTGGGCACGCAGTACAGTCGATGTCCTCTATAAGTTAGGAGGCAGCACATAGAATTAGCTCAGAGAAACAGCTACCACCATTAGATGTGGTTTGCATTTACCAGAATTACAGTGGAGAGTCAGATTCATACAAATAAATGGCATTCTCCAAAGCAGAGGTGAGGACTCGAGTCAACTCAAATTGCTGACTGATGGACTTATATGAGACTATATACTATATGAGACTTGACTTATTTAGACAAAAAATGTATGGCAGGTGTGTGACTTGATAAGTCCAAGGTACATAGTATAAAATAAGGGACAAAAAGCATCCAAGTAATCGAGCCTTGACAATGGTTCATTGATATAGAACTTCAGACTTGCTTATATTTGCAAAGTGTAAAGTATAAAAGCAATCACCTACCACTCTTTGCTTGGTAAGTGCCTGCCATACAATCAATGCAGTCAAAACAGCAAGAATGGAAGCCTTTCACCCTGCGCACTTGGCCAGTATCGCATTTTGCTGAACAGGAGGACTCAGGGACCTGCAGAAGTTGGAACAGTAGAGTATGCAGCATTTATATTCAACCACAGCACACCAGTAGTTCACAATCCAATGGGGTTTACTGTAATATATCTTGCATTATGCAAACTTCAGTGGGATTGTAGCTTAAATCTTGAAATATAATACATATTTTACCTCTGAATTCGGAGTGTGCCAATTTAAAAGGGACAAGTTTACGGACAGTTTCTTGTAGAAGGTTCCCACATCGATGAAATCTACAGTACCGTTTTTCCAGACCCATTCCACCATGTTGTATCCGAGGTCTGGGTTACCGCTTTTGTCGAACACTAAATTTGTTCCTTTCATGTCCAATGTTCCATTCGTGTCCAAGGCAGTCTTCTTAAATGCTTCTAACAACTGCAAAAGATTTTAGTAAAAAATAAGTCTAAGCTTGTAGATCAGCTATTTTAGAAATCTTTCGCCAATTTCTGACAATGATGATTATGCCCAAAATAGGGATGCTAAGTTGAAATGCAACAGGTGGGCAATAGGGACATCTGGGCACCTTGATATAACATGGGCTATTTTGTCCAAAATGTCCAAAAATAAAATATTTGAAAAATGATCTTGAGTAAAAGAAAGTACATGATAATTACATGCTTAAACATTCGACAATTAAGGTCTAATATTTTGACGATTGCTACAAATTGCTACAAAACCTTTCTGATAATGATGTACCGTGCATGTACACATCATGTATACTTTACATTAGGCCTACTTTAGTTTGGACCATTTTTCAAATATTACAATTTGTAACATTTTGGACAAAATCTGTGGAAATTAGTTCAGTTATAAATTCACCTGCCAGTGCCTGATCTCGCTGTGAGCACCCCACACACATCCGGTTGTATTGCATCCCAGCATAGTACGCAATGCCTTTGCCACGTTGTAGACGGCAGCGTACACACTGAAAGCTGTGCGCTGTACTGAGGCCTTTTTCACCAGGCTGATGTTTGCGGACGACAGGCTCCAGCACTGTGGGCAGGGATCACGGAACTGTGGAGTCATTCCTGACACAGGAGCAGGGCCAGTCGTCTTCTTCTCTTCACTGATTTTAGTGAAGAGCTCCAGGGTGTAGTTGGTAAACAAGCGTGGAGGTTGGGTGTTGTCTGTGAATCCAATGATTGTGCCCACTTTGTGAATGTTGGGGATGTCGTACACACGATGGTCGAGTGCCCAAGCTGAACTGGCAATCCACACACCAGTCATATTCCTCTTAATAACCTAATAGTTAAAGATACAAGTTAAATGCAAATGTATAGTTTGTGTTAAATTGTGTAAATACATTTAATTATTTATTTAACACAGATACTTTGTTACGCTCAGCGGTCTTTACTTGTTCCCCTGATTCTTTTCCCTCTAGTCTACACCGAATCTCTGCTGGCTAGGTGAGCCACTGGGGCACCCCAAATAAGAAAGATAAGATAAGAAAACTTTATTGTCCATCAAATTTTGCGTAAAATGGAAATGTGTCTTTGGCACACAGGCAGTCAGTCAATATACAACAACATTTTCTTATCTCCACTGCAGTTGGCACAAATGATGTCTTGTAACCCTTCTTCTTTGCTAGAGGTACTCTAAGCCTCCTGCCCGATGGTAACAGCTCAAATGAGGGGCGAAGAGGGTGTGTAGAGTCGTTATAAATTTGAATTGCCTTTTTGGTTATGGTGCAGTTGTATATATCCTGAAGTTGCAATTGTTTGTTTCCAATGATCTTACTTTATTCCTGATTAACTACCTGGGTGAGCTTGTTCCTATCGCTAACTGAGAGGTTCCCATACCAGGAGACGATATTAAAAGTGAGAACGCTCTCAGTAAGTGACCTATAGACCATGGTCAGGGTGTGTTTGCTGGCATTAAAACTTCTCAGCTGCCTTGCCTTCTTGTAAATGCTATCTGCATTGGTCTGGAAGGTGAGTTTATTATCTATTATTGTTCCCAAATACTTAGAATCAGTGACCTGCTCCACTTCCTCCCCACTCATTATGACATGCCTGAATGGACCCTGATACAAGTAGCAATTCTTTCATCAATATCAACCAGCAACGACCAGAGGTGTCAATTGGGTATGGCCATTGGCAGCGTCATTGGATTAATCTTTTTGTGCCTTCACGCGTGCCAGACACCAGTCATGTTGCCATACTTTTTTTTTTACATTTTTTTAGCCAAGGTATGGCAACTGCCATACCTAGCCATATCCAATTGACGCCTCTGGTCATTGCTGGTTGATATTGATGAAGAAATTGCTACGTGTATCAGGGGCTTAAGGGAAAAACTGGCTGAAATCAACGAATTGTTCAATGGATTTTACATTTGTCAAAATGATTACTTAGCCAAGTGTTTTACTAACCTCTTTGAAGAAGATCTTAGTTGGTATAGAGGTGCTAAAGAGCACTACCACTCCCACGCTGGTTGCTTGGATCTTGTCCAGCATGGTGTTGACCCCTGTCACAACGTCATCATCGTACACTGGTATTATTCCCTCGTACGCCACACAGATGGACATATCTCCTGCTATCCGGGAGAACATCTGCTGGCCTTGGCGTCCATATGCACCCTCGCTCCCCACCACTGCCACCCAGTTCCAGTTGAACTCCGTCAGTAGGTGTACCATGGCGGTAGCTAAGCCTTTGTCACTGGGCACTGTCCGCAGGAAGGAGGGATAGAGCTTCTTGTTGCTGAACTCTTCACTGGTGGCACCATAGCTAATCTAAAGACAGAACAATGTTAATCACATCCCTTTTCTGGGACGTCTTAATAATCGGTGAACGTTTGGCAGAAATGGGGGGAGCATTCGGTGAAAATAGCAGATCTACAAGCTCACGTGTTGCAACGTGCGTCCTGTGTGCTTGCCTTGTAGATCTGCTGTTTTTGAGAGAGATTTTGTGTAGAGGGAAAAAAAGGAGTTGGCCAATTAGTATGTACGGCAGGGGTCTTCAACAGGGGGTCAGGGACCCCTAGGGGGTCATCAGAGTTATTACAGGGTGGCCGCCAAATCTTTGTGTGATAGGATCATGTTTTTTACATTAACCATTTGAACCCTAGCATCCCTATTCTGAGTGGAACAAAACAAAATAGCAGATTTTACTGTAGATCGGCTATTTTTGGCAAATAGTTTTGTAGACTGAAAATAAGAGCAGACACATTACTCCAATATGATGACAGTGCTGTCAAACAAGTCTAAGCTGTCTAAGAAATCTATGAACATGTTTAATCTGCAACACAATTTTATACAATATGTTGTGGGGGTCCCTGCTTCATTTCTCTCTCAGGTAAGGGGTCCTTGGCCTGAAAACGTTGAAGACCACTGATGTACAGTTTAACTGGTTAAAGTGCAGCTTAAAAATGGTGGTACAGTACTCTCTGATGCAAATGAGTTGATATAATAAAATACAACAAGGTAAAAAGGCAGGAGGAGGATACATATTTTCCCCTTTCATAATTAAGTGCTTGTATGTGTATTGCCTGGTATGAATTTATCAACATACCATTGGCATCAGAAAGAATCCTAGAAGTTTTCCAACAACTGAAACCAGTTCTGAGCTGGAAGGGCCGATTACTGCTACCACCCTGGTCTCAAAATCGGTATAATTGCAAGTGACACCCAACTCCTCTGTGGATTTCTCGGTCAGGAAGAAGAGGGTGGGCTTCAGAATGTTAGCAGTTTGTTTGCACGTGTCTAAGATTTCGTAACCAAGCTTGATACCCGGGAGAAGCAACTGCTCGGCATTGATCTCATCCACTGCGTATTTCATCACAAGAGCCCGACCCAATCCATAAGTATCTAGACTGTTGGGCCACAGACAGAGCAGAGACATTAGGAGCATATATACAACACTGTTACATGACAATGTACCTAATAGATTTAATCGATTATATACATTTTTTGATTTCAATAAAATTGTCGATGTTCAAAGGTACTGAATAAAATGTCTGTTTTCATGCGACACCATTGTATGATAAAGTATAAAACATGGTTTAAGTGGTTAATCAGACCAGATCATAAAAAACGATTCAAAGTGTTGACGTGTTGATATATCTTGCGTTTATTAGAATCGGAAACATAATTAATAGAATAGTTGCTAAGAAGATAATTGATCGTCGGCAGCCCTAATCTTGATAGAAACTATGATGTATAATGAGGCAAAAATATAATCTTTACCTGTCATTACTATGACATTACCTGTCACAAGGGATATCTTCAGGCTCCACTCTTGGACCAGTGCTGTCGGTGGCCTGGCGGACATGGAAGAGACCTCCAAGCATGATATCCCCCGGCAAATTGAAGAGATTGGTAGAGATGTTCTGAAACCATTCAGATGAACTCTGACAGCCACTGAGTCCAAACGACGAGCACAAAAGCAACAGTTTGAAAGCTATGGTTGCCATGCTGAAGACGAGAGGCAAGCGAAAGGACAGGGATCAGATGGATACTTATTTAAAAGAGCCCTTGAAAAGCAGGACCAATCAGCACAATGTATAACAAGTGGAGAAGAGATCCAGAAGAACTAAAAAACATTTCATGTTTGGTTGCGCTTTGGTGATGTACTCTATTTTCAGCATGCAACCAAGTGTAAAATCCGTCATTACGACGCCATCGAGGCCCGCAAACATACGTTTTTGTTGACAAAATCAAATGTAGATTTAGTTGACTAAATTCTAGACTAAAACTAAAACTTTTCAGATCACAAAAATATGACTAAAACTGAACAGAATTCTATTCAAAAGACTATGACTAAAACTAAATCAAAATTTGCTTCTGTATACAGTAGCACTACTGTATAGCCAATCCTCCAAGCGGGAGGACACTGGCGATGAAGGGATGATTGGAGTCATACCTGAGTGTAGATGATGGATCACTGTGTGTTGCTCACCTGTAAGCTCCAAAGTCAAGTGATGTAGTAGTGGGCCGCTCCCCTTGCTGTCCTCCTGTAACCTGTGCCTTCTGTCTGCGTGTTTGTGATGAATTGTGCGGACACCGGCTTATTTACACAGGGATGCATACAAAGAATGTGCGATACAAAATGCCTTTACCACAGATCTCGTGTGAACGTGGAACAACGTGCTATTGGATCGTATTTGGTGAATGAACAGGAAATGAACATCCAACTCAATTAGATTTTTTAAATAATCTAACTCTGTATAATTAAATCTTTGCAACTATACATTTAAATCCCACATTTGTATGTTATGTTTTCTTGGTAGGAATAAGGAGTGAGGATGAGTTTTGTATGTAGCTCTTATTTCACAGGTGGTGTCAGTCTTTCCGGAGAATTTACCTGACATTTGGTTGTGGTTTTCTCTTTAAGTCACTCTGGTCAGTGGAGATGAGCAAATCATTCAGTCACCTGATTTGCACTGGCTTATTATCACAGCAAAGGTGTCTCTTCTTAGGTGTGTAGGGGAGGGGACAGTGTTTATGTCCACTTATTAGAGGCAACTTTGAGCTTTTTTCATCTGTAATGTCACTTGTAAATGTTGGTAGTTTCGGGTTGTGTTGTTTTAGCTTGTTTCTAGTGTAGTTGCTTATTTGGGCTTGCTTTCTAATGTTGTTTAACACACATTGTCATGTCCATGACAGTACCATGCCACCCCCCCCTCACTATCTAAAAGTATTTTGTGACCCCTTAAAATGTTTATAAAAAATATTCCCTTTTTTCAAGATTATTTTGAAATGAGCAGATCTACAAGTTCACAATGTGTCATAACACGTTGTGAGATCAGCTATTTTCGTCTATTGTCTTATATCTGATGCTCATGTGGCCTAATCGCTTCTTTTGGGCTTGTTTTCATAGACCTAGTTGCTTATTTCTCTCGCAAAATCTGGCAACACTGGCAGGGGACCGTCCTCATCAAGTACGATATGACTAAAATATAATTATTACACTGATGTTGTGGTAGTTGTGGTGTGGCCGCTTGATATAGAACCATTTTCTTTAATGATTTATTTATAGTTCTAGTTATAATTATTGGGCTGGGTGTTGAAATCTCATTACAATTCTATTTTACCCTTTTCATACAAGTGATACAATTGTCTGTTGAAGAATAATGCACACACATCCCAGTGAATTTAGGCGGGTGCTGGATAAAATTAGCCCCAGACCATCTTGAATGCTCCCACAAAGTATTTATTAAACAAACAACATTTCGACCCAAAAGGTTTATGAACCTGATGAAGGTCTAGGTAGGAAGTAATATGATGAAAACTTTCTTTCTGCATGTTTGCATGCAGCTCAATTTGTTTCTTCTACATTTTGCATGTATGTTATGCATGACATATTGCCCACTCATGCAAGCAAAATAGTTACGTCTCCTCCTAAGGTTTTTGCCTAAGTAAATATACCGGTGTGCATACTTCCTGTTGTTGTTGTTGTAATCCACACAAGTGGAAAATACTCAGTTTAATCACATGATATCAGACAAAGGGGTTGTTAAGAGGCCTGAGGAAGCAACTGGTAACAGCTCAAACAAGTTTGAAAGGGACAAATGCATAGAAGTATAAAACAATTCTAATGGAATATTTATGCTTTGTTGTGCTTAATCTACTGATATTCTTTTCTTCCTTAATGACTTTGGCGAGTAAAAAAAAAAAGCTTACAAGAGGGTGTTGTACAGAAACTGTAAGAAACCTTTTTATCTACCATTAGTATTCCTTTATTTACCTTCTCGTCATAAATCATTCAGTTTTAGATTCAATATAATCTTTCACATTTCTTTTTGAGTCTGTCAAATATATACTGTACGTGTATATATATTTTATTAGCCTACATATTTTACAAAGTAATATTGTGCCAGTAGGGTGTGATTTGGTGTTGCTGAGGAGAAACAGTGTGGCGTGCCAATGCAACACTGTAATGCCTAATGTTCCGCCATACAGTGGTGTCATACATTGAAAATAGCAGATCTACCCATAGCGTGTCACACGACTCACATCCACGAGGTGTTGTGAGCTTGTAAGTTCATCACACAACACAACGCAGTCTATGGCAAAGTATACATTTGGTTTAACACCTGTAATCAATTGGGCAGATTATCTGTAAGGCGTAAATGGCAGGGATCAGTCCTGCTGCGTTCACTCTCTTGTACTGACTCTGTGGCCAAGCCCTATTGTTGGAATTATTTATGTCAGAACATCAGTGAGTTAGTTTGGTTTAGTCTTCCTTTGGAATAGCCACACTTCCCAACAGAATGTTAACACTAAACCAAAACCAATAACGAAAGCAAATATTACTACTATAATGCTGTTCCATTGTATTAACTTTAATTGTCAGTTTTAAGAAAAAGGAAATATCTTTTTGCAATCTGGAAAGATAATCTCTAAGAACAAGTTGTTACCATGAAACCATGAAAAGATTTGAATGACCAGTTAAATCTTAGGACATCTTACAGTTTATAGGCTGATACTAAATTAATTTGTATGGTTTACCTTAGCTTAGCTAGCCCATGCCATGTAGCATGATATACCTGAAAGAGCATAGTGGTTGCTGGTTGGTCATTAGTGTTGCGTCTCTGTTATTGGACCTGGCTGTTTATCTACCTCTGGTCTCGACTCTGGCTCAGACTCCCCCTGAGGTGTCGGTGGCGCCCCCTCTAGGAAGGTGCGGAAGTGCTCCAAAGTATTCTGACCAGGGTTCTTCAGCAGCAGGTAGCATTTTGGGAAGTAGTAGGCTGCCATTAACCCCAGGTTGCTTGCCAGACTGAAAGACATGTAGACAACATGCTTTAACATATGTCGAGATCTGAGAGGGACGATGGGGATGAAAGTGACCCAGATCACATAGTAAATGAGAGTGGAGAAGGTAATGTCCCTGGCTAGGTTGTACTGTCGGAACGGTTGCACTGCCAAGAAGGTGCACATGAATGATACGAGAGACAGCAAAACATTAAATCCGTGTAATAGGTAGAAGCCGATCGCAGGCCCTTCTGGGCAAGACAGAAACGCTTTTAGAAAGTTTATTTCCATTTTAGCCAGGTGCTCGGAGAATGAGGGTCCGGTCTGTATGTACCAACCACAGATCCCTGCCTGCACACCACAGCACGCCAGCACAAGCAGCCAGCCTCCAAGACCCCTTATTGTATCCAGGTGAGAGGCTGCTTTCTTGGGGAACTCTGTCACATACAATATCTGTAGAAAAAGATTAACAGCAGTCAGCCATGTATTTGAATGTATTTCATATTTGCTGTACTCTGTCGTGACATGGGTCCTGACCTGTAGTGAGACGGTCAAGATGACAGAGAGGGCCGCTGTGTGAAAGATGGTGTTGAGAGGCAGTTGCAGACGACACACCAGGTCCCCTGGTTGGCCCAGGAAAAGCAGCAGGCTGAGACAGCCTCCCATCAGGCCGAGCAGAGTCACTCCACTCAGGACTCCTCCAGAGGCGCTCACCAGTGGAGTCCCTCTGTTCTTCAGGAACAGGACGCCCACCGACCCCTGACACACCAGCAACACGGCCCCGGCCACCATCAATGCCACAGACCCGAGCTGGTCCCAGGATAAGACGTCAAAGGTAGGCTTTGTGCATTTATTACTACGGAAGTGGGACCACTGGCCCCGAGGGCACGAAGTGCACTGGTTGTCTTCTGTTAAGTCAGCACAGATATTAAAAGCATTATGGCTTGCTTTGACATTATTATTTTACAAAAAAAAGGAATAAAACATCACAAAGACAATGTCTTACCACGTTTTGCTCGGTATGTTCCCTCTAAACAGTTAATGCAGTCAAAACAGCATGAATGGAAGCCTTTAACGCGGCGTACTTGACCATTCATACATTCATCTGAACACGTAGACACAGGGACCTGCAGTGGTAAAGGAAATCACATTCATTGTGGTCTTCTAGATTTAGCATAGCATAAAATCCTTTATCCAGTTGAAACGTTACTTCTGAATGACAACATTTACCTCTTCTGTGTGCCATTTTATGAGTGTTCTGTTGATGGAAAAAGTCTTATAATAGGTTCCGACATTTTTTATTTGTACGCTTTTGTTCCCCCACATCCAGTGTACAATGTTGTATCCTATGTTTGGGTTGCCGCCCTTGTCAAATGTGAAACTTGTGCCATTCAGCTCCACGGAGACGTTCTTTATCGCCTCCAACAGCTGCCAAGCCAGAGATTTGTTCCAGGTTTATGACTTAATTATATGTCAGCTGTACATTTTCGGGCTTCAGTTTAGAAGATTCAAGAACATACCTGCCATGGGTAGATTTTGCTCTCAGGGCTCCACACACAGTTGGTGGCATTGCATTTCAGCATTATGTGCAATGCCTGTGCCACACTATAGATGGCAGCATACACACCAAATGCTTGGTGTTGTATCAGTGGCTCTGTCACCATGCTAATCATTTTGTCTGGTGACAAGCTCCAACATTGTGGGCAGGGATCCCTGGGGAAGGCTGCAGCTGACTCTGGGGCTGGAGGGGGACGTTGTTCTTCTTTTATGCGCGTGAACAGCTCCTGGGCGTAGCTGGCAAGAAGGCCCAGGGTCTGGGACTTCTCTGTAAATCCAATAATGGTACCTACTTTGTGAATGTTGGGGAGGGTTCTCACAAAAGGGTGGAGGGCCCAAGAGTCACTGGCAATCCACACACCAGTCATATTCCTCCTGATAACCTGATCATCACCATAAAATCAGATTACTATTATGCACACAACTCTCTGCCATTTCATAGGCAAAACTAAATAAATATATTAAAAAAAGATTGATTGTGAAAATAGCAGATCTACAAGCTAACAATGCTATGTGTTATATATATGATGATACAGGAAGGTGTCTTTGTTTGTTTGTCATTAGTTATCATGCCCACCTCTCTGAAGAAGGCCTCAGCTGTGACTACTTGGACAAAGACAACCACAACTTTGACTTTGCTCCTTGTGATAGTGTCCAGGACTTTACTGATCATGACTTGTTGAGTGCCAGTGTACAAGGGGATCAAGCCCTCGTAGGCCACACAGATGGACCGGTTATCTGCCATGGCAGAGATGTCATACTGGGCGTCACGCCCATAATCATCATCACTGGCAACCACTGCCACCCATTTCCACTCAAACGCCACCATGAGGTGAACAATGGCCTCCGCTTGCCACTTGTCAGTGGGAACGGTGCGTAAGAAGGAGGGATAGAGAACCTGGTCACTGAATTTGTCAACGGTGGCACGATAACTGATCTGAGGACAGAGGAGAGCTGTTGGAATTAATCATGGTGTAATTCCTGTACTTGTCTGCTGTTTATAATCCTTAGTCTGTCATTAGTCAGTTTTATTGAGAACACTGCTATTTCTTACTGTAGCTGTTCAAAAAGTGAATAAACCAACCATCGGCATAAGAAAGAATCCTAGGAGTTGTCCTATGGCCGAGACCATATCTGAACTGCCGGGACCAATGATAGCCGCCACTCGAGTCTGGTAATCAGTGTAGTTGCATTTAACAGTCAGTTCCTCCGTAGAGCCTTCCGTGAGCAAGTAGAGGGTTGATTCTACAATTACAGCAGGATGACTGCACGTGTCGAAGGTTTCAAAGCCCAGTTTGAGGCCCGGGAGCAGCGTTGGGTCGGCATTGATCTCATCCACTGTGTACTTCATCACCAGAGCCAGAGCCAGCCCTTGCTCATATATTCTGTACCAATTAAGTACAGGAAGTGAAAACCAGATAAACCAAGTTGTACAGTATGTCCTTGAGAAGCCACAGCGAATCCATGTTCCTCAAACCTTGCTATAAACAATCCTATTTAGTCAACCCTAGCAAGGCGGGTTACTCTTAGTTTTTAACCATATAATTAAAAGACAAAATACTGTACATGAATTAATAATTACTTATTAATGTCATACCTGTTACAGCTGATGTTGCGAGGCTCCGTCCTCTGATTCGGATCGCTGGTGAGAATGTTGATTGGGAAGAGTCCTCCAAGCAAAATGTCCCCAGACACATTGAAGAGATTGGTAGAGATGTTCTGGAACCATGCTGGTGAACTTGGGCAGCCAGCGAGTGCAAACATGTAGCACAGAACCAACAGTTTAAAGTGTGTAGCAGCCATTCTTCATGTCAGGGGTACACTGAGGACAGAGGGAGAATTAAAACCAGAGAGCCAGAAAGCAAAACATAGCAGTCGAGAGACTAAACAAAGTGTGTGCTGGCAATCAGTCAGTGGTGATACCAAACAGATCACTTTGAAACTCACCTTCATTTAAAGCCCCAAAGTGATGAAGAGGGGTCTGTCTGCTCTTTCTTTCCAGTTATTAATGATCATGAATGCAAATGATAGTGCACAGTACTGCCTCCACACCCAAAGCACTGAACAAGCTAACATGTGAACATCGGCACCTGTGAGGTTCATTTGACTAATGACTTATTTAAAGAATATGGCTGATGATGTCAGAGAGGAAAGATCAGTACAAATCACATACTTACTTGAATGGCCTTTACAACTAACTTTACCATCTAGGTTGTATTCTATGGATGGACATCAATCAATGACATTTGAATTTATTTGAATAAACAAAGTTAATTGAGGTATTTAAAGTGATGTTGTAGATCCATGGGTTATGTAGCTACCTGGCTACATAACATACATACATAAGTCCAAATTTTGCCGATCATCTTTATTTGTTGTTTCTCTGTGAGCATGGGACCAGATATCAGTCAATTTATTCACTGAATGCATGTAAAAACAGGTTTCTACCACTTTTTCTAGTCACGTGTTCAAATACTGGATTCTGATTGGCTAAATTCCGGAGGTTATGACAAAACAACTGCCGCAAAGTTGTATGAGGACTTGTCCGAGATCAATGCGCCTCAGTGTACATCCGGGGACTTCAGGAGGTAGTCGGAACACCTTTCCCCCAACCAACAAATGACGGTGGCAACGGTCCTATGTTTACTAACGTGCATGCTATAGTCGCCGATTTATTTGGATCCAATGCAATCCGCCAACTTTAAAGCCCCTTTTCTCTGAACCTATGCCTTTCTGGAAGCGAACAGCCTCTATTTACGGCCGGAACGGTACTTCTAACTGACGTTAGCTTAGCTGTAAGCTAGACGCATGGATTAGTATGGAGTTGGCGCCATCTGTTGGTGAGTAGAAGATGTTGTTTGTGGAACTATCTGCTGTCTCGCGGAAGTTTTATAGGCAATAATGATTGTAACTTAAGATCCTTGCAAGTTACAACTATGTGTTTTCTTTCATGTATACGGGAAAAAGTGGTAGAAAAGCTATTTACCACTCGGGGTCGGACATTATGCTCTCATAATGTCCTGAGTGAGGGTGTTATCGGACTCGGCTGCGCCTCGTCCGATAACACCCTCACTGCGGACATTATGAGAGCATAATGTCCTCTCACTCGGGGTAAATTGCTTACTTCAACACCAATGAAAACAAAGTAGATTGTGTCAATATATGAAAAGGTTGCAACAAAACACAGCATATAGATACACTCCCACAAAATTATAGTCATTACTCAGAATATGTTCCAAACTCTAAAGCAAATTATGGTGGTTAAACTTGAACACAAACAGGTTTTCTACTCCAAAATTGCAAGCTTAAACATGTATTACATGTGATTCCGAATTTCCGATCTAAAATGATTAAAACATACCTAGAAAAACAAAGGCAAAGAGTTAGTTCACCCATCTACTTCTGTGTTTATATACACAGGAATAAACACCATACATTTAGTCACAGGAGAAACCTTCCTATAGCTCCATACTGAGCAAAGGATATAATGTGTTAAATTCAATAAACTGCGTAATAGTTTATAATGCGTAGTAGCCGGGGACCCACAAGCCCAAAAGCTCAAGGAATACGGTAGGACCTGTGATTTTCTGACGTACTTTTTATTTCTGTTTTATATATTAGTTTGGTCATTAAGGTCCACAGAATGAGAGGCCTGCTCTGCTGGAAACATCGCGAAAAAAAGGTTATGGCCATTTGTATATTCACTGTCCCATTGACTCCACTAGAAATATATATAAAAAAAAGATCTGCTTTAAGTAGCATGTGAGGGGTCAAACTAGGGGTTCTTCATGATTCTGAATCCATTGCAAGCATTTGTTTTGCATGAAAAACATTCCTTGGGTTAACTTTCAGCAGCCCAAAACTGTGAAAAGTGGGAAAAAGGTGATGACTCATCACTTTTCACAGTTTTGGGGGCCGAAATCTAGCCCAAGGAATGTTTTTCATGCAAAACAAATGCTTGCAATGGATTCAGAATCACGAAGAACCCCTAGTTTGACCCCTCACATGCTAATTAAAGCAGACTTGTTTTCTATTTTAAAATATTTCTAGTGGAGTCAATAGGACAGTGAATATACAAATGGCCATAACTTTTTTTCACGATGTTTCCAGCAGAGCAGGCCTCTCATTCTGTGGACCTTAATGACAAAACTAATAGATAAAACAGAAATAAAAAGTACGGCAGAAAATCACAGGTCCCCTCCCATTTTGGTGACTGGGTCCCCGGCTATAGAGTGGGGGATGCAAAATGAGGAGCTTATTGAAGTAGAAGTTAATCATGACTAATACAGAACATTACTACTACTCATGCTAACAAGCAACTAATACATTGTTAAAGTGTGCCTTTGGAATAAAGTGTGACTTATACATTGTTGTTATTAGGTAACTTCTGTGAACTGTAATATTACACAAATCCAGCAACTTTACTTTCGATATATTAACCATGTGAACCTGCATTGCAACACGTTGTGATCGTCCAGATCAGCTATTTTCAGCACAGAAATTTGGTGCAAAGGGGGAAAATGAAGTATAAACCCTGGTCAACAAAGTATACGGTTTAAGTGCAAGTACTGTACCAGGACATGTTATTTTGCAAGTACTGTACCAGGACATGTTATATCCTGAGTGAGGGTGTTATCGGACTCGGCTGCGCCTCGTCCGATAACACCCTCACTGCGGACATTATGAGAGCATAATGTCCTCTCACTCGGGGTAAATTGCTTACTTCAACACCAATGAAAACAAAGTAGATTGTGTCAATATATGAAAAGGTTGCAACAAAACACAGCATATAGATACACTCCCACAAAATTATAGTCATTACTCAGAATATGTTCCAAACTCTAAAGCAAATTATGGTGGTTAAACTTGAACACAAACAGGTTTTCTACTCCAAAATTGCAAGCTTAAACATTTATTACATGTGATTCCGAATTTCCGATCTAAAATGATTAAAACATACCTAGAAAAACAAAGGCAAAGAGTTAGTTCACCCATCTACTTCTGTGTTTATATACACAGGAATAAACACCATACATTTAGTCACAGGAGAAACCTTCCTATAGCTCCATACTGAGCAAAGGATATAATGTGTTAAATTCAATAAACTGCGTAATAGTTTATAATGCGTAGTAGCCGGGGACCCACAAGCCCAAAAGCTCAAGGAATACGGTAGGACCTGTGATTTTCTGACGTACTTTTTATTTCTGTTTTATATATTAGTTTGGTCATTAAGGTCCACAGAATGAGAGGCCTGCTCTGCTGGAAACATCGCGAAAAAAAGGTTATGGCCATTTGTATATTCACTGTCCCATTGACTCCACTAGAAATATATATAAAAAAAAGATCTGCTTTAAGTAGCATGTGAGGGGTCAAACTAGGGGTTCTTCATGATTCTGAATCCATTGCAAGCATTTGTTTTGCATGAAAAACATTCCTTGGGTTAACTTTCAGCAGCCCAAAACTGTGAAAAGTGGGAAAAAGGTGATGACTCATCACTTTTCACAGTTTTGGGGGCCGAAATCTAGCCCAAGGAATGTTTTTCATGCAAAACAAATGCTTGCAATGGATTCAGAATCACGAAGAACCCCTAGTTTGACCCCTCACATGCTAATTAAAGCAGACTTGTTTTCTATTTTAAAATATTTCTAGTGGAGTCAATAGGACAGTGAATATACAAATGGCCATAACTTTTTTTCACGATGTTTCCAGCAGAGCAGGCCTCTCATTCTGTGGACCTTAATGACAAAACTAATAGATAAAACAGAAATAAAAAGTACGGCAGAAAATCACAGGTCCCCTCCCATTTTGGTGACTGGGTCCCCGGCTATAGAGTGGGGGATGCAAAATGAGGAGCTTATTGAAGTAGAAGTTAATCATGACTAATACAGAACATTACTACTACTCATGCTAACAAGCAACTAATACATTGTTAAAGTGTGCCTTTGGAATAAAGTGTGACTTATACATTGTTGTTATTAGGTAACTTCTGTGAACTGTAATATTACACAAATCCAGCAACTTTACTTTCGATATATTAACCATGTGAACCTGCATTGCAACACGTTGTGATCGTCCAGATCAGCTATTTTCGGCACAGAAATTTGGTGCAAAGGGGGAAAATGAAGTATAAACCCTGGTCAACAAAGTATACGGTTTAAGTGCAAGTACTGTACCAGGACATGTTATTTTGTTTTCTCCATATATTTGCTTTTCTCATTGTTCATTTATGTGCTAAAAGTGTGATTTTTCCACCACATAACAACTCACTACTGTACATCCGGTTCCGGAACACAGAGCTCAGACACAACAGATAGAGATGATCGATAATATTTTGACTTTCTATCATGACCAGGTGGCTACACAACTCAAAGTTCTTACAAAGTTCAAGATGGATTTAACCGTAACCTTGGCACGCCTATTCTGAAAAAATGTCAAAACCTTTCTGAATGTTCAATAATTAAAAAGATATATGTATACTTGTAAACATACCAGCAAATATAGAAGATACAAGCTCACAATGTGTCATGATCGGCCACACACTGCACACAGTGAGCTTGTTGATTTTCCTTTTCTGCTATTATAGGTACAGTATATAGGACTTAAGCAGCTAAGCTCCTGACTGAGAGCAGGAGGTGGTGACATTTTCCTCACGTTTGCTTGTGGTGTTGACAGTCACTATGTCCCATCATGGCTACTGTGAAAAGGAGTCCTTATATATTCTTTAGTACTATTTCTTGTGATTTTCCAAGTATTATTTCCAAAATGAAAACTGTCTGATTTTGTGATGACTAGAAAATGATGTTCACTGCATTCAAAGTGGTGGAGCCTGCATACCAAAAACAGTAAAAATACTTCTTTATTGGCACAAAGTTGAAAACATTTCTACAGTATAGAAAATCATGAAACAATTAGACTATTTAATCTCATTCTGATAGACTCTGACAGTGCTTAAGGATTAAGAAAAATATAAAATCTGTATGTAGTCTTCCTTTATTACAGAATTTGCATGAACCTTTGCATGCTGCTTTGTTTAACCATTAACAGCAGGATAGAACGTCTCATTTGTTACCAGTAGATTTGCATGAAACAATCTGTGCTTTGTTGGCTATTTCACAAAGCCAGCGCTCTGCCTCTGTGCCGTAGCTCTGTTCAACGTTACCTCTTACTGCAACTTTTATACAGTACACTGTGTATTTTCTGCATATTGACTGTTTTCTCTCAAGTGTGCTCTGGTGAGATATCACAGACAGGAAATGCGTAGTGTGTGCTTGGAGATTTAACACAGGTGTTCTATTGCTTATCTCCTTGTGGATCTTGACGTGCTGCACATGCAGGCGAAATCCAACACCGGTGATTCAACCTGATATCTCCTCTTTAATACGGCACATCGTGTTCATTCACTTAACTGCAAGTTGGCATTCCAATCAGTTGCTTAATAAACAGCGCATTAATGAACATAATAATAAACACCAACTTTATTTGGATATGGAAAGATAGATGATACAGGCATGTCATGGCACAGTGCATACAGGGCTGTACACACCTGTGCACTGCAGACAAACGAACTAGATTAAGATCTTGTTTATGTTTTGGAAAGAGAATAAAACAACCGTCGGTTATTTTCCAAGCATGACTTGCCCCTTTTGATTCGTTGATGATCCATTTTCAGGAACAGGGATAATCTGCGTCAACATAAGCTGTAAAATGCTTTTTGTCTCTGTGTTCAATCCTTTCAGAGGTCACTCACAGACATCCATGCAGGATGTATTTTTTAAAGCTTGGCCACTAGGTGTCAGGTGTGTGTGTTCTATATTATGACTCCCCTACAACAGAGCTCATAAAATGTGCTGTGTGTGTGTGTGTGTGTGTGTGTGTGTGTGTGTGTGTGTGTGTGTGTGTGTGTGTGTGTGTGTGTGTGTGTGTGTGTGTGTGTGTGTGTGTGTGTGTGTGTGTGTGTGTGTGTGTGTGTGTGTTGTCTCTGTGTGTGTGTGTGTGTGTATGTATGGTTGATATGATTTATGTCCATGCCTCCCCTTGTGCAGATAGAGGATGTTTCTCTAGGCAAGGGTCTTCAACAGGCGGTCTGGGACCCCTAGGGGGTCCTCAGAGTTACTACAGGGAGTCCTCCAAATCTTTGTGGGATAGAAACTTTTTTCTCCTTTTTTATGTTATCCATTCGAACCTAAAGTCCATATTCTGTGGACTTTAGCCAATAATAGCAGATCTACAAGCTCACAACGCCTCATGCTGCGAGGCTTTGTGAGCTTGTAGATCGGCTATTTTTGGCAAAGAGCTTTGGTATAGAGGGGAAAAAGAACAGACTAAGTACAGAGTGAAAGGTCAAGTTTATTAATTATTGACGGTTCATGTGGTTAAATATCTGAAAACACTAATTGACATGAATCCAAAATACACTGATGCTTGCGCTGTCAAACAATGAAACTATTTATATGGAATCTATGAAAAGGTTGTGGGGGTCCCTGCTTCATCTCACTCTCAACTAAGGGGTCCTTGGCCGGAAAACGTTGAAGACCCCTGCTCTAGGGGGGTTGGAGACCTGCAGGGAGGAAAAGGAATATGCAATACGGGCTGTTATGGAGTAAATTATGGAACAAAGGTGGAGGCTGCCAACCAGTGCGTGGGCAGTAGGCACACCGTGTTGTTTGGACAGCTGATAACAGAGGTGAGTTCACAGATAGAAAAGGAGAACATGTATGGTGTAAGGGCTTGTTCTGAATCTGAACAAATATGTTTTGTTCCTCAAACTCCTGAAACATTTTTACTTCACGCTCGGCAGTATATTTCCACAGGTTAACTTTATGACCTGCACGGGATGGAAGAACACTGTTGCACAACAATGCCGTTCTCACAATTCAAAACAGAGTACATTCTTCAATCCTTTTGCATCAAAAGAACAGCCGGCCGCACATCCTGTTGTGAAGTAACAGATACCCTAACAAATTAGAGTACTTTTGTGCGTTACCAGTGTCGAGTTACCAAAGCTGGCAAACTCATAATACAACACCACTCGAGCCCCTTCCGTCTCTCTCTCTCGCTGTCCCTGAACTCCCTGGTGGCTGCCACTGTTGCAAAACACACTCTCTTGATACATGACATGTCGTCCCCTGAGGGGCCCAGGTATATCAGACCTCCATTCATCCATTTATTACCCTCCTACTCTGCCAGCCACTGTACTGCCCCCCCTCCTCCCCCCTGCCGAGTGGCCGGAACAGCCTTGCTCTCTAATCTCCATCATTGGCCTGAGGAACACTGGGCCCGTTGTTGACATGCTGGCTTCATACCCTACGGGGGCTGACAAATTATTAGCCAGCTTCTCTGTGCAGCAGAGTACAGCCAGCCAGCTCAGTCAGTCAGCCAGCCAGCCAGTCAGTGCAGCCAGTAAACTGTGTCGCTGCACGTGAAACTATCTGTCTTGATTGGGGTGCAACAGTCAATAGAACTAACCAATTTACTTGATTATTTAGATACAAATAAAAACATAGATTTGAATTTAAATTTAAATTAGTTTTACATAAAAAAAAGGTTTTTGCATGACCAAAATAGCAGATCTACAAGCTTACATGTAACACTTTTTTCTATTTTCTGTGCAACACCTTTGTACGCCGCATGGACTAATCGATTTCATTGATTATTTAAAAACTATCAGTAGAACAATAAGAAAATAATGGATAGTTTGCAGCCCTGGTCTTGATTATCTCTGTGGCCTGATGCTGGATGCAGTGTAGGAAGCGGTGGAAAGTGGGTCTGTACTTCTTTAGATCTGCTATTTTCAAAAGATTTGTATGCATTTGAAAACTTGAACATTCTGCATAATGAGTACTTTATACTTTTGGTACTTTAAGTACATTTTGATACAGATACTTTTGTACTTTTACTCAAGCACATCTCTACTTGTAACAGAGTATATCTACCGGTACATTGCAGTATTGATACTTTTACTTAAGTAAGAAATGTAAGTACTTCTTCCAGGGACGTGCTGGCCATTGGGAAAAGCGGGACAACTCCCGAACGGCCGGTTCATTCCCGGGCCGGTCCAGGCTGGCCATTAGGAAAAAAATAAACTGTTTGCACAAAAGTAAAAATTAAACTGTTTGCACAAAAGTAGTGAAAACAGCAGATCTACAAGCACACAACGCCTCACGGTGCGAGGCGTTGTGTGCTTGTAGATCGGCTGTTTTCACTAGTTTAAATCATTTTTAAAATGATTAATACAAAACAAACGGTTTTGGACATACAAGATTTCCACCCGACAACGACGAAATATAAGTCATGTAATTGGCCCACTGGCTTGTCACTTGTCATGATCTGAAATGGCAAATCTTTGAGTAGCAGCAGCGCTATAGAGAGAGATCTCTATAGGAGGACATACTGTCCTGTTCTGTTCCGTTCTGTTCTGTTGTGTAGCGCCACGGCCTCGGAGGTTGACCAGGGTCAAACCAGCTGTATGACCACAGCCTAACCCTCATCATGCATGTTGCGAAAATGTTTAAATCCGTCTTTCAAGGGTTAACTGGAGGATTCACTCCCCACCACCACCACCACCACCCACCCCCCTTCCAGCAGTCCAACTTGTTCTTCCTCTTGTCTTCAGCCTGTGTGTGTGTGTGTGTGTGTGTGTGTGTGTGTGTGTGTGTGTGTGTGTGTGTGTGTGTGTGTGTGTGTGTGTGTGTGTGTGTGTGTGTCTGTGTGTGTCTGTGCGTCTCTGTGCGTGCGTGTGTGTGTGTGTGTGTGTGTGTGTGTGTGTGTGTGTGTGTGTGTGTGTGTGTGTGTGTGTGTGTGTGTGTGTGTGTGCGTCTGTATGCTGCATGTCAAACATGTGTTTTTGGAACTCGTATTGGTACATTCATAGTCGTGTTTGTAAATCATTACAAATATTACTGTACATTATATCATGAACGCACCCGAGTTCACCGTCTATAATTAGTATTTCGTGCAGTCTTTTTTCATGTCTGCAGTTGAATATGTATTTTTGCTCATTTGTTAACTAGGACAAAAGCTTAATGCAATTCAACAAAGATACCTAAAAGTTTACCACTTAAGCCCTTAAGCTGACTTAACCACTTTAAACCCTATATACTTCGTTAACCAGAGTCTGCCGGGGGTCTATCCTTGGCCTTGGCTCATTTTCTCCCAGGAAAACACAAAATATCTTCATTGAATATAGCCGATCTACAAGCACCCAACACAACACATTGCGAGCTTGAAGATCTTGCTATTTCTTTGCAGAATGTTCACCCCAGAACCCGACCCCTAAGGTTCAAGTGTTTAATCTATTCAGTTTCAATTCAAAGGAGCTTTATTGACATGAGAAAACATACCTTTACATTGCCAAAGGAAGTGTCAAAAAAATATAGTAAAAACATTTGAAAGGGGGAACATATTATACACAGTTGGAGGGGGTACAGCATTGTTGCGACCATCAGGTCGCAAATTACTATGAAAACCTCCACCAGCTGTCTGTCAGTCAGTCCCTCTGTCCGTCACGTCACGTCACACCTTTGGCCCTACTCTTATCTCTGGCACCGTTGCCCCATCCATGCCAAACTTTGCACACACACTCCTTGGCTGGCAAACGACAACCTACGCCCCCTGATTTCGCACATGTCCCTGTACTAGCGCCACCATGAGGTTGCTTTTTGTAGACAACATTATTGTGTATACATGCGACCTGGCGGTCTCTTATCTCCGGATTAGGGAGTCTTACTGGTGTAAAGCATTAATCACATCGGGCTCACATCGGGAGCTTGTAGATCTGCAATTCTTTCGCAATTTTACATAACTTTTGATTTTGACATTTCTTGCCTACAATGACATGCCCAGAATTGGGATACCAGGTTTAAAGTGGTTAACCCAATTCTTAGAACTGTGTAAGTAATGGCCAAAGGACTGGAACACGTTGATGTTTGCACACCAGAGTGTCTAACCTGCAGGTCAGGGAGACGCAGCCAGCCTCTGTGCTCAGGCCTGGAAAACGTTTACAGTTCAAATCAGGGACACGAGGGTTTGGCTCTATCTCTGCCAATCTCCTCTGCTACTTATAATAGCAGAAGTAGTCGTGGAGCAGTGTAGCTGTTGGCTGACGCACAAGGACAACCTGGGCTTCAGGTCTAGAGAATTATGCGCCAGCGTGGACAATAATCTGTCTTAGGAACGGAGAGAGATAAAAAAAGTTGTAAAATGTGAAGCGTTGTTACAGTTCTGGAATGCAATGCTATCTGTTGGAAAATGTTTTATTTAAACGGTAAACGCTGAATGTTTGAAGGAAGAGAGAGAGAGCAAATGAAGGGCCTGAAGTATGATGACAGTCTATTGACTGAACTGGTTATCTTTCATTGGATCAGTGGTTCTCAACCTGTGGGTCGGGACCCCAAGGGGGGGTCCCCAAATTATTTTGGGGGGTCCCCAGATGATTAACTTAATGTGCAACATTGTTTTCTCAATCAACAGTAAACAAACCAACATAAAGTTCAAGTATATAGACATTATAGAGGGTATCTGCACATTTCTAAAGTGCCAATTTAAGGACTCTTTAATACATCTAAAATGACAAATTAACATTGTCCAAATTGTCAAATATATAGAGGCAGAAATTGTAAAAATAGCCGATACATGCTCACAAGTCACAACGCCTCGCGATGCCAGGCGTTGTGAGCATGTAGATCTGCTATTTTCACAATAGAACCGTGTTATACCAAATGTAACACCTCAATTCTTAGTGCTCGTCAGGGTGGGGGTCCCCAGTTAAAATATGATTATTCTGGGGGTCGCGGCTTGAAAAGGTTGAGAACCACTGTAATATTAAATAAAATACAAAGGATTTCTTTTTTTTCAACTTCCGACTTTCTCTGGTGGGAGTCGACTTGTGTAAGTTGACTGAGTCGACTTGTCGACTTCTTCGTTAATGCCCTGGCCTATCACACACTTGACAAATCAAAAATCTATATATATATGTTTTTTTAAATTGACATGGTGCATAAAAGGTGACAGTGGACCTTTCGGTCCTCAGACCATCAACAGCACTCTTGCCAACATTCATTCATAGATAAAAGAACATTGTGACACTAATTTGGGTGTCGCACGACCAGAATAGCTCATCAACAAGTTCAAAGTACATTGAACATTGAGAACCTTGTGACCAGATCTGAGCAAAACACTATTTGATTATTTAACCACTTAAGTCTGAATTACACCACTGACTACAAACAAATTAAACATTTTAGGCCCAGGATCCTATAATGATGTGGCCAGAAATAGGGATGCCACATCATGCCAGGGTTAATGAGGTTAAATTACAATGGCCTTGTCTTATCTTGCAAGTAAGCTGTCTGTCTGTCTGATTAAGGCTGTTTTCACATCTTTCTGTTGATCTGCTAGATAACTTGAAAAATAAGATGCTCGCTTTGATACACTACTTTATGCTTTATGTTTTTGTTTTTGTTCACTCTAACCATTAGTACAGTGTTATAGTTACGAGTGTGTGTGTGTGTGTGTGTGTGTGTGTGTGTGTGTGTGTGTGTGTGTGTGTGTGTGTGTGTGTGTGTGTGTGTGTGTGTGTGTGTGTGTGTGTGTGTGTGTGTGTGTGTGTGTGCGTGCATGCATGCGTGCGCGTGCAGCCGTGCGTGCCTGCTTGCCTGCGTGCGTGCAGTTGTGTCTTTGCATCCTGCAGCTCCATTGCTCTTATCTGTCATCTTGTGCTGTGTGTGACTCATTGGAGGAGATATCTGTGATCTCTCCATAAGTCCTCTCTCTCTGTAACTCTTAAAGTACCTGTTGGAACTGGTGCCTCTTCACTGGCGTGTGGGTTTACTTTTTAAAGCCACAAGCACACACACACATACACATCATTAATACCGTGTCAATCACAGCATCTGATGTACTGTTTGCAGTGAGTAGGCCTAAAGGCACTTTCTATCACAGGAAACGGGTAACACAGCCCTGGTCAACACCTCTGACCAGTTCAGTCTCTCAGAACAGTAGCATCCCACTCAGAGCATCCCCCATCCACACAAGTAGCTTCAGCAAGGGGCTCCTCCAGACTAGGGATGGGACGATAAGCGATATTATCGTATATATTGATAAAAAACACTCACGGTAATCTTATTGTGGAGATTTAATTTAACGTGATATCGGTCTTCCTGTCATGCACTGGGTTCAATTCACCTTTTATTTGCTGAGCTGCATATCCGGTACCACTTAAACCCTCTAGAATTGGTAAAAGGTACTTATAATATACGTACTTCTTTTTTTCACTCTCTATCAAATGTCTTTGCCAAAAAATAGCAGATCTATAAAGCGATCACGAATGC